>NC_092340.1:132305500-132628750 GCF_046630445.1 Rutidosis leptorrhynchoides | reverse complement strand
TAAAAATAACTATGGCAAAAACTATGAATTAAAACTAAATACGAGCGAAAAATACAAAAGTTACGCTAAAACTATTAAAAAGGGACAAAATATAAAAATATATAAAAAGCTGTAAAAATTACAATTTTTATAAAAATATTATTTTTATATTATTTAATTTATAAAACTATTAATTTTATAAATTATTAAAACTAATTTAGACTTAAAATACAAATTATAAATAAACTAAACTAAATAATAAAATAATTATAACCTAATTAGGGTTATTAATTCATAATAATTATTATTATAAACCCTAATTTCGTACAGCTTATGTTTCAGACGAGTCAAATCACTCCATGCGATCGCATAGAGTGTATGCTATATATTCATGCGATCGCATGACGTAGAAAATCGGGCCAGATGGGTTGGGATGCTACAGTGTAGCCCGTAAACTTTAATATAATTTTTTTTTTTTGATGTTTTATAAAAAAAACACAATATTTAAATAAAATTTATATTTTTAAATACTAAAAATAAAAATAAAGAAACTTTATAAAACTTATATATTTAACAAACTCTTAAAAATATATAAATTTTTGTTTTTCTTTTTATATTTTTGAATTTTTAAAACTTATTTTTACAAAAACATATTTTTATAAAAGTAAACTAAAAATAAAAATCTTTTTTTTATATAGAGTTGCGCTTCCGGCTTTTAAGCTAAATTTTTTAAGTTCTCCGGCAGCGGCGCCAAAAATACTTGATAGTTAAAGCTAAGGGGTATAAAATACTATTAAATTTTACTAGGAAATACTATTAAATACGATACAATTTTACACAAGATATTTATTTATTTATTCAATGGATATACTTAAACCTTCCTACAACACTTATAGGCAGTGTACCTAATCGTAAAGTAGTGTAGTCTTTAGTAAGTCCGGTTCGTTCCACAGGAAATCTTTTTCACAAAGCTTAACGCTATATTAGTTTAAATTTATAAAAATACAAATATATATATAAGTAATATTATTATTATAAAGGGGGGTTTTTACCGTTTAATGACCGGTTTGTCGATTTTAAAACTTTAGTCGCAGTTAAAACCAAATGTAAAATATTAAATAAATAACAGACTTAATTTAAAGCGTAAAGTAAATAACGATAATGAAATTGCGAATAATAAAAGTGCGATAAAATAAACTTGCGATAATTAAAAAGTACGATAATTAAAAGTGCAGTTAAATACGATAACAATAAATAAAAATACGATAATTAGAAGTGCAATTAAATATAAAATAAAGGAAATTAAATATGAAATAAAAGAATTATGCTTATTTAAACTTCCGTAATCATGATGTTTGACATGTTGATTTTAGTTTTATGCCCATGGGTTAATTGTCTTTTGTCCTGGATTATTTAATATGTCCGTCTGGTTTTTGTCCATAACAGTCCATCAGTCATAAATATAAAGTGCGAGTGTCCTCGTCAAATTATTCTTATACCCGAAGTCAAATATTCCAACTAATTGGGAACTTAAACTGTAACAAGATTTTAATACTTTGTTTAATAATTACACCAGTATGTCGACTGAGTGTAACCCAAGGTTTTAATACTTTGTTAACAATTATGCCAAGTGTCCTTGTACATAATTTCACCCATGTTTTAATAATTCTAGTGGCTATTAATCCATTCCCGTGTCCGGTTAAATGAACGATTATTCGTACATATAAATACCCCACCCATCGTGTCCGATTGAGTGTATCTGGTTATTTATAGGGACGTCCAATTGTAAATCTTTATATTAAAATTAACAAACTATCATTTAGTTAAATAAATATAAAGCCCATTAATAGCCCATAGTCTAATTTCCACAAGTGTCGTTCTTTTGTCCAAACCCCAATTATGGTACAAAGCCCAATTACCCAATTTTAATATTTTTAGCCCAACATCATGATTACTTCGGATTAAATAAGCATAATAATAACTTAGCTACAAGAAATTAAATTAAAAAGGTTGAACATAACTTACAATGATTAAAAATAGCGTAGCGTTACACGGACAGAATTTCGACTTACACCCTTACAACATTCGCTAACATACCCTTATTATTAGAAATTAAATATATATATATATATATATATATATATATATATATATATATATATATATATATATATATATATATATATATATATACATATATATATACTTCACGTATGATGAAGAGAAGAAAGGATGGATAAATGGTGCACCAAAGCTCGATTTTTATAGGCCTGTGAACTGGAAAAGTTGGCCATGCGATCGTATGGGATTTCTTCCTCCAGGCCATGCGATCGCATGGCCGTCGGTGACAGCTCAAAATCCTTGTTTTCTTGTTTGTCGACGTTTTAATAAATAAATATAATATATTAAATAATTCTTATAATTATTTAAATATTATATTACATTTATGTGCATAGTTGACTTGTAATTTTTAGTCCATTGCGTCGAGCGTTGAGAGTTGACTCTGGTCCCGGTTCCGGATTTTCGAAGGTCCTTGCGTACAATTTAATATCTTGTACTTTGCGTTTTGAATCTTATACTCTTGTAATTTCGAGACATTTCTTATCAATAATTGGAACCTCATTGATTGTATTTTGTACTTTTGAGCTTTTTGGTCGTTTGCGTCTTCAATTCGTCGAATCTGTCTTTTGTCTTCACCTTTTATTTTTTAAACGAATATCACTTTTAAATAGAACAATTGCAACTAAAAGCTTGTCTTTCTTGAGGAATAATGCTATGAAATATATGTTCGTTTTTAGCATTATCAAGCATGCACGGTCGCACCACGGTCGACCGTGATGGCAACCGTGTGTCAACAGCTACTTTTTGAATCTCACTATAAAAGGCAAACATTTAAGAGCATTTGAAGTGGACCCTCTTGCATATTTCAAAGGCTTATTTCCAGTGATCACAAGTGCATCAATTACTACTCAAATGTGATCAAGCAAGAGAAGATTCTATGATTTTATAGATATAGAATTGGGTTGTTGTAAACTTACTAATCAAAATCATTTATCTTGTGAGTTTACTTAATGTAATGTATGTCCTAGTATTGTGTTAGGATCATCATTACAAAGTGTATAAGTCTTGTAACTTCAATTAGTAGAAGCATAGGCTAGCTTAGTGATCTACTTCCTTAAAGGGACTTAGGAAGTTGATTAATCTTATTTGGAGATTAATACTTGTCCAAGGTGAAGACAATTTGATCTAGGTTGGAGTTGATCTTTCAAAAGGATAGAAATATTAGGTTTATTGTCTATCAAAGAAGTTGAAGACTTGTAAATCAGATCTCCACCGAGTTTGGAGAAAAGTGCTTAGTGAAGCAACAAATCCCTATTAGTGTAATCGGGGAGTGGATTAAGGTGGATTAGTTAACATCCACCCGAACCACTATAAATCCTTGTGTCTATGTTCTTTACATTACTTCATTTATCATTTTGAACATATACACTACACACATCAAGTTTGAGTTGAGTAGGTTGATCAAAGTTGAATCGAATTTGGTGATCAATTGAAAAAGTGTTAAAAATGTATTAAGTAAATATTCACCCCCCCCCCTCTAGTTACTTACAATTAGTATCAGAGCGGTTGCTCAAAGCATTACGCTATAAATGATCGCGAAAGCTTCAAAATTAGTTTTGTGCAAAAACTTGAGTCAACGATTCTCGGATCAACTCAAACTATGGGATACTTGGAAGAATTGGTGAAAGAAGCACCAATCTTTGATAAGATGAATATTGATGTGTGAAAACTAAGATTTGAGTCTTATCTCAAATCCAAGGATTACTACTTGTGGAGAATAATCAAAGTAAGAGACTTTGTACCACAAGCTAGTTCAAGGCTAGTGAAGTCAACATTTCAAAACAATGATGTTTTGAAACAATTTGTTGTAATTTCACTACTTCATGGAATTCTTTCTAGTGAAGAAAGGTTAAAGATAATTTCATGTGAAAGTGCTAAAGAATGTTGGGATTCACTATGTTCTCAAGAAGATTTAAACTCTAGGAGTTTAAAGGGTAAAGGAATTGGTAAAGGAATTGGAAAGGATTTGGAAAAGGTTGGTGATTCTCAAGCAAAAGGGTTGAATGGAAATGAATACTTTTGCCTCATGAGTTCTTTGAATGATTTGGATCAAGATGATCAAAGTGAAGAAGATGTTGAATCTCCATTCAAAGAAGATGATGTCTCAAGCATGGATTGCAATGAGGTACATGTATTCTATCCTTCTAATTATGAAGAATTGTTAGATGATTACAAGACTATTAAATTTATGTATGATAGTAGTCGTGACAAAGTAAAACTTTTGGAGAAAGAATTACACAAAGTTAGACAACTTAACAAAGTTTTAATTGATGAAAATAACACCTTGAAAATTTAAACTTGAAAGGATAATTATTTGTGATTCATCAAGAGATAAACATGAAATGAATATATGTTACGACTCTAGCAAACACAAATCTTGTAATCAAAGTCCATTGTCTATTATTAGGAAAATTGAAAATATGGGAAAAATGGACCAAGCTAGCAATTCTATGGTAGGGATAAGTCAACGATTGGGTAATCTTAAAATCAATCAAAATCAATGATCAAAATGCTAATAAGAATAACCTTCTCAAAAAGACTTTGTATTAATAAAAGGTTTTTCTTGCAAACGCAAAATTGTTTTTGAAAAATGATATTAAAAGATTAGTGTAGGAAGCTTACTTGCCTTAGGATTGTGTGTTTATGTGAAAATATGTATTGCATGCAAGATTGATGCGTTTTGTGTATACTATGTGAATGATTATATATATATATATATATATATATATATATATATATATATATATATATATATATATATATATATATATATATATATATATATATATATATGCATATAGATATTGTATAATACGTGTCATTGATGATTAAACATCGGGAGGATGTAATCATTCAATGTTAGGAAAAGAAAACTTGTCCTCAAGTATTCTTTAGAACCTAAGAATCGTCAAAACGAGTTCGAAGAAAGAAAAAGTGAAGAAATAAGTGATCAGAAGGATCTACGGCAGCACCAAGGCTGACCTTATACACGACCGCAGACTCATGTCCTGTACGTGTAAAAATATCTGCACGGCTAACACCACGGTCGACCGTGCTTCGACCGTGTGTGGCCTGATTCTGTTTTAAATCAAATTAAACCCTCACTTTTATTTCTTTTCAAACCACTTCAAAACACACACACCTACACACGGCTGAGGAGATCGACCGCACGGAGAAGAACTCTCATTCCATCAATTTCAATTCCTACTTTCGGTATGATTAATCCTTGATTTCCTAGCATTCAATTGTGTTTGTATAATGAATTAGGATTATGAAGAAACCCTAATTAGAGTAAGTCAAAACTTGAACTGATGCAAACAATCAAAATTGTTATTGAAGAACAATTTGGAAACGATTATAGTAGTACCTATCTATGCGTTAATTTAACAATGACTAATTCTAGGGTTCATTATACATCTAGATTAGATTTTCATAGAAGCATTGTTCATATGATATAAAACAACATTGTTGCAAATTGAGTATAATAATGTTAGATGTCAAAACATGTGTTGATGATGATCTCAAAAGTCTAGAACACATATGAACTTTGTGAAAATCTTAATCTAGTTGCAAACTCATTGACACTAATGAAGAGTGAAAATGTGAAGAACATTAACATCAAAATGTCTAAGTGTTGATGATAATTAAAGTTTGCAAAACTTGTTGCCTACAATTGAATTATGCACTTTGAATTAATTAAAAGTGTCAATGCACAGAAAATGGAAAATCGAGGAGAAAGCTCATCCAACTTTCTCCTACACCAATCAACACTTAACAGAAAAAGAGTGAAAAATTGAACAATAGCAGAAGGAAGGAGAATTGAAGCAGAAGATTTTCCTGAAATGGTGGCAGCTTTCTCAGATTTAAACTGGGATGTATTTCTTGATCTAAATGGACCAATTTATCCATAACTCGTTCGAGACTTTTACTCTAGCTTCGTCTATACCACCGGTTCAGTTACCTTTAGGCTAAAAGCTTCAAGAACTACAGTAACACTTCAAGATTTTGGAAAACTTCTAGAAGTTCCAGCAAGTGGAGAAAGGTTCTTCCACACAGGACACAGTCTGGCCTATCTTCTTGATTTCATCAATAAAGATTATGCTATTCGAACACTGTGTGAAGACAATGCTCCGAGAGAAGAAATTCTTAATCAAGGAGTGTTGAGCAAACACCTACGGAAGAAGTTCCGAATATGGAACACAGTGATCTACTACAATGTGTACTGTAGAATGGGAAATTGTTCACATATCTATGTTGTTCAGATGGCTCTTCTTTGGTACCTAGATATGTAAATCCCAGTAAACATGGAATGCATCTTACGAAGTTATTTGACAAATTAAGGGCAACAGATGACATTCGCATAAATCCAACATATCAAATATTTAATCGTCATACATTAACATTGATGGGGTAGGATGATGAAGATGACTCTGGTGAGATTGAAAGGGTTTATGAAGTCATGACCAACTTTCAAATCAACTTGGAAGATATATCCAATAGTGATGAAGAACAGTTTCCGGATGAAGCTAATGATCCTTTTTATGGCTTGGACCGTGATTAAAAAGCTGAACGAATCTACCTAAATCAAGCTAAAATAAAGAAGTATCAATCCAAGATCATCCTGCTACTAAAGAAAGCGAAAAAGGCTTTTTCATGTCGGAGTAGTAGCGATGTGAGAAGTGGAAGGTGAAGGAAATGAGAGAAGTTAAAATGTTAGGTAGAATAAACATGTTTGTATTAATTGAATGTGTGACTATTTGAATATTTCTTGATTAGAATCTGTTTAATTTGAGTCAGTTAACTTATATTTCTGACAGTTCTCACACAGTCAACTACACGGTCGACCGTAGCATCGACCGTGTATCGGTCTGACACTTCTTTCTCTCTCTTTGAAAAATAAATGCACATTGAACCTCTCAAATCTAGTTGGATCTGTTCTCAAAGTATCATTCATAAACTAGCATACTTGAATATGATCAAAATTCTCTAAAGATTCAATTACTCTAAAAGGGAATGAAAGATAAAATGAAGGTTCATCTTTTTTCCTTTAAATTGAGAAGATTATGATGCAAAACTCACTACACCATCTCACTCGAAATGAATCAAGCAAACAACTCTCCCAACAATCCTTTTGTAATTGACTTATCTTCTTCAATTTCTGACTCCTTTGACAATCTCTTTCCTAACTCTCAAGAAGAACGAGATGTGGTCAATCGCAACCAACAAATGGTTAGCACTAGACCAATTGTCGAAGGTTGTATGGTCACTATTGAGCACTTTTCAAAAGAGCTTCTCGAAAACTTTGCTTACATAAAATGGGATTCATTCCTGACTTTGAAAGGTCCCATTCACTCCACTCTTGTTTGTGAATTCTACGCTAACTATGAATTTACTCCCCCAAATAACATCAAAGTCCGGTTGTTTGATAAAGGGTTTTCCAAGTCTCTCAAAGACTTTGGAAAATTTATGCATGTTCCCGATGAAGGCGTGGAATGTTTCTCCTATAGTCCATATCTCCTCTGTCTTCCCGAATTTGTCACAAAAGGTGACATCATCAACACCTTTTGTCAAAGGCTCATCAATCACATTGAAATCCAAAGTGATGGTCTTAAAGCAAATCATCTTGCACCTAAGTTTGACCTTTGGCTCAAATTCATAAGTCAAAATATCTACTGCAAGGGGGAAACACAATCCACAAATGTTCATGCCTGTGAAGCCTCACTACTCTGGTGTCTCCAACATCGAATTCAAGTCAACATGGCACTATTCATGGCAAAAAGGATGAAAGGATTGGTGTACAATGAATCTCTCTGCATTCCCTATGGAGCACACTTAACGAAGCTCTTCACACAATTATGCGTTCATGACGTACATCCAGTTGGTCTAACCTCCCTCCCAATCAATTATGATTCGGTTCGACCTTTTAACGAAGAAACAGAAGGTGAGAATACACATGCCTGGAGTTTTATGGGATCTGATGATAGTGTGGAAGATGACCAGTTCATTGCACTATTATCCTCCACTCAAATGTCCATCCTTCATCGTCAGAATCGTCGAACTCACAAGATCCTGCGACGCTTTCTGAACAATCTTGTTTGTAGGAAATGCTCATCTCACCCAAGCACATCTCATCCCATGTAGAAAAAACTTAAGATTGATCTACTGTACCTTCCATGCATATTTTCATATATGCATCACTATATTTCGTGCTTACTTTGAATAAAATGTATGCTTGTTGTGTTTTAATATATATGTTTTTCCAATATGCACAATTTAAGGTGGAGTTTTGTTCTAAGGGCGAGCTTTGTTCTAGAGGGAGCTAACCTTTTTGCTTCGACAAAAGGGGGAGAAAGATGGATACAAGTGATTGTTAACACTTGCGTATTTATAGCAAAATGTCCCTCATCACTTGTATGTGTGTCATCATCAAAACATATTCTTTGGTTAATCATATTCTTTGGTTAATCATACTTAAGTTTATTGTTTAGTGCATTAACCTACATTCAACCAACATTCTCCCCCTTTTTGATGGATACAAGTGATTGTTAACACTTGCGTATTTATAGCAAAATGTCCCTCATCACTTGTATGTTTGTCATCATCAAAAAGGGGGAGAATGTTGGTTGAATGTGGGTTAATGCACTAAACGATAAACTTAAGTATGATTAACCAAAGAATATATTTTGATGATGACACACGCATATGCATAAGTGATGACTAACATCTTAACATAAAACACTGAAGGTCACTAATCCATACTTTATCTTGCAAACGACCAAGTTAAGCATAAGTTAAAGAATGAAATCAAAAGTTCAGCTAAACACACGGTCGAGGTACGGTCGACCGCATAGTCAACCGTGAAACCCCAAACTGAATTGCAACGCAGTTTTGTGAAAACAAGTTGCACGGTCGCCACCACGGTCAACCGCAGTGCGACCACAGTTTTCTCTGTTACCATTTTCGACCAAATAAAGTTTGACTAGTTCCCGACATCTGTAAATCATAAAACCTTTCTCAACATGCTTAGAATAGATGCCTTCTTCATACTCAACCGAGTTTTGGTCATAAAAACACTAATTGTGATTAATTACGCCTAATGACATCTTAATGACAAATTAACAAAGATTAGGCATAACACATAAGTGTTAATCAACAACTTGTGATCTTAATTATTATCTAGATATCCTTAGTATGATCATCAAGTACCCACACACTTAAGCCAATGTCACTAGAAAAATGATTGCTATTAGAAATGACTTAGTGATTAATTAAGGCTAAATGAGGAACAATGCTCTCAAGGTTAACTAGTAATGACTTGTAATCCTAAAACACACTTAGATACATTTAGGATGGTCACCAAGTCCCAACTAGAGATTGCTCTTCCCTTGTGCATGTGTTGGAGATTAATGTGTGCTTACACATTAATCAAGCAATATGTTATATTGCAAATTAAACTTATTAAGTTCTTGAATTATAAGTTGTGCAAGTATCTATATGATTGATCCTAGAATAACTATCTCTTGCTATGTGAGTATTACTTGCTACTTGTCAATATGCTTAATACTCATAAACTTGTCAACTTGATTAATATGTTTTCTATGTGCTCATTAGTTAGGATTCAAGTAACTAACCTACTCCAATAGATTAAGTGTAAAATGGTTCACAATGAAATTAGAGTCAATTGTCTATTTGGTCTAGTCTAAGTAACTGAGTGTGATTGCTTATTCAAGAATAACTTAAACTTAATGTCTCTACATACTTCATGATTATCTTATAGAGACATCATTCAATTAATCTCTAATTAAACTCTAAGAGGACATGACTTGTGATTAATTAAAACTAGGAAGTTAATAACATAGTGACTAGTCTTTAGAATTGAACAAAGGGCATTAAAGTGACTAACTAAGTCTTGACCAAACTGAGATTTTCCAAAATATCAATCAAGACCCTTCTCCAAGAATGTTGGGTTTACCACTTTTTGAATGATTAGTCACTTTCATGCATTAAGACCAAATCTCACACAATTAATGCATATAGTACTTGTATAGGATGTTTGGTTTCTTTTGCAGGTGCTACAGGAGTAAAGGTAACAAAATGTAGTGTTCAAATTTGAGTCAAACGGCTATACAACGGATACCAAATTTGGGCTGGAGCATGCACGGTCGCACCACGGTCGACCATGATGGCAACCGTGTGTCAACGGCTACTTTTTGAATCTCACTATAAATGACAAACATTAAAGAGCATTTGAAGTGGACCCTCTTGCATATTTCAAAGGCTTATTTCCAGTGACCACAAGTGCATCAATTACTATTCAAATGTGATCAAGCAAGAGAAGATTCTATGATCTTATAGATATAGAATTGGGTTGTTGTAAACTTACTAATCAAAATCATTTATCTTGTGAGTTTACTTAATGTAATGTATGTCCTAGTATTGTGTTAGGATCATCATTACAAAGTGTATAAGTCTTGTAACTTCAATTAGTAGAAGCATAGGCTAGCTTAGTGATCTACTTCCTTAAAGGGACTTAGGAAGTTGATTAATCTTATTTGGAGATTAATACTTGTCCAAGGTGAAGACAATTTGATCTAGGTTGGAGTTGATCTTTCAAAGGGATAGAAATATTAGGTTTGTTGTCTATCAAAGAAGTTGAAGACTTGTAAATCGAATCTCCACCGAGTTTGGAGAAAAGTGCTTAGTGAAGCAACAAATCCCTATTAGTGTAATCGGGGAGTGGATTAAGGTGGATTAGTTAACATCCACCCGAACCACTATAAATCCTTGTGTCTATGTTCTTTACATTACTTCATTTATCATTTTGAACATATACACTACACACATCAAGTTTGAGTTGAGTAGGTTGATCAAAGTTGAATCGAATTTGGTGATCAATCGAAAAAGTGTTAAAACGTATTAAGTAACTATTCACCACCCCCCCCCCCCTCTAGTTACTTACATTTACTTATTTTGGTTAGTACATACTAAGTTATACCTTCAAATTATTTAAAAATCGATCCTTTATTGAGTTGTTTAACTTAAGTCAAATAGTTTTGTGCAAAATGGTACACGTTGTACATACTTCTAAATTTACTAAGAACTTTGTTCTGTTTATGTTGTCACATCAAACGTTTAAAGGTTTTTCAAAACTCCCTTGGTTGATTTTATTAAAGGTTTTCATATTAGACTACACCGTGTATGGATCACACTTCTTCTCGACCCCCGTTTAGGGATGAAGCTTATCATTAAGATCTTTGTTAAAACCTCTCGAGCCACTTTGGATGATAGTTTTATAAAATTTGTTAAGAAATCTTTGCGCTCATAAAATGTTCCTTTTAAGGTTAGACATGGCAAAAACGCTGGCCGATAAATCAGTTTTCTGAGGTAACTCAGCGGTCACCCTATTGTAGGAAAGGCACTAGGTAGATTTCTACTCTCAATATTTCATGGCTAATCGCAACACCCTCGTAAACATCATTTCTATGAATCAGTATGTTGAGGTACAAGAAATCATTTTTGAGATTCTTTTCACTTGGAGTAAACCATTCATTATGACAAAGGGTTCACTTATCTTCTCATTCGTGCATCCCCTTAAGTATAAGGATAAATTCAGATCAACTCGCTCGTTGTACGAAGAGTTCACTCTCGTTCAAAGATCACACCTTTGGTGCGATTTTCTTTCGGAAATGTAATGTAAAATACTTTAAAAATCTATGAATCTTGTTATCCTCTTGGAAGGGACTGCTTAAAAAATCTATAACACTGATGTGGTTACTCTATACATTTCTTCCTTCGTTGGTTGCAACTATATGTTGTTCTAGTTGATGTTAACCCTAACTTGATCATGTAACTGAAAGCATATAGTTACATTATGGAACTGTGCTTTCATTCCATCCCAGGATAAGTTCACCTACAGTATGTTAAACTAGGTGATATCTTTCATTGTTCATTCAGACCGTCCTGAAGACACTATAAATAATTATGGCTTGTATTGCATGTAAGTCTGATTAGTGACTCTCAGCTAATATTTCAATTCATTTATTCAAATGAAACGTTTCTTAAATATCTGGTTCTTTATGCCTATGGTCTCCCTCCGAAATTAAGGGGTTAGTAATATCCGTGGCTAACACTATCCAGACATCAAATCACATGGTTGTGATCACCATGTTTTCCATTCTACATGTCAGCTTTGTATTGCGACATAAGCGCTCAATGTTTTAGATAAGTTGGTAACATTCATGATGCATTTCATGCATCCAACCTACTGAAGATGCCTGTAAGGCTAAAAACATCATCTTTCCTTTTGTGGATATATATTCAGATGACATACTCATGTTAACAAAAAACGAAATCAATTTGTTGATCTTTAAGGTCAAGAGACTTAATTAATGGCATATACCTATTCTTACTTTTATACGCCCAAGTACCTTTCAAGGTAAATCGCTCACTTCCGAGCCCACGAGTCTCTCGGAACTTTGATACGCTCCTTCTTTTTCAAATTCGGTACTGTTGTTGGTCACTCCTCAAAATTTTGGGACGAAATTTTCTTTAATGGGTGGGTAATGTAACGACCCGAATTTTTTCACTTATATTTTTGTGCTCTATACTTTCACGAATCTGCGTATATATGCGTACTGGGCTAGTTTATGCTCTGGGATCTTTATTCATGATTAATTACTTTCGTTAATATCTTACAACGTGTTATTAAGTGCGTAATCACTTAAATTGATCCTCGAATGCTTTTACGATCGTTAGTGTCACTTGTCGTTTAAAACGAGCTATGTACTTTGTAAACGTTAAACTTTTGTCATAATTAGAATATTATGACTACGTAATACTAATTATTATTTATTAATGACAATTACTTGGCGTATTGGTTGCTTAATTACGCTTAGTAATTTACTAATGCACACTAATTAGTCTTAATGGACTCTTTACCTTAATGGACTTAAGCCCACCCTACTCTAGCTAATGGACCATTAAATTAGCCCAACTTTAATGGATTTATGATCCATTAAGATGTAGGACAAAAACCCATTAATATGAGCCAACATACTAGCATTTTTGTTAACCATTACTACCCATGTTGTATGGGATCCGAACAACAAGCACCACCTTTAGACAACCACCATGCAAAAAGCAAAAACGTGTCCCCCTTGTCCCCCATGATGCCTATGGTTTGGAGACACCCACCACCACCTCCACCACTATAAATATCAAGCCTCATCCTTCATTTCACACATCATTTCATTCTCCTTTTACATACACTTTCTCTCTAATTTTCTCTCTAGTGTTTCTCACACTAAAATTGTAAGTTCTTGAATTTTATTTCTTCTTCTTTTTCTTCTTTAATTTCGACATCATCATCATCAAAGGATCATGCTTTTTAGCTTTTTGATCTTGTTATATCTTGTAGATTCAAACTTTGATTTGAATCCTTCAAGAACATAAAAGATTCAAGCTTTCTATCATTGAATCTTCATTACTTTGATGGATCTATGCTTTATAGCTTAAGATCACTTTATTTTTGTTAAAAGATCAAAACTTGTGTTTATGATCTTCATGAAACTTGAAGATCTAGCTTTTTGCTTTAAAGATCTTCAAGAACATATAAGATTCAAGCTTTCTAGCTTTGGATCTTCATTACTTTGTTGGATCTAAGTTTTGTAGCTTAAGATCTCATTATTTTGTTAAAAGATCAAAACTTGTGTTTATGATCTTCATGAAACTTGAAGATCTAGCTTTTTGCTTTAAAGATCTTCAAGGACATAACTGATTCAAGCTTTCTAGCTTTGAAACCTCATAATTATTGTTAAGGGATCCAAGCTTTCTAGCTTAGGGTTTCATTACTTTGTTTGATCAAATTTATGTAACTTAAGGTCTTGCTTGTTTGATTGAATCAAAGTTTATAGCTTTAAATTTTAGAACTTGTATTTGTGTTGAGGCTAAGAACATGATGTAACCTTGGTTCATAATCCATCTAAAACTCTTAAGTGAGTTGTATTTCTCCTTAGTCTTGACATGGTGTTTTGATGGTTGAAACTTGGTCAAAGTGATGCTAAAACATCAAAGAGTTGTACACTTGAGGCTTATACGCATCAAGGATGAGAACCGTGATGAGCATCAACACCGAGAAACCCACCGGAGCACTTGTTTCTGTTTTTCAGGGTCTGATTTGACTCCTGTGACTTCTGGAAAGTTGATTTCCACATAATTCGGTTCGAGTATATGACTTTTTGTTTAAGACTCGTCTAAATCCGATATACGGTTTAGGATTTATAGCCTTCAAAAAATCATTACGCCTTCGTAACGACGTGCTGAAATTTCTGACCTACTCGCGCTTTAACCGTCGCCACGATCAAACAACATCGAGTTAGGATCTGAAAATTGGATAGAGGTAAGAGGACTCACAAACGGAGTATTGGCCACTGGCCGCGCATCATTCGCTGTGAGTTATAGCTCCCTTTTTACTTTAACTATTTTTGGGACTGAGAATACATGCGCTTTTTATGTTTTACATACTAGACACGAATACTTAAACTTTATATATGTGTGGGTGATATAACGGCACAAATTTTCCCCTTAGCTCGGTAACGTTTAACTATTAGTTTTTGAACCGGTAGATGCGAATCTTAGATATGGATCCATAGGGTTTGACATCCCCACTCGGGCTAGTCGCGCTAGCATTTAACGGGTGTTTAATACTTCGAGAAGATACGCACTCGCCAAGTGTACTTTTAAGGGGTGATATTTATGTTACGTTAAGTTAGTTACTGGGTGCCCACGGATAAGCATATACTTTATCATACGGATTTGAGATACTGTTTTGAATACGAAATCTCGTGGTCTACATTACATTGTTGTTTACAATCAAACTATAGCTCACCAACATTCGTGTTGACATTTTAAAGCATGTATTTCTCAGGTGCTTAGACGTTGTTGCTTCCACTGTTAGACTTGCTGTTTTAGTCTTGGTGTTATAGACTTGCTGTTACAGACTCACTATGTTAGACTTCCGCTGCATTGTTTTGAGCTGTCTTAATCATGAAACTTTTACTTTGCATTCACAACTTATGTTACATTTGAACAATGGTTTTGTAATGACCTTTGTGTCACGTACTTATGTTAATGTTTTCTATTCGTAGAAGCACGTTATCCTCGTAAAACATTTGACGTTGGTAAAGACGTCATCTTTTGTAAAACATTTGACGTTGGTAAAAACGTTACCTTTTCATGAATGCAAAATTTATTTTAAAACAGCATATAATGTTGTAACCGTGTAAAGATCCTGTTGTTGATGATCCGTACACGTTGATTTTGTACGGGGCGTCACACGTAGAAGGAGAGTTCGATTCAACCATGTACGGACCTAAATAAAATCCACTATATTTGGCATAATGTGTGTATAGAGCACAACGCTTCATATGTGCAAGCCTTAATTTTATTGAGTTACATAAAGAATGATGTATACTACTTTTTTAAAGTGTGATGTATAGATAGTTAGTATATCATATATTATTATGAAAGTTGAATTATTAAGGTACTTATCTTTTTTTACTGCAGAGATCATAAGATGTTGTAACCATTCACATCCACTTTGGTCACTTTTGAACATAATCTGTTAGTAGGTGATGTTAAAGCAGAGGGGTACGAAATAGTTATATTTTTATTGCGAAATACTATTAAATACGATACAATTTTACACAAGTTATTTATTTATTATTAGAGTGGATATACCTAAACCATGCTACAATACTATAGGCAGTGTACCTAATCGTACAGTAGTGTAGTTTTTAGTAAGTCCGGTTCGTTCCACAGGGAGCTATCCAAGTTTAACGCTATATTTTTAAACTATATTTGTATAAAGATATATATATATATATATATATATATATATATATATATATATATATATATATATATATATATATATATATATATATATATATATATATATATATATATATATATATATATATATATATATATATATATATATATATATAAGTCGTATTATTATTATTATAAAAAGGGGGTTTTTACCGTTTAATGACCGGTTTGTCGATTTTAAAGCTTTAGTCACAATTAAAACCTAATGTAAAATATTAAAAATAAATATAACTCAATTTAAAGCTTAAAATAAATAACGATAATAAAATTGTGATAATTAAAAGTGTGATAAATAAAATGACAGTAAATAAAATTGCGATAATTAAAAAGTACATTAATTAAAAAGTGCGATAAATAAAATGACAGTAAATAAAAGTGCGATGAGATATAAAATAAAGGAATTATGCTTATTTAAACTTCCGTAATCATGATGTTCGGCGTGTTGATTTTAGTTTATTACCATGGGTTAATTGTCCTTTGTCCTGGATTATTCGATATGTCCATACGGTTTTGTCCATAATAGTCCATCAGTCATAAATATAAAGTGCGAGGATCTTCGTCAAATTATCCTTATACCCGAAGTCAAATACTCCAATCAATTGGGGATTTAAACCATAACAAGGTCTTAATACTTTGTTTAATGAATACATCAGGTTATCGACTGCGTATAATCCAAGGTTTTAATACTTTATTAACGATTACACCAATTACCCTTGAATGTAATCCACCCCTTTTCAACGAGTCTATTGATTATTAATCCATCCCCGTGTCCGGTCAAATGAATAATTATTGGTATTTATAAATATCCCGCCCACAGTACCCAGTCAAGCGTATGTGGTTATATATAAATACGTCAAATTATAAGTCTATATATTAAATAAACGAGGTATTATTTAGTTAATATAAAGCCCATTAATAGCCCATAGCCTAATTTCCACAAGTGTCGATCTTTTGTCCAAACCCCAATTATGGTACAAAGCCCAATTACCCCGTCTTTAATATTTAGCCCAACATCACGATTACTTCGATTTAAATAAGCATAATAATAACTTAGCTACGAGACATTAATTTAAAAAGGTTGAACATAACTTACAATGAGTATTAATAGCGTAACGTTACACGGACAGAATTTCGACTTACACACTTACAACATTCGCTAACATAACCTTATTATTATTAATCTTAAATTAAAATTATAATTATAATTAAAATATATATATATATATATATATATACATATATATATATATATACATATATATATATATATATATATATATATATATATATATATATATATATATATATATATATATATGAGATTGAGAGAGATTGAATTATATTGTGTATCATTCGTCCGAAAAATGCTTCAATTTATAGATGTGGCCAGCATTCTCCTGCCATGCGATCGCATGGATTTAACACTGCCTGGACATGCGATCACATGGCCCCCTGGGACAGCTCACATTCGCTTGTTTGCTAGTTTTTTGACGGTTTTTAATATATAATATAATATATATAATTTTAAGAATTATTTATATATTATATTATATTCATGTGCATAGTTGATGTGACGACCCGGAAATTTCCGACCAAATTTAAACTTAATCTGTAGATGATTTCAACACGATAAGCAAAGTCTGTAATGTTGAGTCTAGAAAATTTGGAACGATGTTCATATATTCAATTGACCTTCGACCGCTCTCGACGATTCACGAACAATTAGTTGTAAATAGATATGTGTGTATGTATATATAAATAATAATTCGAAATATAAATTTGAAGTATTATATGTTGTGTTATTAAAAATTAATAAAATAAAAATAGGATATTATAATAATTATTATTTAAAATATATTTCTATATGTAAATAAAGTATATTAAAAATAAATATTAATTGATTGTAATACTCGTTTGACGTTTCGATTGATATGAAGCAAGATAAATTCAAACTATTGTAATTTTAAAATAAACGGTGATCTAAAAATGAGAAATATAAAGTATAGACTTATTAAACATATATTTAGGAGCTAATTGTTGAATTTGAACACTTTTTATATTTTACTCATAAATGAGAGGGATAGTTGATGTATTTTAATTATTAAATTAATGATTGAATTTTATACCATAATGACCAAAATAAATAAATATATTTAGTCTCAAAATTTGGGACTTTTCTGAAAGATTTCTTTATCCGTCACTGGTTTACAACGGAGCACTAAATAATATCCCTATTAAACTGTCGGTGGGAAGATTACAATTAAGTGGCTGCTAATAATTCTTTCCATTACTTTATTATTAGCACGTTTTTTTTTCTGATTGATTCAAGGAATGAAAATAATAGTGATCATCAAATTATTATTTAGTAAACTGTGTTTGTTACATATCTATTAGATATACGTATATAGGCATATTGACCATTTCAAAACCCACTACACCACTTACTAATTCACTTCAAAAATTGAAACCAAACAAATTACTTCCCTTCTCCTTTTGCTAGTCAACACCTACCACCACACTAAATCATCATCATCAAATATTAATGTTATTTCTTTTCTGTTAAGATTGAGAAAATTAAACCATCACCTTTAATCACCTACAACTGCGTACTTTTTGTACTATTTTCGAGACCCAAACTAAACCATGATAAAACCTTCAACTCGTTTTGTTTGTTAAACCAAAGCCTTTCTTGTTAGGTTGTTCGATAACCATCCACTTCACTTTAGTCGATCACCACATCTCAACCATTAACCACCATCATCTACTTCCATCACCACCGTGACCACAATGATTCATTGGTCACCATAAACCGCCACTATCTTCTTCATAACACCCACATACACTGTCACCTTCTTGTTCATGTCGACCCAAGGTCACCAACGGCTACCCTTTTCACCATGTACAACAATCCGCCACCAAGCCTCCTCCTCTTTCATCTTCTTTTCTTATTCAATCAAACCACCAAGGATACCATCTTTACTATTACCTCCTGCTTTGTGTTGCTGCCATCTGCACCCGTCACCTTAAACCCACCATCACAACCACCATATAAAGCTCGTTACTACTGCTACATACCATCTATTTTCCTATTTCTCTTCCGAATTAAACACAGCCATCACCACAAACAATACGCATAATGATAATACAGCTTGATTCGATATTATATATATATATATATATATTTTTTTTCTGTTAATACATTTATTATATTTCTGTTTCTTTTCGGTTGATTCGAGCAACAATTTCTGTTGTTGTGTTCAATTTACGATCACCAAAAACCATCCACAACAACTGTTTTGCTACTGCTATTATTTCTGTTTGACTTCGCTGTTCAAAAACCCTAAAACATTGAAACCCATTTGGGAAGATGATGAACAGTGAAAACGAAATAAACAATGATGATTGTGACTAAGATATCAAGATGATAAGATGACAGTGGAGATGAAAACGTAGTTGGTAATGATCGGAAGATGATGATGATTGACCATCTGTTGCTTCCACGATGTATATGATATATTTTTTTTTATATATCATCGAATTACTGTATTGTCTTGTGTTTATATTCTAACCGAACCCTTTGTTTCATGGGCCATCTGCACGATATTAAACCCAGACAAATTGTTGGGCTGTTTTGTTTGGGCCGTGACCTGTTAGTAAGTTGGACTGAAACAAGGCGAATAAAAGACTTATATATATAATCGGGAGCGAACTAAATTCAGAAGAGAAGAAATGGAAGAGTGGTTTAGGAGTGGTTCGTGTGAGCGAGAGGTCGTGGGTTCAAGTCCCGGCTCTAGCAGTTTACTCTTTTTAAGCCTTTAAAGGTAGTTTTTATATTTATTAGTATTATTTTTATTATTATTATTAATATTATTATTATTATTATCTATTGTTATTATTGATAATCAAATTATTATTTATTATTGTTATTATGCTAGTTATCATTATTATTTATAAGATTATTATTATTATTAATATAACTTATAATATTATTATTACTAGTATTGTCATATAAAACTATTAGTAATATCATTATTATTACTTGTATTTATTATTATTGTATCATTATTATTATTATCAATATTATCATTGTAGTAAAAATTTTTGTAGTTATTATGATTATCTGTACTAGTATTATTATTAATACCATTATTACTAAAAATAATTACGTGTAGGAAAATAAAAATTTTAAAGATAATATTAAGATTATTATAAACTGTACCCTTTAAATATTATTAGTATTATTATTATTATTATTAATATTACCATTATACTCAAATACAACCTATGTTACTATTATTTATATAAAAATATACTTATAAGTAATATTATGTATAAGTATGTATTAATCATATTAACATTTTTAACAAATTAAGTATTTTTAAATAACTATATATGTATATATACATAATAATATAACTATATAAATATACACAAGTTAAATATATATAATACATAATTTAAGATATAATATACAAATCTGTTTGAATACGATTATATGTGTTAATATATATACAAATGGTATAGGTTCGTGAATCCGAGGCCAACCCTGCATTGTTCAATAAAGTCATATGTATTTTTACTACAAAATACATTAGGTGAGTTTCATTTGCTCCCTTTTTTTAAATGTTTTTGCAATATATATTTTTGGGACTGAGAATACATGAGCTGCTTTTATAAATGTTTGACGAAATAGACACAAGTACTTAAAACTACATTCTATGGCTGGATTATTAAACCGAATATGCCCCTTTTTATTAAGTCTGGTAATCTAAGAATTAGGGAACAGACACCCTAATTGACGCGAACTCTAAAGATAGGTCTATCGGGCCCAACAAGCCCCATCCAAAGTACCGGATGCTTTAGTACTTCGAAATTTATATCATGTTCGAAGGAGGATCCCGGAATGATGGGGATATTCTTATATGCATATTGTGAATGTCGGTTACCAGGTGTTCAATCCATATGAATGATATTTTTGTCTCTATGCATGGGACGTATGTTTATGAGAAATGGAAATGGAAATATGAAATCTTGTGGTCTATTAAAAATTATGAAATGATTATTTATGTTAAACTAATGAACTCACCAACCTTTTGGTTGACACTTGAAAGCATGTTTATTCTCAGGTACGAAAGAAATCTTCCGCTGTGCATTTGCTCATTTTAGAAATATTACTTGAAGTCATTCATGGCATATTTCAAAAGACGTTGCATTCGAGTCGTTGCGTTCATCAAGATTATTATTAAGTCAATTATAGTGAGATATATTATGAAATGGTATGCATACCTGTCAACTTTCGATGTAATGAAATTTTGTCTTTTAAAAATGAATGCAATGTTTGTAAAATGTATCATTTAGAGGTCAAGTACCTCGCGATGTAATCAACTATTATGAATCATTTATAATCAATATGGACTTCGTCCGGATGGATTAGGACGGGTCCTTTCAGTTGGTATCAGAGCGGTGGTCTTAGCAAACCAGGTCTTGCATTAGTGTGTCTAACTGATAGTCGTTAGGATGTATTAGAGAGTCTGGACTTCGACCGTGTCTGCATGTCAAAAGTTTTGCTTATATTTTTGTCAGAAATCATCTGCTTATCATCCTTAGGAAATTTTCTGCTCATTATTCTTAGTCTAGACACGTTTTACTGCATTGACTGCATGAATAGTGTATAGACAAAATTCATATCTTAGCGTATCTGTCACTGTAGACCTTATCTGACACGTTTCCTTAATTTTCTCCGTAATTCATGGGATCTTTGGATGTATGTACAGATATTCTATATATAATTAGAATATCATTCGATATTCGAAAATCGTTTCATATCAAAACCCTTTAACTGATTGTGAGAGATGGATCCTACACCTAGCTTGGATTCCATTAGTTCCGGAAGCGATTTCGAGATGTATATTGAAGCAGACTCCGAAATCAATGAACCAGAAGTGCCTCAACCATTTAGTTATTTTTCTTTCTGGAGGAGATGGGGGTGGGTCCGAGACTTACTCACTAGATGGAGAAATGAAGAAGGCGATCCCTACCACGAACCAAACTTACCTCCTAACATCGAAGAAAACGATGTACTCACCGGTGAACCTATGCGCAACACTGTAATCACCCTTCTTGCTAAAGTTTTCCACCTCGAAGGTCGCATTACTGCAATCTCAGAAAATATTCAACCTCTACTTCTGAATACCAATCGAAGGGGAATATTAGAAGAAGTTAGGGAACTTCGAATTGATAATCAAGATCTATCGAATCGGATGAGTGGATGGATAGAAATGATAGAAGGTAGGATAGAAACCCTGACAAGAATAGTGCGTGATCTACAAGCTATACTTACTACACCAACATCATCACCAACCTCAGCACCAACAACACTTGTAGCACCGACAGCAACAGTACCACCATCAGCAGCATCAGCAGCATAACCAGTACCAACAACAACAATATCATCACACATCTCAACCTCGCAATCTATACCTCAAGCATAATCATCGTTCTACGAATCGTTCTACATAAACTATCTCCGTCCTTCATGGCAATTATGTAATCTCTAATGTTTTAGAGATTATGTACTCTAGTTATAGCCATAAATCTGATGAGTTTAATATCACATTGACTCATTAAATCCATGATTACGTCTGAAGAAAATATATATGTATATATGTTTTTATAAAGATTGTAATTAAAAGTTTTATTGTACAAACTGTTAATGGTAAAAATATTTTAACGGGTAGGTAATACCCGAGGAATATTTAGATTTCACATTAATAAGTTACACTGTACATCCTTCGAATTTGATTCAACAGTCATTTACTATTCTACTTACATCCACCGACATACGAATCCGTTCACCACAGAGTAACCATTTTCATTCAATTTCATATTTGGATTTTGACCTATCAGAATCCAACATGTGGCATAATGAAGAAAACATTTGACAAAAATAAAATTTGTTAGAAACAAACAAATTAACTATAAGAAATTTTGTTAAGAATCCACGCTAACTGTTCCTAGCTAATTGTTCCTAGCTAACTGATTACATTTTATATTATCGCAATTTAATTATCGCAATTTACATTCTCGCAATTTTATTTATCGTTATTTAATTTCTGTTATTTATTTTACGCACTTTAAAAATCGGGACACGTATACAAGGTTTTGACATATCATATCGACGCATTTATATATATTATTTGGAATAACTATAGACACTTTATATGCAGTAATGATCGAGTTCTCTATACAGGGTTGAGGTTGATTCTACAATAATATATATAATTTGAGTTGTGATCGAGTCTGAGACATGTACACGGGTCACGATACGTATTAATTAATTCGAATATTATATATTAAACTATATATGAATTATTGGATTGTCAACTGTGGACTATTGACTGTGGACTAATAATATTGGACAATTAAAATGAATTAAAATATTAATTATAATATATGAAACTAAACAATTCTTCAAGTTTGCCACTTGATTTCATCTTAAACCTCATTTGTAACATGACGATTACGATCTGCGTTCAAACCTTTCATGATTCTTGAAAACACCTCAATCGAGAGGATATACCAACCGCACTTCATCTACGGGAAGGAAAGATTGATGCATATAGTTATGCACCTAAAAACTTTCGGAAACTGAGTAAACGTTTAACGCGCAACTGTGCTAATTCCTTTAACGTTTTTATTACCGAAAATAACTTTTCAAATCTCTTTTCAAATTAGCCAACTTTGTCACAGCTCCAGCAAGTCAAATTCGATTTTTCGTTCGAAACAACCTTATTATAACCTTGATATATATACGTACTCTTTTATTGTTACTGGGAAACCTTTTATATTCCATCATATTACCAGCAGACGTACCAGCAACCTCGTTGCTCCTTGGTTTAAATCTCTCCGACAAATCACCATATTTATCTATTGAAGTCTCATCATGTACTCATCCGCATCTTGTAACAAGAACTGACATACCAATTACAGGAAATCAGAAATCAGTACTTTGAAAACTCACAGCATATCTACATCAACGGTTATATGTATACCATTAATCTCTTAGAATTATGATCTTTCATCTGAAATTCTGAAAAGCACTCAGTCTATAAATCAATATTCTGAATGTTGAAAAAGCTGAATGAAGCAGCAGAAACCGTAGACTACCGTAAACGACCTTAATCATCAAAAGTTTGATGATAAAGAATGGTATGTTGGAAAAGCTCAGAAAAATTGGAACTGGAAAACGGATTGAGCTAACCACGAAGGAGACCAAGGACAAATACAAGGACCATACCGTATATTCAAAGAATTCAGGTAATTTTGAATCCGTTGAAATCTTTAGAGAATATCTTGCTCCGTAGTCATGTTAAATCTTGGGGAAAATTTTCTTCACCATCCTTCGATATTAGAAATTCCAAGATATCATCGTATCTTTCATTATAAATATCCTCCATATTCTTGAAGATATTTTCATAACTATTCTTATCTGAAATCAAGAATCTCTTCGTGCTATCAGTGTTACATCATATAGAAACTGTTAGTTTCTATATTCTGTAAACTTTCGAGCTTAAAATATGAATGTTATTGAAGTAATGTTGGAAACTGATGCATGAGTTAGTATAATATAATGACACTTGATCAACGTGATTATATTACAGTAGGTCATGCTGAGTTTTTAATGGAACGTGATGATTCACAGATCAAAACGTCATCATGTGCCATGTTACATAACTTTTTCATTCGGATTAACTTCTGAACATATCAAGAAAATATATTCTTGATAGTTCTATTCTCAGTGATTCTAGTAATTTGACAAATCAAATCGTGCTATTACATTCTTTCTTGTTTAGAACATTAAGTTCATTCGAAATTCTATACCTACGAATTCTGGACCATTATTCGCTTGATCTAAAGTCGGGAAGAGAAAACAAGAGCATGAAGCTCCAATATATAAGGAAAAATATAAAGCCCAACAACAACACCAAAAATACAAACTGTGGATATCAGTGCGTATAGCAATATAAAGACACGGGAGGATTATAAATACAATAATCCCTAGAGCATAGTAGAAATAAACAGATTCTTTCAGTGGGAGTTAGAAAAGAAGAATGATCATTGCGATAGTCAGAATAAGAACAAGGATTAGAACCGGATTAAGCATTATTATAATCTTTTGGATGTATGAACTAAGAAATAAAATATAGGAATGGTGAGAATAATGAAACGGAAGAGCTTAATTTATAATGGAAATATCAAACAGAGTAATCGAGACAGATCACCGTATTTAATTATAGAGATCTTAATTTCCTTAAATCCCGAAGAATCAGATTATATTCAGATTTCCGAGATTTTATTTTAAAATCCCTTGAATTCCAGAATTCAACCAAGATAACGTCAAAAGTTAAAACGAAACTTCATTTATTCATTTCACTCTTTTGTGATAGCTTCACTCGTACTCTTCATAAAAATTAAATTGTTTTATCTATATTATTCAATGATGATAAAACTCTAATTATCAGCTCATATTTGTCAGAAAACATTCTTATTGTTAGCCATGATGATCCCACACAAATTTCGGGACGAAATTTCTTTAACGGGTAGGTACTGTGACGACCTGGAAATTTCCGACCAAATTTAAACTTAATATGTAGATGATTTCAACACGATAAGAAAAGTCTGTAATGTTGAGTCTAGAAAATTTTGGAACGATGTTCATATATTCAATTGACCTTCAACCTCTCTCGACGATTCACGAATAATTAATTGTAAATAGATATGTGTGTATGTATATATAAATAATAATTCGAAATATAAATTTGAAGTATTATATGTTGTGTTATTAAAAATTAATAAAATAAAAATAGGATATTATAAAAATTATTATTTAAAATATATTTCTATATGTAAATAAAGTATATTAAAAATAAATATTAAATGATTGTAATACTCGTTTGACGTTTCGATAGATATGAAGCAAGTTAAATTCAAACTATTGTAATTTTAAAATAAACGGTGATCTTAAAAATGAGAAATATAAAGTATAGACTTATTAAACATATATTTAGGAGCTAATTGTTGAATTTGAACACTTTTTATATTTTACTCATAAATGAGAGGGATAGTTGATGTATTTTAATTATTAAATTAATGATTGAATTTTATACCATAATGACCAAAATAAATAAATATATTTAGTCTCAAAATTTGGGACTTTTCTGAAAGATTTCTTTATCCGTCACTGGTTTACAACGGAGCACTAAATAATATCCCTATTAAACTGTCGGTAGGAAGATTACAATTAAGTGGCTGCTAATAATTCTTTCCATTACTTTATTATTGCCACATTTTTTTTTCTGATTGATTCAAGGAATGAAAATAATAGTGATCATCAAATTATTATTTAGTTAACTGTGTTTGTTACATATCTATTAGATATACGTATATAGGCATATTGACCATTTCAAAACCCACTACACCACTTACTAATTCACTTCAAAAATTGAAACCAAACAAATTACTTCCCTTCTCCTTTTGCTAGTCAGCACCTACCACCACACTAAATCATCATCATCAAATATTAATGTTATTTCTTTTCTGTTAAGACTGAGAAAATTAAACCATCACCTTTCATCACCTACAACTGCGTACTTTCTGTACTATTTTCGAGACCCAAACTAAACCATGATAAAACCTTCAACTCGTTTTGTTTGTTAAACCAAAGCCTTTCTTGTTGGGTTGTTCGATAACCATCCACATCACTTTAGTCGATCACCACATCTCAACCATTAACCACCATCATCTACTTCCATCACCACCGTGACCACAATGATTCACCGGTCACCATAAACCGCCACTATCTTCTTCATAACACCCACATACACTGTCACCTTCTTGTTCATGTTGACCCAAGGTCACCAACGGCTACCCTTTTTCACCATGTACAACAATCCGCCACCAAGCCTCCTCCTCTTTCTTCTTCTTTTCTTATTCAATCAAACCACCAAGGATACCATCTTTACTATTACCTTCTGCTTTGTGTTGCTGCCATCTGCACCCGTCACCTTAAACCCACCATCACAACCACCATGTAAAGCTCGTTACTATTGCTACATACCCTCTGTTTTCCTATTTCTCTTCCGAATTAAACACAGCCATCACCACAAACAATATGCATAATGATAATACAGCTTGATTCGATATTATATATATATATATATATATATATATATATATATATATATATATATATATATATATATATATATATATATATTTTGCTGTTACTACATTTATTATATTTCTGTTTCTTTTCGATGATTCGAGCAACAATTTCTGTTGTTGTGTTCAATTTACGATCACCAAAAACCATCCACAATAACTGTTTTGCTACTGCTATTATTTCTGTTTGACTTTTATGTTCAAAAACCCTAAAACATTGAAACCCATTTGGGAAGATGATGAACAGTGAAAATGAAATAAACAATGATGATTGTGACTAAGATATCAAGATGATAAGATGACAGTGGAGATGAAAACGTAGATGGTAATGATTGGAAGATGATGATGATTGACCACCTGTTGCTGCCATGATGTATATGATATTTTTTTTTATATATCATCGAATTACTGTGTTGTCTTGTGTTTATATTCTAACTGAACCCTTTGTTTCATGGGCCATCTGCACGATATTAAACCCAGACAAATTGTTGGGCTGTTTTGTTTGGGCCGTGACCTGTTAATAAGTTGGGCTGAAACAAGGCGAATAAAAGACTTATATATATATAATTGGGAGCGAACTAAATTCAGAAGAGAAGAAATGGAATAGTGGTTTAGGAGTGGTTCGTGTGAGCGAGAGGTCGTGGGTTCGAGTCTCGGCTAAAGCAGTTTACTCTTTTTAAGCCTTTAAAGGTAGTTTTTATTTTTATTAGTATTATTTTTATTATTATTATTATTATTAATATTAATATTATTATTATTATTATTATCTATTGTTATTATTGATAATCTAATTATTATTAATTATTGTTATTATGCTAGTTATCATTATTATTTATAAGATTATTATTATTATTAATATAACTTATAATATTATTATTACTAGTATAGAAACTGTTAGTTTCTATATTCTGTAAACTTTCGAGCTTAAAATATGAATGTTATTGAAGTAATGTTGGAAACTGATGCATGAGTTAGTATAATATAATGACACTTGATCAACGTGATTATATTACAGTAGGTCATGCTGAGTTTTTAATAGAACGTGATGATTCACAGATCAAAACGTCATCATGTGCCATGTTACATAACTTTTTCTTTCGGATTAACTTCTGAACATATCAAGAAAATATATTCTTGATAGTTCTATTCTCAGTGATTCTAGTAATTTGACAAATCAAATCGTGCTATTACATTCTTTCTTGTTTAGAACATTAAGTTCATTCGAAATTCTATACCTACGAATTCTGGACCATTATTCGCTTGATCTAAAGTCGGGAAGAGAAAACAAGAGCATGAAGCTCCAATATATAAGAAAAAATATAAAGCCCAACAACAACACCAAAATTACAAACTGTGGATATCGGTGGGTATAGCAATATAAAGACACGGGAGGATTATAAATACAATAATCCCTAGAGCATAGTAGAAATAAACAGATTCTTTCAGTGGGAGTTGGAAAAGAAGAATGATCATTGCGATAGTCAGAATAAGAACAAGGATTAGAACCGGATTAAGCATTATTATAATCTTTTGGATGTATGAACTAAGAAATAAAATATCGGAATGGTGAGAATAATGAAACGGAAGAGCTTAATTTATAGTGGAAATATCAAACAGAGTAATCGAGGCAGATCACCGTATTTAATTATAGAGATCTTAATTTCCTTAAATCCCGAAGAATCAGATTTTATTCAGATTTCCAAGATTTTATTTTAAAATCCCTTGAATTCCGGAATTCAACCAACATAACGTCAAAAGTTAAAACGAAACTTCATTTATTCATTTCACTCTTTTGTGATAGCTTCACTCGTGCTCTTCATAAAAATTAAATTGTTTTATCTATATTATTCAATGATGATAAAACTCTAATTATCAGCTCATATTCGTCAGAAAACATTCTTATTGTTAGCCATGATGATCCCACACAAATTTCGGGACGAAATTTCTTTAACGGGTAGGTACTGTGACGACCCGGAAATTTCCGACCAAATTTAAACTTAATCTGTAGATGATTTCAACACGATAAGAAAAGTCTGTAATGTTGAATCTAGAAAATTTTGGAACGATGTTCATATATTCAATTGACCTTCGACCGCTCTCGACGATTCACGAACAATTAATTGTGTGTATGTATATATAAATAATAATTCGAAATATAAATTTGAAGTATTATATGTTGTGTTATTAAAAATTAATAAAATAAAAATAGGATATTATAATAATTATTATTTAAAATATATTTCTATATGTAAATAAAGTATATTAAAAATAAATATTAAATGATTGTAATACTCGTTTGACGTTTCGATTGATATGAAGCAAGTTAAATTCAAACTATTGTAATTTTAAAATAAACGGTGATCTTAAAAATGAGAAATATAAAGTATAGACTTATTAAACATATATTTAGGAGCTAATTGTTGAATTTGAACACTTTTTATATTTTACTCATAAATGAGAGGGATAGTTGATGTATTTTAATTATTAAATTAATGATTGAATTTTATACCATAATGACCAAAATAAATAAATACATTTAGTCTCAAAATTTGGGACTTTTCTGAAAGATTTCTTTATCCGTCACTAGTTTACAATGGAGCACTAAATAATATCCCTATTAAACTGTCGGTAGGAAGATTACAATTAAGTGGCTGCTAATAATTCTTTCCATTACTTTATTATTGGCACGTTTTTTTTTCTGATTGATTCAAGGAATGAAAATAATAGTGATCATCAAATTATTATTTAGTTAAACGTGTTTGTTACATATCTATTAGATATACGTATATAGGCATATTGACCATTTCAAAACCCACTACACCACTTACTAATTCACTTCAAAAATTGAAACCAAACAAATTACTTCCCTTCTCCTTTTGCTAGTCAACACCTACCACCACACTAAATCATCATCATCAAATATTAATGTTATTTCTATTCTGTTAAGATTGAGAAAATTAAACCATCACCTTTCATCACCTACAACTGCGTATTTTCTGTACTATTTTCGAGACCCAAACTAAACCATGATAAAACCTTCAACTCGTTTTGTTTGTTAAACCAAAGCCTTTCTTGTTGGGTTGTTCGATAACCATCCACTTCACTTTAGTCGATCACCACATCTCAACCATTAGCCACCATCATTTACTTCCATCACCACCGTGACCACAATGATTCACCGGTCACCATAAACCGCCACTATCTTCTTCATAACACCCACATACACTGTCACCTTCTTGTTCATGTCGACCCAAGGTCACCAACGGCTACCCTTTTTCACCATGTACAACAATCCGCCACCAAGCCTCCTCCTATTTCTTCTTCTTTTCTTATTCAATCAAACCACCAAGGATACCATCTTTACTATTACCTTCTGCTTTGTGTTGCTGCCATCTGCACCCTTCACCTTAAACCCACCATCACAACCACCATGTAAAGCTCGTTACTACTGCTACATACCATCTGTTTTCCTGTTTCTCTTCTGAATTAAACACAGCCATCACCACAAACAATACGCATAATGATAATACAGCTTGATTCGATATTATATATATATATATATATATATATATATATATATATATATATATATATATATATATATATGTTTTGCTGTTACTACATTTATTATATTTCTGTTTCTTTTCAGTTGATTCGAGCAACAATTTCTGTTGTTGTGTTCAATTTACAATCACCAAAAACCATCCACAACAACTGTTTTGCTACTGCTATTATTTCTGTTTGACTTCGATGTTCAAAAACCCTAAAACATTGAAACCCATTTGGGAAGATGATGAACAGTGAAAATGAAATAAACAATGATGATTGTGACTAAGATATCAAGATGATAAGATGACAGTGGAGATGAAAACGTAGATGGTAATGATTGGAAGATGATGATGATTGACCACCTGTTGCTGCCATGATGTATATGATATATTTTTTTTTATATATCATCGAAAACCTGTGTTGTCTTGTGTTTATATTCTAACCGAACCCTTTGTTTCATGGGCCATCTGCACGATATTAAACCCAGACAAATTGTTGGGCTGTTTTGTTTGGGCCGTGACCTGTTAATAAGTTGGGCTGAAACAAGGCGAATAAAAGACTTATATATATAATCGGGAGCGAACTAAATTCAGAAGAGAAGAAATGGAATAGTGGTTTAGGAGTGGTTCGTGTGAGCGAGAGGTCGTGGGTTCGAGTCCCGGCTCTAGCAGTTTACTCTTTTTAAGCCTTTAAAGGTAGTTTTTATATTTATTAGTATTATTTTTATTATTATTATTATTAATATTATTATTATTATTATTATTATTATTATTATTATTATTATTATTATTATTATCTATTGTTATTATTGATAATCTAATTATTATTAATTATTGTTATTATGCTAGTTATCATTATTATTTATAAGATTATTATTATTATTAATATAACTTATAATATTATTATTACTAGTATTGTCATATAAAACTATTAGTAATATCATTATTATTACTTGTATTTATTATTATTGTATCATTATTATAATTATCAATATTACCATTGTAGTAAAAAATTTTGTAGTTATTATGATTATCTATACTAGTATTATTATTAATACCATTATTACAAAGAATAATTACGTGTAGGAAAATAAAAATTTTAAAGATAATATTAAGATTATTATAAACTGTACCCTTTAAATATTATTAGTATTATTATTATTATTAATATTACCATTATACTCAAATACAACCTATGTTACTATTATTTATATAAAAATATACTTATAAGTAATATTATGTATAAGTATGTATTAATCATATTAACATTTTTAACAAATTAAGTATTTTTAAATAAATATATATGTATATATACATGATAATATAACTATATAAATATACACAAGTTAAATATATATAATACATAATTTAAGATATAATATACAAATCTGTTTGAATACGATTATATGTGTTAATATATATACAAATGGTATAGGTTCGTGAATCCGAGGCCAACCACGCATTGTTCAATATAGTCATATGTATTTTTACTACAAAATACATTAGGTGAGTTTCATTTGCTCCCTTTTTTAAAATGCTTTTGCAATATATATTTTTGGGACTGAGAATACATGCGCTGCTTTTATAAATGTTTGACGAAATAGACACAAGTACTTAAAACTACATTCTATGGCTGGATTATTAAACCGAATATGCCCCTTTTTATTAAGTCTGGTAATCTAAGAATTAGAGAACAGACACCCTAATTGACGCAAACTCTAAAAATAGGTCTATCGGGCCCAACAAGCCCCATCCAAAGTACCGGATGCTTTAGTACTTCGAAATTTATATCATGTATGAAGGAGGATCCCGAAATGATGGGGATATTCTTATATGCATATTGTGAATGTCGGTTACCAGGTGTTCAATCCATATGAATGATATTTTTGTCTCTATGCATGGGACGTATGTTTATGAGAAATGGAAATATGAAATCTTGTGGTCTATTAAAAATTATGAAATGATTATTTATGTTAAACTAATGAACTCACCAACCTTTTGGTTGACACTTGAAAGCATGTTTATTCTCAGGTACGAAAGAAATCTTCCGCTGTGCATTTTCTCATTTTAGAAATATTACTTGAAGTCATTCATGGCATATTTCAAAAGACGTTGCATTCGAGTCATTGCGTTCATCAAGATTATTATTAAGTCAATTGTAGTTAGATATATTATGAAATGGTATGCCTAACTGTCAACTTTCGATGTAATGAAAGTTTGTCTTTTAAAAACGAATGCAATGTTTGTAAAATGTATCATTTAGAGGTCAAGTACCTCGCGATGTAATCAACTATTATGAATCATTTATAATCAATATGGACTTCGTCTGGATGGATTAGGACGGGTCCTTTCAGTTGACTTGTCATTTTAGCTCCGTTGCGTCGCGCGTTGAGAGTTGACTCAGATCCCGGTTCCGAATTTTCGAATGTCCTTGCGTACTATTTAATATCTTGTACTTTGCGTTTTGCGGCTTGTACTCTTGTAATTTTGAGACGTTTCTTATCAATAAATTGAACCACTTGGATTGTACTTTGTACTTTTAGCATTTTGGTCGTTTGCGTCTTCAAATCGTCGAATATGTCTTTTGTCTTCACCTTTTAATATTTAAACGAATATCACTTGTAAATAGAACAATTACAACTGAAAGCTTTTCTTTCTTGAGGGATAATGTATGAAATATATGTTCGTTTTTAGCATTATCAAATATTCCCACCCTTGAGCGTTGCTTGTCCTCAAGCAATATAGAACTTGAATATAACTTTACTATAATCACTTCTTTATTCTTCACGTTTTGTACATCAGTGATTTTAATACGACGGTATGAACAATGGTAGTAACGATGTGGTTTACAGTCCCACATGACTATAAAAATTTAGATCCTTTTAGAAAATTAGATCTTTATGAAAACATTTGATCTTTTGAAAATTCAATCTAGCTTTTACCCTAGATAAGTTTTCCGGAATAACCTTTTACCGGTATTTGCAAAATGTTTTTGTGGGTTTTGTGGGTTTCAGATTTGAAAATTTTAGCTCAAAACTTATGGTTTTGTGTCACCCACTTGCTAACCTTGTATTGGGAAAGCAACACGTCCAGTTTACTTGCTCCGTATATTACCTTTCGGTAAACTACCGTCTGGTTGTAAAGGAAAGCGTTGAACAAGCAACTATTAAGGCAATGTCCCGTGACATGCTTTTGATTATGGTCTATATCGTATCGGATGCAATTACTATCCTTTGTAGGAGCAATAGTAAAGATCACCATATAGTTTTTTGGTCTGGCACAAGGTCCTGTCTTCGACCATGCTATGCAACCACCGTTCTTAAAGTTGACACCCGATTTGGTTCAGGTGACCTAATGAATTCCAGGTGAATTTCTAGGATTTTACGTTCAATGGTAATGAACGCATTAAAAATGGGTTTTCAGAAAACAAATCGGTTTGTAATTTGATCAAAATATTTTCTCGTTCAAGCTCGAGTTTAGATATCATCGAATTCCATGAGTTTGAATTCTCAATCTTTAAGGTCAATCTCAAGGATTGAGTAATATCAGTCTTAAAAGCTGATTTTTGATCTTTAAGGAGATTATCCTTTCTGGGGATCTGATTCATTAGTCTTATAAGCTAATTTGCACGGTGCCCCCCATTGTACGAGACAGATCCTCTCATGGTTAGGATAAGTCTGACCACTTGGCGACTCTGTTTTATGCTGTGGTCCGTGGATTTCCATCTGATTTTCGAGAAAATTTTTCAAGGTTTTTCGTAGACTCTACAACTGGTCTGGACGACAACTTCCTGACCTAAATCAAGAAGCGCGTGTATTTTTCTCTCGGAAGACTTTACTTCCTTTTAAATTTCATTTATATTACAATAAACTGGGTAAAACTGATTAATATTGTCCAAAACAAAAGTATCTTCAATTATTTGTACAAAAATATGTGACATATGTTCTAAATAACTTGGTAAATTTTTTCCACACTTGGCTTTTATTTTCCTTTCTTTGCCTTTTTATTTTCCTCTATTCCATTTTAAATGAATTCTAACATTTTGGGTTGTTTCTCAATTTAAGTCCTTTACGAGGTAACAATAATTTCGGTGTTAACACCTAGTTTTATCGTTCATAAATATGTATAAACATGATTTTGAATTCATTTATTTGAAAATTTTTACAAATTTTACTAGAATTGGGTAGTCAGTATATAAGACTAGGGCTGTTCTTTATTATCAGAGAGCACTAGATTCTAATACAACTACTGCGTTACTATTATTTTTAATGGTAACCAAGTGTTTAAATTTAAAATTTTAAAAATCCGAAAGAATTTAACCCCTTCCCACACTTAAGATCTTGCAATGCCCTCATTTGCAAGAAATCAATGACAATTTAAATTATTGAGGGTGATTAACGTAGAAAAATGATTAAATTTTACCAAAGTTTCCAAACATATTGTTGTTTATGTTGAATGATAAATGGTGCACATCATTTGTTCATTCCGTCTTGTTGTTACATCACATTTGTTTTTCGTTTTGTCGTCAAAATTAGTAGCTTTTGCGGAACTTAATGCCAGTCTTTGAAAGTCCGTTGTTTTACCCTGTTGTGTACAATTGACAATATACATACATACAAATAATAACATACATGGTAATTTGAAATGGGACTTAACATCCCACTTTCAAATTATAAATACGAAATATTAGTAACAAAATAAAAAAAATGTTAAAAATTACATAAAAGTATCACAATATTATATTTTTTAAACATAAGTAAATAAAAATAATAAAAGATAAAAATCACCAACGGGAACTGTATCAATCTGGATAGGGGTTCCAGTTCATGTCGTCTGTCGGGTTTCACGGTTGGTTATAGGTATACTGATAGGCTTGGTTGGGGTCGTAGAGAGTAAATGGTGGTCGCATATCGGGCTGGTGTGGCAGATAGTAAGTAGGTCGGGTTGGTATGTAGTTATTTGGTACCTGAGGTGATAGTTGGCTCATGATCTGATGCTGATGATAGTGCCATCTATCATGCTGTCGTTGCCTGAAATGCTCGTACACATTCTCGACGTGCCACTGCTCGTACTGACTATGTCTAGCCTCATTTGTCATTTTTACCTCATCTATACACTGGTAAACGTCAGTAACAGCCTCCCTAATGACATCCCTAATGTCATCCGCTTCCTCCATTTCCTCATCTGAACCTCTCTCTACCTGTGGATGAGAGCCCTGATATGGTACTGCCTGATTGCGTCTGCTCTTTAATACCTTTGCACCTTGATAGACCCGTAATCCTAAAGTCTCATCCTATTTCCTACACACCATCAGTGGACCCCCTTGATCCCTATCTACGCCTAAATACTCTCCAATGAGAGTAACAAAAATACCTCCTCCTATTATTCCCCCATCCTGTATACCTTCCACCATTTTAGACAGATAAAAACCAACACAGTAGGGGATATTAACAAAGCTTCTAGTGTTTCGAATACACTTAAGGTAAAATAAATCGTATAAGGTCATTTTCTCCTTGTTGTTACCTCTTTGTGTAATCGAATTAGCTAAAAATCTATGTATAATACGAAGCTCTGCTTTGTTAATATCTAAATAGGAGTGTCTTCCTCCTAGCGTAAAAACATTATAATTTGACATACGCCTCCAGACGGCGTCAGCGTCAAAATTCCTATCTACCCTTTCACCATGATAAATCAAAACTGTACAATCAGGTAGTAGTAATTCAGTAGGAGTGTAAATCTGTAAAGCCCTGGCCATGTTCAGCATGGACATCCTGTACATCCTACGGCCAAATAAAAATCTAAGAAAACTCTTATCGTCTAACCTATCTACATCCTTATTAAAAGCTATAGAACTCATAAGCTCAACACACCACTCTTTATATACAGGCCTACGAGTTATAAATAAACGTTCCCAATCGGGAAAAGAAGAGCTGTAATACCTTTGGATTAGATGATGCCTAACTGGGTTAGCTAGGTGGACCCTTTCCAAAGGCTCCCAATCGATTACCCTCGGTACTTCCACATTTTTCGTTACCAGTTTATATTTGTTACTTTGGTACGTCGGGTAATCTCTCCAGCTTCGATCAAATCTCAAATTAGGATGCAACTGTTCTTCATGAATTGTTGGGTGTTCTACTATATGGTGAGCGGGAAATACTACGTAGGCAATAAAAAATTGTGGGTCTGGTTCATTGTATGGTACGTGTTGATCAGGTTGTTGTTGTTCATGTTGTTGCTCCGGTTCGTGATATTGCATCTCTGGCTGTGGTTCCGGAGCAGGTTGCCTAGATGATGATGATGATGCACCATCAATATCGGTATTTCTCTGTGAAACACATTAAAAACAAAATTTGTGCATCCAAATATGCATTAGTGTTAGCAAAATAACAAATTAAAACAATTACAATAACATGTTTAATCCATATTAAACTCATACTCATTTTCATATTTTTATCAATTCTACACTTTTTCAAATAAGCATATATGAAAATGTTTACAAAGTTCATAAGCATTCAACTCAAATAATATGTTAAAATAACCATTACTGGCAATTAAACAAGTTTCAAATGGCATTTACATCAATTTAATCAAGTTCATGAATTTTAGACTTAAAAAGTCCACTTTAATTCTCAAAAATCATGTTTAGGATCAAAGTTTGGATCATTTAGCAACCTAAACATGTTACATTACTTAATTTAGCAATAATTCATGACAAAAATCGGCCATAACCTGTTTATATCAAAAAGTCCCAAATTGCTCAAGAACACAAACCCTAGATTTCTAAAAAATTTGAAGTTTTTGGCTTTAAATCATGTTAAATAGCATCAATCTAGGTTATACATGCATAATATACTAACAATTTAACTCTAATTACACTAGAAATTAACAAAATTAAATTAGGTAAAAATTAGCTCAAGAACACTATAATTCAAATTTAAAGAGTTTTAGGGGTGAACTCTTTACCTTCTTTGAAAAACTTCTGAACAATTTCATGATTAAAGCGGATTATAGCAAGAAATTTGATTGATTTTGATGAAAAATTGGTGAAATTTGAGAGTGTTTGGGAGAGTTTTCGTTTGTGTATGTGTGTGTTTGTGAAGACAAAGAACCAGCTCGATGAGCTTTTGTTTCTGTCCAGTTTTTTGTGGTCATGCGACCGCATGAGTTTGTAGAGGAAACCCCATGCGATCGCATGGGGTCCTGACCCCTTTTTTTTAAACCTTTAACTAATGAAACAAATAATTAATTAAATTTTTAAAAATTTTGTTTCTTTTTAGGATGAGGGCGTTTCGGATCGTTGTCCTAGTTCGTCTTTTGACAAAATTTTAAAATTTGTCACTTTAAAGCGTTGTTTTAAAAGCAAAGATTTTTGGTTTTTTAATGTTTTTGGCATACTTTAGATCAATAAGATTAAATATAATGATAACAAAATTTCTCGTCCCTCCCTTGGGTAAAGCAATTTCGGTTCAACGACCTAGTCTTCAACTCACGACGAATTTTCAGAAATTACATTTTTAACTTAATGAAATAAAGTACATTTTTGTTTTTAAATTCACACCAAACTTAAATTTAAAATGCATAAAATTAAAAATTCATATTAATATTATTAATATTTTTATACGTAAATTTTACAAACTTATATTGAGAATATTAATTTTTAAAATATTTAAAAACTTAAATATATTGATTTTAAAAATTATTTACAATAATAATTTAATATTTATATATTAATTTTAAAAACAAGGTAGAAATAAAATTAAAAATATTTTTTTGGTCTTTTATCTCACTTTAATCAATCAAATATTATCAAAAATATACGCCCCTCTTTTGGGTAAAGTAATTTCGGCTATTTTACCTAGTTTTACTCCTGAAGAATTTCTGAAATATTTTGGATTGATTGATTAAAGATATTTATACCTTATAAATAAACGGTAAATTTCGCAGTGATGTAATAAATTTTTGTATGATATCAATAATTTCGGTTTCGCATACCTAATTTTATTGAATATCAATTTAATACTTTATAGCGAACGATTCATCTTTATTATCAAAAGGTTAAAAGCAATAAATAAAAATAAAAACTGTACATACTTACCTGTGAGATTGAATTCTCAGAGACCTGCTTTAGCCGACTCTTAGGAGAGTCGTGTGATTTGGTTTTCCATAGCTACGTAAGCGTAACCTCGATTCTTCAATAACTTTTCTTCTAAACATATGAACGGTCCTTCTCTACACAGAGTAACAAATTCGGTATTTGAATATGTTTGATTGTTCGAACATTTACCTTCGTGTGACCATTTTCCGCATTTATGACATCTTTCAAGGTGTCTTGCTCTTCTTTTTGTTGTGGATTTTGATTTTCTTTTACCAAAATGTGTTTTATGATGATCTTTCCTGAGTTCTCTCCTTACTTCGTCCATTTTGCCTCTTATGAATGATACTAGTTCACTCGGAAAAATGTTATTATTACGTTTAGTAATCATAGCGTGTAGTAGTAGACCATGGTTCAGATCAAAGGAATTCTTCATCTCGTAAAACCTAAAAAAATAAAAATTCAGAATGGAGGGAGAAGACTAGTTCTTTAGGGTCTGCTAGGGAAAGACCATGCGGATTCCATTTTTGGAAACTACACGAAAACAGAAAATCTAACTCTAACAGAAATATATATTATCCTTAAAAAGACTTGATTCTCCCCACACTTAGTTAGCTGTGGTGTTGAAATTGTGATTAACTTCATTGTCAACTTCCATTGGACCATGTATGTAATGTTTAACTTTGTGACCATTAACTTTAATTCAATCCCATTTGAATTTATCAACTCTATTGTTCCATATGGAAAAACTCTTTTAACTATGAATGGTCCAGACCATCTTGATTTCAATTTTCCAGGAAATAGCTTGAATCGTGAATTGAAAAGAAGAACTCTATCTCCTTCTTTAAATTCTTTTGAATTTCTGATTCTTTTATCATGCCATTTCTTCGTTCTTTCCTTATAGATTAACGAATTTTTGTATGCTTCATGTCTCAATTCTTCTAATTCGTTTAATTGACTTAACCGTAGACGTCCGGCTTCATGCAAATCAAGATTACATGTCTTCAAAGCCCAAAATGCTTTGTGCTCAATTTCTACTGGAAGGTGACATGCTTTTCCATAAACGAGTCTAAAAGTAGGGTACCAATTGGAGTTTTGTAGGCTGTTCTAAAAGCCCTGAGTGCATCCTCCAATTTCATGGACCATTCCTTCGGATTTGATCCTACGGTTTTCTCTAGAATACGTTTTAATGCTCAGTTGGTATTTTCAACTTGTCCACTCGTTTGTGGATGATAAGCAGTTGAGATTTTATGAGTTACTCCATATCTTTTGAGAACTTTCTCAAGTTGATTATTACAAAAATGAGTACCCCGATCACTTATTAAAGCTTTCGGTGTTCCGAACCTTGCAAAAAGATGTTTTAAGAAGTTGACTACAACTCGCGCATCGTTAGTTGGGAGAGCATGTGCTTCCGCCCATTTAGATACATAATCAATGGTAACGAGAATGTAGAGATTATTATGAGGTTTTGGAAATGGACCCATAAATTCAATACCCCAAACGTCAAACACTTCACATACTTGAATGACATTTTGTGGCATTTCATCACGTTGACTTATTTTTCCGGCCCTTTGACAAGCATCACAGGATTTACAGAGAAGGTGTGCGTCTTTGAAAATTGTATGCCAATAGAATCCAGCATCGTAGACTTTTCTTGCTGTGAGTTGAGGCCCATTATGCCCTCCTGTTGGTCCTGTGTGACAGTGGTTTAAGATTTGACTAGCTTCATCTCTGAATATACATCGGCGTATTATTCCATCTGGACAACTTTTAAACAAATGTGGATCTTCCCATAAATAGTGTTTTATATCACTAAAGAATTTCTTTCATTTTTGGTACGACAACCCTTTTTCAAGGAATCCACATAATAAGTAGTTTGCATAGTCTGCAAACCATTGAATTTCATTATAATCGATTTTCAAAAGATATTCATCAGGAAAGTTGTCTTGTATGGCCGATTCATTTAGAACTTCTAATTGGGAATTTTCAAGACGAGAAAGATGATCAGCGGCGAGATTTTCGGCTCCCTTTTTGTCTCGGATTTCAATATCTAACTCTTGTAAGAGTAAGATCCAACGGATTAATCGTGGTTTGGCTTCTTGTTTCGAAAATAGGTATCTAAGAGCAGAATGGTCGGTATAGACCACCGTTTTAGCTAGAACGAGATATGAACGAAATTTGTCAAAAGCAAAGACAATAGCAAGGAGTTCTTTTTCAGTAGTTGTGTAATTTTTTGTGCTCCTTGTAATGTCTTACTAGCGTAATAAATAGGTTAAAATCGTTTTTCAATCCTTTGTCCTAAAACGGCTCCCATTGTAAAATCACTTGCATCGCACATGAGTTCAAATGGTAGATTCCAATTTGGAGTTATCATGATCGGCGCATTAGTGAGTTTTTCTTTAAGAATATTAAAAGATTTGATGCATTCATCCGAAAAGATGAATGGAGCATCCTTTTCTAGGAGTTTATTCATAGGAGTGGCAATTTTAGAAAAATATTTTATGAAACATCGGTAAAAACTGGCATGCCCTAGAAAACTCCTAACTCCTCTAACATTGGTGGGATGTAGAAGTTTAGCAATTACATCTACTTTAGCTCTATCTACTTCAATTCCTTCCTTTGAAATTTTATGACCAAGAACGATGCCTTCTCTAACTATGAAATGGCATTTCTCCCAATTAAGAACTAGATTTGATTGCTCGCATCTAATAAGCATTCGTTCAAGATTAGCTAGACATATTTCAAAAGTATCACCGAAGACTGAAAAGTCATCCATGAAAACTTCCATGCATTCTTCTATCATGTTGTGAAAAATCGCCATCATGCACCTTTGAAAGGTTGCAGGGGCGTTGCAAAGTCCAAATGGCATGCGTTTGTAAGCAAAAGTACCATAAGGGCACGTGAACGTGGTTTTCTCTTAGTCCTCGGGTGCTATTAGAATTTGAAAATATCCGGAAAAACCGTCAAGAAAACAATAGTAACTGTTTCCAGCTAACCTTTCCAACATTTGATCAATGAAAGGTAGGGGAAAGTGATCTTTTTTGGTGGCGTCATTTAATTTTCTATAATCAATACAAACACGCCATCCTGTTACAGTCCTAGTAGGAATAAGTTCATTTTTTTCATTTGTGATGACAGTCATGTGAAACGACCCAACCCGTATTAAAACCGGCCCACAAAATTTTTTCCTTTTAATACGCTTTAAATAACACTTTAGGTCCTAATTGTGTTTCCATAAACATCTTTAATACAATGGAAGGTTTAATAAACCTTAAAACATTTAATACATTGATTAATTGTCCAACGGACATACACGACCCGACTAGTTTAGTTTCCAACCAAAACCGAGCATGGTGATTTGGGACTACGCTACCCAAATCCTAATCGAATACAAAAGCAAGATCTTCTAAGCAACCTAGCCAAGATCTCTAATCCCCAAGCTTACCCGAGCCACCAAGCATGAGAACCTATAAAAATATCAACAACGAGAGGGTAAGCTAACGCTTAGTGAGTGAGAATATACTACATACATATATATGCATAAAATGGACACGCTACATAAATAAACAAATACCGCATACCGAAGCATCCAAGCATAAAGGCAAGCTAATCTAAGCATACCGTACGATCACTAAGCAACAAGCTAACAACATCAACAATGAGTAAGTTCACCAACGACAATGTGAACAAATGCCAATAAGCTACACCCGGAGGGTTAGCTACATCACGACAATACAACATTATACGTATACAATATTTAACATGCTAAACAATCACAAACACAATATGGTTAACCATAATTCTATGGTGCTACCGGCTCGTGGTTCACACCATACGTATTTGAGTCATACTCTTTTATAGTGCTACCGGCTCGTGGTTCACACTTCGACGCTACCGGCTCGTGGTTCACGCCTCGTTTTATAGTGCTACCGGCTCGTGGTTCACACTCGATGCTACCGGCTCGTGGTTCACATCTATTTTTATAGTGCTACCGGCTCGTGGTTCACACTCGATGCTACCATAACATCCACAAACAAATACGCCATAAACATGAACGCATAATTATTCCACTCACAATATTAACCCTTCGCCATTAGGGTTATATAATCCACATCACCCGCCCATGTGATAACGTACACACGAAGTGTGCACCTCGTCAAAGGTGGTCAACCAAAAAGCACAACCGTCTCAATTGGACCTATACACAAGTCCATCAATCCACCTATATGTGAAGTGAGCTCTATAACTGAGAACCACTTCACCCGACCCGCACCCATCCTACACATACATATGCACATAGGATATTAACACTCACCTTATCGCCTTAATGAATGCCACCGAATAATCCACAACTCGTCGATGGAAAGTACCTATTCCATTATCACAAATACATCAACACACTTAGAGTGGATTTACAAACCAACCCAAAACAACACTTAGTGCAATTCCGACCCAAATGCACTTCCAAGCACAAACCGTGCTCAAACTAACCAATAATCACTAACACAAGTAATAATGGTCCTAATATGCCAATTAAACCCGAACACAAGTGTTAACACTTATCGTTCTCAATATCGCCCATAAACCCTAATTTTGACCCATAAGGTCAAAATCTCACCATTTACAAGTTTTGACACCAAAACATGTTTAACTCGGTTTTATACTTCAACTTAATCCATTTTAAGTTTACAAACCTCAACGAATCGACATTCGGGTTATAATCCTCAACAAACCCTAATTTCGACTCTAGTCAAAGTTAGTCAACCACAAGAACCCTAAAGGTCTCCAAATCATCAATAATCACTAATACTAGTGATTATACACTATTCTCAAGTCTTAAACATGGTTAAATCATTAACCAACCCAAAACCCGCCTTTAACACTTATAAACCCGAATCTTGGTGTTAATTTCCAATTAACAACTAAATGGGTTCCATCTATGAGTCATACAATCAAAAGCCCTAAATTTGAATGATGAACACAAAAACGAAATTCGAAGTTAGAGCTTACCACTAGTATCACCGTGTAGCTAAGAACGAGGAGAACAACCTAGTCAACTACGCCAAAGATCAAATCCCGTTTCTTCCTTTCCAAAAATCCCTTTGAAATCAAATGGGGGTTTGAGTTTTGAGAGAAAAATGAAAAGAAAAGGAAAATGAAATTAGGAAATGAAATGAATGGATGAGGTTAAAGCCTCAAATCTGGCTCAAACGTGAAATGACCAAATTACCCTGGAACTTCATTTGAAATTACAAGAATCTGGTGCATGTTCGTGCAGTATGCCGCGCCGCGGCCTTAAATGTCGCGCCGCGATATTTGACTAAGTCTGGGATCATTTTAAACCTAACTTCTAATCTTTGTTTCAGTAGAATGCCGCGCCGCGGCCTCGTTTGTCGCGCCGCGACCCAAAGCTCGACCTGAGCCCTTCTCCCGCATACAAGACTTTAACACCCGAACACGTCTCAAATCCTTCAAACTCTAGTCGTACCCACACAATACACCTATATATCATGTACGGAGAAAAACGGGGTGTTACAACTCTCCCCCACTTAGATTCGATCCCGTCCTCGTGATCCTCATCACTTAACCAAATGGACCACACTTCACGGTCCTCAAACATAAGTCCCAACCAACTTTCCTAAGTAATTCTTCCCACTGAATTGCCTTTAACAACTAAATCGTCACCCGCGATTTATCAAATCCACAATACGAGCACTAAAACCATGCTCATTCCCTAAAATCGGGGAAAACTCAACCAATCTCGTACCGAGATATCAATTCCTTAGCGTACCCTTACCGAGTACGACGCTAAAAAAAACAACCAAGTCTCAACCTAAGGTCAACAACCCGAAACGATGAAGACCAAACCAAACGAATCCTGACGGATAACACCAATCACTAAACATCCCTTGTAGTGCGCAATATGACCAATACGCAACTACCGTAACATCATAATCCAACGGCTAAAACCGATAGCGCCCAAAACGACTATGGAAATGCAAATCTCAAGGTGTACAAAATCGACTATTATCACACCCGTAACAACACGTGAGCGAAGCACGGCTATCGCATCACTAATCATACAACATGGTCCTCACGACCCCACCATCGGCGTATAAAATAATCGATAGATCACACCACATGATCCTTATGACCCCACCATTGGTGTATAAAACAACCAATAGATCACAACACAACATGGCCGAAACAACCCGAAATATTGTGAATACGAACAACCCGATATTCACGTCCCACAACACCTCATGAATGGTACTCTCATTTCCCACCGGTACTCGCATTTCCCGATAATGTTATGCCATGACGACGTAACACTACTCCCTTGATGAAGTCAGCGGACCCCGAAGGTCATACTCCACCAATCTCAACACCGGATGAAGTCAGCGGACCCCGAAAGTCATGCTTCACTGATAAAACACCTCGCTCATGATGAAGTCAGCGGACCCCGAAGGTCATGCTCCACCAATCGCATACTCCCATGATGAAGTCAGCGGACTCGAAAGTCATGCTCCACCAATCAATAACCATGATGAAGTCAGCGGACCCCGAAGGTCATGCTTCACCAATCAACGCCCTTTTGGCCTCGAACAACGAGTAGCGTAACATCGCGCTCTGCTACACTATAGTGAACCCTAACGGATACCACTAACTACCCACACAATCGAGCAAGAACCACCTATATCAAACATAGGCACAAAATAATAATTCTCTAGAAGAGAATCCGTCACACACCTCCCTTAACCGAAGGATTTCACCTTGCTCACCAAACACGTCCATTATCTCTCAACGAGATTTACCACATTACCACCTCGATGATAATTCAAATCCAAACCATAAGTACAATTTATCCAAAATTGTAATCTACCACAATTCGACCAAACCAGGTCTCGACAACATTTTTCGGATCTACCAAAAGCATCATCCGAATCTCACACTAAAACTTTCTCGTGCGGGAGTGTAACTCTGATGCGGTAGCGGAGTGGTATAAAATACTATTAAATTTTTGCAGGAAATACTATTAAATACGATACAATTTTACACAAGATATTTATTTATTTATAGAATGGATATACTTAAACCTTGCTACAACACTTATAGGCAGTGTACCTAATCGTACAGTAGTGTAGTTTTTAGTAAGTCCGGTTCGTTCCACAGGGAAAATCTTTAAACAAAGCTTAACGCTATATTAGTTTACTTTTATAAAAATACAAATATATATATATAAGTAATATTATTATTATAAAGGGGGGTTTTTACCGTTTAATGACCGGTTTGTCGATTTTAAAACTTTACTCGCAGTTAAAACCAAATGTAAAATATTAAAAATGAATACAAGACTTAAATTAAAGCATAAAGTAAATAACGATAATGAAATTGCGAATAATAAAAGTGCGATAAAATAAACTTGCGATAATTAAAAAGTACGATAATTAAAAGTGCAATTAAATACAATAATAATAAAAATGCGATATTTAGAAGTGCAATTAAATATAAAATAAAGGAAATTAAATATGAAATAAAAGAATTATGCTTATTTAAACTTCCGTAATCATGATGTTTGACGTGTTGATTTTTGTTTTATGCCCATGGGTTAATTGTCCTTTTGTCCTGAATTATTTAATATGTCCGTCTGGTTTTTGTCCATAACAGTCCATCAGTCATAAATATAAAATGCGAGTGTCCTCGTCAAATTATCCTTATACCCGAAGTTAAATATTCCAACTAATTGGGGACTTAAACTGTAACAAGATTTTAATACTTTGTTTAATAATTACACCAGGATGTCGACTGAGTGTAACCCAAGGTTTTAATATTTTGTTATCAATTATACCAAGTGTCCTTGTACCTAATTTCACCCCTGTTTTAATTATTCTAGTGGCTATTAATCCATTCCCGTGTCCGGTTAAATGAACGATTATTCGTACATATAAATACCCCGCCCATCGTGTCCGATTGAGTGTATATGGTAATTTATAGGGACGCCCAATTGTAAATCTTTATATTAACATTAACAAACTATCATTTAGTTAAACAAATATAAAGCCCATTAATTAGCCCATAGTCTGATTTCCACAAGTGTCGTTCTTTTGTCCAAACCCCAATTATGGTACAAAGCCCAATTACCCAATTTTAGTAATTAGCCCAACATCATGATTACTTCGTTTTAAATAAGCATAATAATAACTTAGCTACGAGACATTAATGTAAAAAGGTTGAACATAACTTATAATGATTAAAAATAGCGTAGCGTTACACGGACAGAATTTCGACTTACACCCTTACAACATTCGCTAACATACCCTTATTATTAGAATTATAATTAAAATTAAAATATAAATTATATATATATATATTTTACGTATGAGGAGAAGAAGAAAAAAGATGATGATTTGCGATCAGAATTCGGTTGCTTTTATAGGAAAATTCGACTTTTGGGGCTCCGCGACTCGCGGTGAAATACTCTTCAAACTCCGCGAGTCGCGGAGAATGAAATTACAGCTCAGTCCCTTTGGAGTCTTTCTTGCCGACGGTTTTTATTATTTATTATAATATATAAATAATTATAAGAATTATTTAAATATTATATTATATTTATGTGCATAGTTGACTTGTAATTTTTAGTCCGTTGCGTCGAGCGTTGAGAGTTGACTCTAGTCCCGGTTCCGGATTTTCGAACGTCCTTGCGTACAATTTAATATCTTGTACTTTGCGTTTTGAATCTTGTACTCTTGTAATTTCGAGACGTTTCTTATCAATAATTGGAACCTCTTTGATTGTCTTTTGTACTTTTGAGCTTTTTGGTCGTTTGCGTCTTCAATTCGTCGAATCTGTCTTTTGTCTTCACCTTTTATTATTTAAACGAATATCACTTGTAAATAGAACAATTGTAACTAAAAGCTTGTCTTTCTTGAGGAATAATGCTATGAAATATATGTTCGTTTTTAGCATTATCAAATATTCCCACACTTGAGCGTTGCTTGTCCTCAAGCAATATCGTCTTGAAATACTAGAATCACTTCTTTATTCTTCACACTTTGTACATCAGTGATTTCTATACGGCGGTATAAACAATGGTAGTAACGATATGGTTTACAGTCCCACATGACTATAAAAATTTAGATCCATTAAGGAAATTGGATCTTTATGAAAACATTTGATCTTTTGAAAATTAAATCTAGTTTTTACCCTAGATAAGTTTTCCGGAATAACCCTTTACCGGTGTTTGCAATATATTTTTGTGGGTTTGGTGGGTTTCAGATTTGAAAATTTTAGCTCAAAACTTGCGGTTTTGTGTCATCCACTTGCTAACCTTGTATTTGGAAAGCAACACGTCCAGTTTACTTGTCCCGTATATTACCTTTCGGTAAACTACCGTCCGGTTGAAAGGAAAGCGTTGAACAAGCAACTGTTAAGGCAGTGTCCCCTGATATACTTTTAATTATGGTCTATAACGTGTCGGACGCAATTACTATCCTTGGTAGGAGCAATAGTAAAGCTCACCCTTATAATATTTTTTTTTTTTTCGGTATGGCACAAGGTCCTGTCTTTTACCACTATGCAACCACCGTTCTTACGGTTGACACCCGATTTAGTTCAGGTGACCTAATGAATTCCAGGTGAATTCCTAAGATTTTACGTTCAATGGTAATGAACGCATTGAAAATAGGGTTTTCAGAAAACAAATCGGTTTGTAATTTTGATCAAAATATTTTCTCGTTCAAGCTCGAGTTTAGATATCATTGAATTCCATGAGTTTGAATTCTCAATCTTTAAGGTCAATCTCAAGGATTGAGTAATATCAGTCTTAAAAGCTGATTTTTAATCTTTAAGGAGATTATCCTTTCTGGGGATCTGATTCATTAGTCTTATCCAGCTAATTTGCATGGTGCCCCCCCATTGTACGAGATAAATCCTTCTCATGGTTAGGATAAATCTGACCACTTGGCGACCCTGTTTAATGCTGAGGTCCGTGGATTTCCTGCTGATTTTAGTGATGACTTTTCTAGATTTTTCGTCAACCTACAGCTGGTCTGGACGACAACTTCATGACCTAAATCAAGAAGCGCGTTTCTTTTTCGGAAGACTTTACTTCCTTTTAATGATGGAATTGATTCATCGTGTAGATCCATCTCTTCTTTTATTTCATCAGTTAAAATAGTTAATTTAGTCCAAAACAAAAGTATTTTCAGTTATTTGTTACAGATATATGTGACATATGTTTAAGATAACTTGGTAAATTTTCCCACACTTGGCTTTTATTTTCCTTTTTATCGTCCTCTATTCCATTTTAAATGAATTTTAACATTTTAGTTTGTTTCTCAATTTATGTCCTTTCCGAGGTAACAATAATTTCGGTGTTAAAACCTAGTTTTATCGTTCATAAATATGTATAAACATGATTTTGAGTTCATTTAATTGAAAATTTTGAAAAATTTTACTAGAATTGGGTAGTTAGTATATAAGACTAGGGCTGTTCTTTTTTTATCAGAGAGCACTAGATTCTAATACAACTACTGCTTTACTAGTATTTTTAATGGTAACCAAGTGTATAAAGTAAAAAATTTTAAAATCCGAAAGAATTTAACCCCTTCCCACATGTAAGATCTTGCAATGCCCTCATTTGCAAGAAATCAGGAATAATTTAAATTATTGAGGGTGATTTGTGTGAAAATGATTAAATTTTTACCAAAGTTTCCAAATATATTGGCGTTTGTTTGCTGAATGATAAATGGTGCACATCATTTGTTCATTCCGTCTTGTTGTTATTTCACATATATTTTGCATCTTGTCGTCAAAATTAGTTGCTTTTGCTGAACTTAATGCCAGTCTTTGAAAATGCGTTGTTTTACCCTGTTGTGTACATAAGATAAACTGCAACCATATATACATATTTTTGAAGTTTGGTATATTACCCCACATTCAAAAATTATTAAAATCTAAGAATAAAAGTTAGACAATTATAAAAACTATTACAATATTAACAAAAGTATTAAACGTATCAATCATTACAAATTACAAAAAAAAAAATAAGTATACTAGGGATGATACTGGTACCAATAGGGGTTCCAGGCATAACCATAGGTGCTATAGAATGCTTCGGCCGGGTTATACGTAGGATATGGTGGCTGCATCTCTATAGACCAGGGAGGGAAGATGGGTTTCGGTGTAGGAATATAGTTTCTACCTATATGTTGGCAATGAGCTATGATTTGGTTCTGATGAACTTGCCAATCTTCAAATGCTCTCTGTCTAGCATTTTCGTATTCCTGAGAAGCTATAAACCTTTGCATTTCTTGCATCTCATTCCCCCCTCCTACATTACCTTGCTGTTGGTTTCTCTCCACCTGTGGATGTCTACCATGGTATCGTACTGCGGCGTTATTTCGCCTCTTCAAAACTTTCGCACCATGGTATACATTTAAACCTATAGTATCGCGGGGTTCTGGTTCTTCTACTAATAATCCCCCCCGACTTATATCCACACCGAGATATTCACCAATCAAAGTAATAAAAATACCACCTCCTATTATGCTATGCGATCGCATCCCCCGAACCATAGCTGATAAATAATAACCCACACAATACGGTATACTTACAGCGCTTTGTGGGTCTCGAATACACATATGGTAAAACAAATCCTGTTCATTTACTTTTTCCTTGTTCTTACCCCTTTGTGTAATCGAATTAGCTAAAAACCTATGTATCACTCTTAATTCGGCTCTATCTATATCCAAATAAGAGTAATTTCCCCCTTTGAAACGGTGATGGCTTGTCATTTGACTCCACACACCGTGTGTATCAAAATTTTCATCTATCTTTCTACCGTTTAGTATCAACCCTCTACAATCGGCAGATGCTAACTCCTCAGGCGTATATATACGTAAAGCCTGAGCCATGTCTAGTAAAGACATGTGGCGCATCGAACCGCCTAACAAAAATCTAATAAAAGAACGATCGGTTAAACTAGCTACCCGATCATTCAACTCTATACTACACAACAATTCTTCACACCATACTTTATATACAGGTCTACGCATGGTGAATAAACGTACCCAGTCATTAAAAGTAAAATTACCATACCTCTGTACAAGTAATTCCCTAATTGGCCCGGCCAATTCTACAGCTTCTAAGGGTCCCCATTCTATGACCCTCGGTACCTCAACAACCTTAGAATGAAGAGTATGCAAACCCCTTTGATATTTTGGATAATCTATCCAAAGTCTGTCAAATTCAGGTTCGGGTGCAACTCTTCCAAGTGCATATCGGAAAAGGTCATGACTGGATGAGGTATATCCTGCTTGTAGTAGTTATCCACCTCCTGTTGTTCCGCATTCTCAGCAGGAGCATTACGGGCTTGGGATGAAGATTCACCCCTTTCAGTCTGCAAAACACATCAAACACAATTTTTGTGCATCCAAATATGCATTAGTGTCAGTAAAATCATCAATAATTACAATGACATTTTAAACTTAAGCTTATTTTCACATTTTTATCAAATCTACACTTTTTCAAATAAGCATATACGAAAATGTTCGCCAAGTTCATAAGCATTCAACTCAAATAACACGTCAAAATAATCATTACTAGCAATTAAACAAGTTTCAAATGGCATTATCTTTCAAAAATCAAGTTCATGAATTTTAGACTTGAAAAAGTCCACTTTAATTCTCAAAATCATGTTTAGGCTCAAAGTTTGGATCATTTAACTACCTAAACATGTTACACTACTTAATTTAGCAACAATTCATGACAAAAATCGGCCATAACCTGTTTATATCAAAAAGCCCCAAATTGCTCAAGAACACAAACCCTAGATTATTCAAAATTTGAAGTTTAAGGCTTCTAATCATGTTAAATAGCATCAATCTAGGTTATACAAGCATAATACATAAACAATTTAAGCCTAATTACACTAAAAAGCATCAAAATCAAATTGGGGAAAAAAATTGCTCAAGAACACTAATTTCGGATTAAATGGTGTTTAGGTGTAGAAATTTACCGTTTTTCTTGAGTAATTCCTAGATAGCATCCTTCTCAACTGATTTTAGTAAAAGATTTGGTGATTAATGGTTAAAAATTGTGATTTTGGGGGGGGTTTTTTGGGGTTTTTCGTGGGTTTTTTTCGCAGTTTGTTTGAGTTGTGGAGTGTGAAACTGAGCTGTTGCAGCTCTTTATTTTTTTTTCTGTAATCCGGTACTCCCGCAACTCGCGGCATTTAAGCCTTCAAACTCCGCGAGTCGCGGAGTTTGCTATATATATATATTTTTTTTTAATCATTAATTTATGAAACAATTAAGTACTTAATTTTAAAATTCTGTTTCCCTTGTTATTTAGGACGAGGTCGTTTCGGATCGATGTCCTAGTCCGTCCCTCGACAAAATTTTAAAATTTGTCTTTTTGTAGCGATTGTTTTAAAAGCTAAGATTTTTGGGGTTTTTTAATGTTTTTGGCATACTTTAATTCAATGAGATTAAAAATAATGATAATAAAAGTTCTCGTCCCTCTCTCGGGTAAAGCAATTTCGGTTCAAAGACCTAGTCTTCAACTTACGACGAATTTTAAAAATCATATTTTTAACTTAATGAGATAAAGTAAATTTTTGTTTTTAAATTCACACAACTTAAATATAAAATTCAAAATTTATATTAAAAATTCACACCAAACTTAAAATTCGAAATGCATAAAATTAAAAATTTATATTTTTTAAAAATTAAAAATTCACACCAAACTTAATTTAAAAATTTATATTATAAATTCATACCAAACTTATATTAATTTTTCAAATATTTACAATTTTAAATTTTTTTTTTTTTTTTTACAAAGTTTACAATATTAATTTAAGATTTAAATATTAATTTTAAAAACATGGTAAAAATAAAATTAAAAATCTTTTTGGCTTTTTATCCCACTTTAATCAATCAAATATTATCAAAAATATGCGCCCCTCTTTTCGGTAAAGTAATTTCGGTTCCAAAACCTAATTTAACTCATGACGAATTTTTGAAATATTTTGGGTTGATTGTTTAAAGATATTTATACCTTAAGAATAAACGTTAAATTTCGCAGTGATGTAATAAATTTTTTGAATGATATCAATAATTTCGGTCGCGAAACCTAATTTTATTCAATACCAATTTAATACTTTGTAGCGAACAAATTAGCGTTTATTATCAAAAGGTTAAAAATAAAAATAAAAATAAAAACTGTACAGACATACCTGTGGAATAGATTTCTTAGTTATATGATCTATCCCATTCATAAGATAGTCGGTTTAATTGGTTTTCCATGGCTACATAGGCGTAACCTCGAGCATTCAGTGTCTTTTCTTCTAAACATATGAACGGTCCGTCTCTGCATAAAGTAACAAATTCGGTATTTGAATAGGTTTGATTATTTGAACATTTACCTCCATGTGACCATTTTCCGCATTTGTGACATCTTTCTAGGTGTCGTGCTCTTCTTTTCGCTGCGGATTTTGATTTTCCTTTACCATATTGTAATTTATTATCTTCGCATCTGGATTCTTTTCTAACTCCGTCCATTCTTTCTCTGATTACTGATACTAGTTCACTCGGTAGTATGTCATTATTACGTTTAGTGATCAAAGCGTGTAGCATTAGACCATGGTTTAGTTCACAGGCAGTCTTCATTTTGTAAAAACCTAAAAAAAAATAAAAATTCAGAATGGGGGGAGAAGACTAGTTCTTTAGGGTCTGCTAGGGAAAGACCATTCGGGTTCCATTTTCGAGAACTACACGAAAGCAGACAATCTAACTCTAACAGAAATACATATTATCCTTTAAAGACTTGATTCTCCCCACACTTAGTTAGCTGTGGTGTCGAAATTGTGATTAACTTCGTTGTCGACTTCCATCGGACCATGTATGTAATGTTTAACTCTGTGACCATTAACTTTAAATTCAATCCCATTTGAATTTATCAATTCTATAGTTCCGTATGGGAAAACTCTTTTGACTATGAATGGTCCAGACCATCTTGATTTCAATTTTCCAGGAAATAGCTTGAATCGTGAATTGAAAAGAAGAACTCTGTCTCCTTTTTTAAATTCTTTTGAACTTCTGATTCTTTTATCATGCCATTTCTTCATTCTTTCTTTATAGATTAACGAATTTTCGTATGCTTCATGTCTTAACTCTTCTAATTCGTTTAGTTGACTTAATCGTAGACGTCCAGCTTCATGTAAATCAAGATTACATGTCTTCAAAGCCCAAAATGCTTTGTGTTCAATTTCTACTGGAAGATGACATGCTTTTCCATAAACAAGTCTAAAAGGTGTGGTTCCAATTAGAGTTTTGTAGGCTGTTCTAAAAGCCCAGAGTGCATCCTCCAATTTAATGGACCATTCCTTCGGATTTGATCCTACGGTTTTCTCTAGAATACGTTTTAAAGCTCGGTTGGTGTTTTCAACTTGTCCACTTGTTTGTGGATGATATGCGGTGGAGATTTTATGAGTTACTCCATATCTTTTAAGAACTTTCTCAAGTCGATTATTACAGAAATGAGTACCCCGATCACTTATTAAAGCTTTCGGTGTTCCAAACCTTGCAAAAAGACGTTTTAAAAAGTTGACTACAACTCGTGCATCGTTAGTTGGGAGAGCTTGTGCTTCCGCCCATTTAGATACATAATCAATGGCTACGAGTATATATAGATTATTATGAGATTTTGGAAATGGACCCATAAAGTCAATACCCCAAATGTCAAATACTTCACATACTTGGATGACATTTTATGGCATTTCATCACGTTGACTTATTTTTCCAGCCCTTTGACATGCATCACAAGATTTGCAAAGAAGGTGTGCGTCTTTGTAAATTGTAGGCCAATAGAATCCAGCATCATAAACTTTTCTTGCTGTTAGTTGAGGCCCATAATGCCCTCCTGTTGGTCCTGTGTGACAATGGTTTAATATTTTACTAGCTTCATCTCCAAATACACATCGGCGTATTATTCCATCGGGACAACTTTTAAACAGATCTGGATCTTCCCAAAAATAGTGTTTTATATCACTGAAGAATTTCTTTCGTCTTTGGTACGATAATCCTTTTTCAAGGAATCCACAAACTAAGTAGTTTGCATAGTCTGCAAACCATGGGATTTCTTTATAATCTATTTTCAATAGATATTCATCAGGAAAGTTGTCTTGTATGGCTGATTCATTTAGAACTTCTAATTCGGGATTTTCAAGACGAGAAAGATGATCAGCGGCGAGATTTTCTGCTCCTCTTTTATCTCGGATTTCAATATCAAACTCTTGTAAGAGTAAGATCCAACGGATTAATCTTGGTTTAGCATCTTGTTTTGAAAATAGGTATCTAAGAGCAGAATGGTCGGTATAGACCACCGTTTTTGCTAGAACGAGATATGATCGAAATTTGTCAAAAGCAAAGACAATAGCAAGGAGTTCTTTTTCAGTAGTTGTATAGTTCGTTTGTGCTCCTTGTAATGTCTTACTAGCATAATATATAGGTTGAAATCGTTTTTCAATCATTTGTCCTAAAACAGCTCCCATTGCAAAATCACTTGCATCGCACATTAGTTCAAATGGTAGATTCCAATTTGGTGTTATCATGATCGGCGCATTAGTGAGTTTCTCTTTAAGAATATTAAAAGATTTGATACACTCATCTGAAAAGATGAATGGCGCATCCTTTTCTAGGAGTTTATTCATAGGAGTGGCAATTTTAGAAAAATCTTTTATGAAACGTCGGTAAAAACCGGCATGCCCTAAAAAACTCCTAACTCCTCTAACATTGGTGGGATGTGGAAGTTTAGCAATTAAATCTACTTTAGCTCTATCCACTTCAATTCCTTCTTTTGAAATTTTATGTCCAAGAACGATGCCTTCTTTAACCATGAAATGGCATTTCTCCCAATTAAGAACTAGATTTGATTGTTCACATCTAATTAGCATTCGTTCCAGATTAACTAGACATGATTTAAATGTATCACCGAAGACTGAAAAGTCATCCATGAATACTTCCATGCATTCTTCTATCATGTCGTGAAAAATCGCCATCATACACCTTTGAAAGGTTGCAGGGGCGTTGCAAAGTCCAAATGGCATGCGTTTGTAAGCAAAAGTACCATAAGGGCACGTGAATGTGGTTTTCTCTTGGTCCTCGGGTGCTATTGGAATTTGAAAATATCCGGAAAATCCATCTAGAAAACAATAGTAACTATTTCCGGCTAATCTTTCCAACATTTGATCTATGAAAGGTAAGGGAAAGTGATCTTTTCTGGTGGCGTCATTTAATTTTCTATAATCAATACACACACGCCATCCTGTTACAGTCCTAGTAGGAATAAGCTCATTTTTCTCATTTGTAATGACAGTCATGCCACCCTTCTTCGGCACGCATTGAACTGGGCTTACCCATGGACTATCAGAAATTGGATATATCAAACCTGCATCTAGCAGTTTAATAATCTCTTTCTTAACTACATCTTGCATATTAGGATTTAGTCTTCGTTGGCGTTGCACATACGTTCTATAACCTTCTTCCATAAAGATTTTATGTGTGCAATACGAAGGACTTATTCCTTTAATATCATGAATCTTCCATGCAATGGCTGGTTTATGAGCTTTCAACACAGAAATGAGTTGTGATTTCTCATTTTCAGTAAGAGAAGACGATATTATTACAGGTAATTCAGATTCACCATGTAAATAAGCGTATTCCAAATGGTTTGGAAGTGGCTTTAACTCTAATTTCGGAGGTTCTTCTATCGATGATTTGTATCGATATCTGTCTTCTTCTTTTAGCATTTAAATTTCTTCTGTTGTTGGTTCATATCCATTAGCTATAAGTGTAGCTAACATTTCAGCTTCATCAATTGGTTCATTACCTTCTCCTAAAGAACATTCTCCTGTTCCTTGTAATTCTGGAAATTCTTCTAATAATTCTGCATGTGCATCTATAGTTTGAATATAATAACATGTATCATCTGCAGATTGTGGTTGTTGCATTGCTCTATCAACTGAAAAGGTAACACTCTCATCCTCTATACTTAGGGTCAGTTTCTTACCGAACACGTCTATCATTGCTTTAGCCATGTTTAAGAATGGTATTCCTAATATGAGAGGAACTTGAGAATCTTCTTCCATGTCCAAAACAACAAAATCTACTGGAAATACTAAAGTACCAACTTTAACTAGCATGTTCTCCATTATCCCTCTAGGATATTTTATTGATCTATCGGCTAGTTGTATGCTTATTCTGGTTGGTTTCAATTCTCCAAGGTCTAGTTTAGTGTATAGTGAATACGGCATTAGATTTATACTAGCACCTAAGTCTGCCAATGCTTCTATTGAACTAAGACTACCCAGAAAACATGGAATTGTGAAACTTCCTGGATCAGATAATTTTTCTGGTATCTTATTCAACAGCACTGCTGAACAATTAGCATTCATAGTAACAGCCGAGAGTTCTTCCATTCTCTTTCTATTTGAAATTAGATCTTTCAAGAATTTAGCATATCTAGGCATTCCTGAAATCACATCAATGAAAGGATGATTTACATTTATCTGTTTAAACATATCCAAGAATTTGGATTGCTCGGCTTCAAGTTTCTCTTTCTTCATTTTACTCGGGTAAGGAAGTGGTGGTTGGTATGGTTTAACATAAGGTTTATCCTTAACTGTGTTATCTTCATTAACCTTTTCAACTACCGGTTCTTTTTCCTTATCTTGATCAGGTTGTGGTTCTTGTGGAGTAGGAATGGCTTCATCAGAAGTTACAGGTATTTCAGGTGGTTTAAGTGTTGTGCCACTTCTTGTGGTAATGGCTTTAGCTGTTTCACTCCGGGGGTTAGCATTTGTATCACTAGGTAGACTTCCCGGTTTTCTTTCACCTATTAACCTTGCTAGGTTACTCACTTCTTGTTCCAGATTTTGAATAGAAGCTTGTTGATTTCTAAATGCTTGAGCATTTTGTTCATTGGTTTGTTTCTGAGATGTGAAAAACTGCGTTTGAGTTTCAACTAGCTTCGTCATCATATCTTCTAAATTCGGCTTTTTATCATCGGTTTGTTGTGGTGGTTTGTTTTGAAAATTAGGTCTTTGCTGATTATAAGTATTATTGGATACTTGTTGATTGCTAGGACCTTGTTGGTTGTTGTATGGAATATTTCTGTTATAATTCTGGTTTTGATTGTAAATCGGTCTTGGCGGTTGATAATTATTCTGATAATTATTTCCAGGCCTTTGGTTTATGTATGAAATATTCTCTCTTTGTTCCATTGTTAATTCAATACTGAGACAATCTTTTGTCAAATGTGGTCCTCCACACTGCTCACAACTAATTCGTATTGAGTGAATATCTTTAGTCATCTTTTCCATTCGTCTCTCCACAGCATCTATCTTTGTGGAAATGGAATCTAAGTCATGGCTAGAATCGGCTCTAGCTGCTTTAGATGATCTAATGATGTCTTTTTCTTGGTGCCACTCATGTGAGTGGGAAGCAGGGTTATCAATAATTTTGTAAGCATCAGTTTCGGTTTTCTTCATAATAGAACCACCAGCTGCTATATCTATGTCTTTTCTTGTAGTGATGTCGCATCCTTGGTAGAATATTTGTACTATTTGACAGGTGTCTAAACCATGTTCCGGACATCCTCTTAACAACTTTCCATATCTAGTCCACGCCTCATATAGAGTTTCATTTGGTTTCTGTGTGAACGTAACAATTTCTGCTTGAAGTCTTACGGCTTTAGATGCAGAAAAGAATTGTTTAAGAAATTTGTCAACTAAAACGTCCCATGTATCGATCGCCCCTTCAGGTAACGATTCCAACCAATCTTTGGCTTCTCCCTTTAAAGTCCAGGGAAATAACATGAGATATATCTGTTCATCCTCCACTTCTCGGATTTTAAATAGTGTGCAGATCCTATTAAAGGTACGTAGATGTTCATTTGGATCTTCCTTCGGCGCACCACTAAATTGGCATTGATTAGTCACCATGTGTAGAATTTGTCCTTTGATTTCATAATCTGGCGCATTAATGTCTGGATGAGTAATTGCGTGACCTTGGCCAGTGCGTTTAGCTCTCATTCGGTCTTCCATACTTAAAGGTTCCAGATTCTCCATAATTGAATTTGTTGAATCGGTATCACTAGATGATTCTGATTTAATGGTTCGTTCCTCAACAATCTCTGTTTGAATGATTGGTGGCTCCGGAGGAAAGTTTAATGGTTCAGGATCTACGAACCGTTCCTGAATATTTTCCGGATTCTCAATTGTGAGGTCGGGTTCAAAAAATAGATTATCGGAAATTTGAACTGAAGTACTTGGTCTACTGGATGACGATTCTAAAGAAAAATCAACGGTGGTTATATTTGCTAAATGTCTTGATCTAGTTACAGGTGGTGAACGTACAAAAGGTGGTGAACGTCTTGCTCGGTGCATTCACTGAATATCCTATTAGTTTTAAAAAGGAAAGAAAAATTATAATAAGTTATCCAATCAATAGACTTTTCTGATTTTGCCCACGTTTCGAATAGCCAAAAGATGCAGCAGAGGGGCAGGATTCGTTTGGTCTCAATATAATTGAGGACTGTTTGGCTCCAATAACCCGGTCCACGTACAAATCCAACTATTACTACGAACCAGAAAATTTTGATGTCTATCAATTTAACCACTCAAAATAAATTTTTGTAATTTTAAGAAATTTAGATAAGAAGTAGAATAAAAATCTATGTCCTAAAACTAGAATAGCGAGAAATAAGAAAGAAAAAGAGTTCGTCGAAAAAGAAAAATGGTTGAAAAATAAAAGGTGACGAAAAAATAAAAGAAACTTATAAAACTTAAAAATACTTGACTAACATAACCTTATTACTACAACTAACTTAAAATTATAATCGCAAATTGAAATTACTAATTGGAATGATAATTGATACATAGGTAAAAGTCGTCTAAAAATATTAAAGCTTACAGGAAAAACTAAATCCCAAATGGAAATAACTTAAAAAGAAACTAAAACTTAAAAAGGCATCGCAAAATTCTAAAGCACCTAAATCTTAGTCTAAAGAAAAAGCACTTAAGGAATTTTACGGCAAAGCCTAAAAATCTAGGAGTAAAAATAATTATAGCAAAAACTAAGTTTAAAACTAAATATGAGCTAAAAATACAAATATTATGCTACAACGATTAAAAAGGGACAAAATATAAAAATATACAAAAAGTTGTAAAAAGTACAATTTTTATAAAAATATTATTTTTATATTATTTATTTAATAAAACTATTAATTTAATATTTTAATTAAACTAATTAAACAAAATAATAATAAAAACTAAAATTAATAATTAATTAAAACCTAATTAGGTTTTTATATTAATAATTATAATATAATCCGTAATTAATGTGAAATTAGGGTTCTGTCAGCGTGTCAGAGCAGCTCCGCGACTTGCGGTATTCAAAGCTTCAAACCCCGCGAGTCGCGGGGTTCCAAAATTCAGCTGACAGATTATTTAAATTCGACGCGTTTTTCTTTATTTATTTTTTTTTTTTTTCTGTTTTTAATTTTTTCTGTTTAAAAAAAAATATGTGTATAAAAACTTATATTTTAAAAACTTAAATAAAATAGAACTACTTTATAATTTTAATAAATAAAATGCTTAAAACTAGATTTATATATATATTTTTTTTATGTTTTTAAATAAAAACAAAATACTTAAATAAAACTTATGTTTTTATAAAATAAAAATAAAGAAACTTTATAAAACTTAAATATTTAACAAAATCTTAAAAATACTTATATTTTTGTTTTTCTTTTTATATTTTCGAATATTTAAAACGTATTTTTACAAAAGCGACTTTTAATAGAAGTAAACTAAAAATCTCTTTTTTTTATATATATATTAGCGTTGCGCTTCCGGCGTTTAGAAAGTTCCCCGGCAGCGGCGCCAAAAATACTTGATGCGGTAGCGGAGTGGTATAAAATACTATTAAATTTTTGCAGGAAATACTATTAAATACGATACAATTTTACACAAGATATTTATTTATTTATAGAATGGATATACTTAAACCTTGCTACAACACTTATAGGCAGTGTACCTAATCGTACAGTAGTGTAGTTTTTAGTAAGTCCGGTTCGTTCCACAGGGAAAATCTTTAAACAAAGCTTAACGCTATATTAGTTTACTTTTATAAAAATACAAATATATATATATATATATATATATAAGTAATATTATTATTATAAAGGGGGGTTTTTACCGTTTAATGACCGGTTTGTCGATTTTAAAACTTTAGTCGCAGTTAAAACCAAATGTAAAATATTAAAAATGAATACAAGACTTAAATTAAAGCATAAAGTAAATAACGATAATGAAATTGCGAATAATAAAAGTACGATAAAATAAACTTGCGATAATTAAAAAGTACGATAATTAAAAGTGCAATTAAATACAATAATAATAAAAATGCGATATTTAGAAGTGCAATTAAATATAAAATAAAGGAAATTAAATATGAAATAAAAGAATTATGCTTATTTAAACTTCCGTAATCATGATGTTTGACGTGTTGATTTTTGTTTTATGCCCATGGGTTAATTGTCCTTTATCCTGGATTATTTAATATGTCCGTCTGGTTTTTGTCCATAACAGTCCATCAGTCATAAATATAAAATGTGAGTGTCCTCGTCAAATTATCCTTATACCCGAAGTTAAATATTCCAACTAATTGGGGACTTAAACTGTAACAAGATTTTAATACTTTGTTTAATAATTACACCAGGATGTCGACTGAGTGTAACCCAAGGTTTTAATATTTTGTTATCAATTATACCAAGTGTCCTTGTACATAATTTCACCCCTGTTTTAATTATTCTAATGGCTATTAATCCATTCCCGTGTCCGGTTAAATGAACGATTATTCGTACATATAAATACCCCGCCCATCGTGTCCGATTGAGTGTATATGGTAATTTATAGGGACGCCCAATTGTAAATCTTTATATTAACATTAACAAACTATCATTTAGTTAAACAAATATAAAGCCCATTAATTAGCCCATAGTCTGATTTCCACAAGTGTCGTTCTTTTGTCCAAACCCCAATTATGGTACAAAGCCCAATTACCCAATTTTAGTAATTAGCCCAACATCATGATTACTTCGTTTTAAATAAGCATAATAATAACTTAGCTACGAGACATTAATGTAAAAAGGTTGAACATAACTTACAATGATTAAAAATAGCGTAGCGTTACACGGACAGAATTTCGACTTACACCCTTACAACATTCGCTAACATACCCTTATTATTAGAATTATAATTAAAATTAAAATATAAATTATATATATATATATATATATATATATATATATATATATATATATATATATATATATATATATATATATATATATATATATATATATTACGTATGAGGAGAAGAAGAAAAAAGATGATGATTTGCGATCAGAATTCGGTTGCTTTTATAGGAAAATTCGACTTTTGGGGCTCCTCGCGGTGAAATACTCTTCAAACTCCGCGAGTCGCGGAGAATGAAATTACAGCTCAGTCCCTTTGGAGTCTTTCTTGCCGACGGTTTTTATTATTTATTATAATATATAAATAATTATAAGAATTATTTAAATATTATATTATATTTATGTGCATAGTTGACTTGTAATTTTTAGTCCGTTGCGTCGAGCGTTGAGAGTTGACTCTAGTCCCGGTTCCGGATTTTCGAACGTCCTTACGTACAATTTAATATCTTGTACTTTGCGTTTTGAATCTTGTACTCTTGTAATTTCGAGACGTTTCTTATCAATAATTGGAACCTCTTTAATTGTCTTTTGTACTTTTGAGCTTTTTGGTCGTTTGCGTCTTCAATTCGTCGAATCTGTCTTTTGTCTTCACCTTTTATTATTTAAACGAATATCACTTGTAAATAGAACAATTGTAACTAAAAGCTTGTCTTTCTTGAGGAATAATGCTATGAAATATATGTTCGTTTTTAGTATTATCAAACTCCCCCACTTGGAACTACGTCCCATATCCACAACTAGTACAACCGTACAATGCTACCAAAGGTAGACTTTACAAACGATTGGGCTCACACGACCCATCACCATATCTTGCTCCAGCCTTGAGCACACGAAGGATTTCAATCAATCCTTAAACACTTCGAACAAAAAGTGTACCACGATTACACAAACCATACCCTCGCAATCATCCAATTGCTTTAGTTTGTCAAATTTCACCTTGTCACTCATGTACTTAAGGGTTTCACTTCGGTACCCTAAGTACAATGTAACCGCAACACAATCGGAGTTGAACACCACGCTAGTAGGTATAAAAGAGGCACCTAATGTCGCGTCATATAAACTCCATTACCAACATACATCGAGATTCAAAACACTCGATCTCAAGGGTTCTAACCACCCGATGAACCTCATGGTTCATCAACTTCCACACTATAGCGAACACGCGCTTAACAACCGAACACCAAAACCCATTTCCATGGCTTGGTAGAAACATTCCCAAATACTAAGGAATGCTTGGTTGCACCAAGTCTTACGCCCTTCGTCCATTAATCAAAACATCACCATAGGGTACTTCCATTAGGAACGTCACCCATAACAATAATATGCACAACACAAGGCATTTTACAAACTCTAATTCAACGGCACTCAATAAATAATCAAAGGACATTTTTATTAAAATGAAACGTACCTTAACGTCTCCTTACCGCACCCGTCCCCGCTAACTTGGGACATTTCGACTTACGATGTCCTTCTTCTTGGTAATTGAAACACACCATACCATCACCCTTTTTTACCGAACATTCCCAAGACTTGTGACCCCTCATGCCACAATTGCAACATCTAGATGCACTAGAATTCGGTATACCCGTCCGCGTACCACCCGTGCTCACACTCGGACCCTTAGTCCTCTTACTCGGAGCACCATACGAAACAACCCTTCTCTCACTTGAAGGTTCACCAATCTTTGATCGCGTATACGACTCGAAACCTCTAGCCACGGCGAATAATTCCGCAAATGATTTCGCGTGACCCCGGCTAATCTTATTCTTCAAGTCATCATTCAAGGTTCGATAGAAATCTTGCATCAACAAATTATCATTCCCCAAATACTTCGGGCAAAAACGTGCCTTCGCCATAAAGGTCGTCTTGAGAGTATTCAAATCCATAGAACCCTGTTGCAAATTTCGCAACTCATTACGCATTTTTGACAAATCGGCTGAAGTCCGGAACTCCTCGAAGAATTCCTTCTTAAACCCGTCCCACGATAATGCCATAAACGGTTCACCACCGACAAGATCAATCTTACCATCCAACCAATCCTTTGCCCTACCCCGCAACAAACTAGTAGTGAGTCTCTTCTTCTTCTCATGAGGGCATTCAATAGTACGAAAACACCCTTCGACATTCGAGATCCAAGTTGTGCTTACCAAAGGATCCGGTTTCCCATCATACATCGGGGGTTTAGTCCTCATGAAGCTCTTAAGACAACGCTCCATTTCACTACTACCCCGAAATTCGGAATACTTCCTAACCATTTCTTCTCGAAACGCACTCATTTGCTCCGCAACGGCGGCCGCAACTCTAGAGTTAAACTCAGCATTGTTCGTCTCGATCCCACTTCCCGTCGCCATTCTAAGGAATGCAAAGCGATTAGATCACGAACCTATAAAACAACACGCATAACACCGCCTCATCTTGCTCAACACTCATCATACATCACTTGTTAGACACGATTTGCACCCATAATAAGGTTTGCAAGTCCTTATTACGCACACACGTCGTCTCAACTCGTTAGTACAATGACCGCCTTGCTCGATGATATAACCAACACAACGACGATTTCACGCGATATAAACACACGCAAGGGAATAGCATCACAACACAAGCCAAAAATCCTAGTTAGTCCACCTACAAACAAGGCACTAACTATAACCTGTTCCGACCCGTAATCCTACAAGTCCCACAACAAATAAGCACACACAAAAGTCTAAGTCTAGGCACCAATCTCAAGTCACCTAAATCCCTTAGACCATGCTCTGATACCAGTTGAAACGACCCAACCCGTATTAAAACAGGCCCACAAAATTTTTTCCTTTTAATACACTTTAAATAACACTTTAGGTCCCAATTGTGTTTCCATAAACATCTTTAATACAAAGGAAGGTTTAATAAACCTTAAAACATTTAATACATTGATTAATTGTCCAACGGACATACATGACCCGACTAGTTTAGTTTCCAACCAAAACCGAGCATGGTGATTTGGGACTACGCTACCCAAATCCTAATCGAATACAAAAGAAAGATCTTCTAAGCAACCTAGCCAAGATCTCTAATCCCCAAGCTTACCCGAGCCGCCAAGCATGAGAACCTATAAAAATATCAACAACGAGAGGGTAAGCTAACGCTTAGTGAGTGAGAATATACTACATACATATATATGCATAAAATGGACGCGCCACATAAATAAACAAATACCGCATACCGAAGCATCCAAGCATAAAGGCAAGCTAATCTAAGCATACCGTACGATCACTAAGCAACAAGCTAACAACATCAACAATGAGTAAGTTCACCAACAACAATGTGAACAAATGCCAATAAGCTACACCCGGAGGGTTAGCTACATCACGACAATACAACATTATACGTATACAATATTTAACATGCTAAACAATCACAAACACAATATGGTTAACCATAACGCTATGGTGCTACCGGCTCGTGGTTCACACCATACGTATTTGAGTCATACTCTTTTATAGTGCTACCGGCTCGTGGTTCACACTTCGACGCAACCGGCTCGTGGTTCACGCCTTGTTTTATAGTGCTACCGGCTCGTGGTTCACACTCGATGCTACCGGCTCGTGGTTCACATCTATTTTTATAGTGCTACCGGCTCGTGGTTCACACTCGATGCTACCATAACATCCACAAACAAATACGCCAGAAACATGAACGCATAATTATTCCACTCACAATATTAACCCTTCGCCATTAGGGTTATATAATCCACATCACCCGCCCATGTGATAACGTACACACGAAGTGTGCACCTCGTCAAAGGTGGTCAACCAAAATGCACAACCGTGCCAATTGGACCTATACACAAGTCCATCAATCCACCTATATGTGAAGTGAGCTCTATAACTGAGAACCACTTCACCCGACCCGCACCCATCCTACACATACATATGCACATAGGATATTAACACTCACCTTGTCGCCTTGATGAATGCCATCGAATAATCCACAACTCGTCGATGGAAAGTACCTATTCCATTATCACAAATACATCAACACACTTAGAGTGGATTTACAAACCAACCCAAAACAACACTTAGTGCAATTCCGACCCAAATGCACTTCCAAGCACAAACCGTGTTCAAACTAACCAATAATCACTAACACAAGTGATAATGGTCCTAATATGCCAATTAAACCCGAACACAAGTGTTAACACTTATCGTTCTCAAAATCGCCCATAAACCCTAATTTTGACCCATAAGGTCAAAATCTCACCATTTACAAGTTTTGACACCAAAACATGTTTAACTTGGTTTTATACTTCAACTTAATCCATTTTAAGTTTACAAACTTCAACAAATTGACATTCGGGTTATAATCCTCAACAAACCCTAATTTCGACTCTAGTCAAAGTTAGTCAACCACAAGAACCCTAAAGGTCTCCAAATCATCAATAATCACTAATACTAGTGATTATACACCATTCTCAAGTCTTAAACATGGTTAAATCATTAACCAATCTAAAACCCGCCTTTAACACTTATAAACCCGAATCTTGATGTTAATTTCCAATTAACAACTAAATGGGTTCCATCTATGAGTCATACAATCAAAAGCCCTAAATTTGAATGATGAACACAAAAACAAAATTCGGAGTTAGAGCTTACCACTAGTATCACCGTGTAGCTAAGAACGATGAGAACAACCTAGTCAACTACGCCAAAGATCAAATCCCGCTTCTTCCTTTCCAAAAATCCCTTTGAAATCAAATGGGTGTTTGAGTTTTGAGAGAAAAATGAAAAGAAAAGGAAAATGAAATTAGGAAATGAAATGAATGGATGAGGTTAAAGCCTCAAATCTGGCTCAAACGTGAAATGACCAAATTGCCCTGGAACTTCATTTGAAATTATAAGAATCTGGTGCCAGTTCGTGCAGTATGCCGCGCCGCGGCCTTAAATTTCGCGCCGTGACATTTGACTAAGTCTGGGATCATTTTAAACCTAACTTCTGATCTTTGTTTCAGTAGAATGCCACGCTGCGGCCTCGTTTGTCGTGCCGTGACCCAAAGCTCGACCTGAGCCCTTCTCCCGCGTACAAGACTTTAACACCCGAACACGTCTCAAATCCTTCAAACTCTAGTCGTACCCACACAATACACCTATATATCATGTACGGAGAAAAATGGGGTGTTACATCATGCCACCCTTCTTAGGTACGCATTGAACTAGGCTTACCCATAGACTATCAGAGATTGGATAAATTAAACCTGCATCTAGCAGTTTAATAATTTCTTTCTTAACAACATCTTGCATATTAAGATTTAGTCTTCATTGGCATTGCACATACATTTTATGACCTTCTTCCATAAGGATTTTATGTGTGCAATATGAAGGACTTATGCCTTTAATGTCATGAATCTTCCATGCAATAACTGGTTTATGAGCTTTTAGCACAGCAATGAGTTGAGATTTTTTATTTTCCGTAAGAGAAGACGATATTATTACAGGTAATTCAGATTCACCATGTAAATAAGCGTATTCCAAATGGTTTGGAAGTGGCTTTAACTCTAATGTCGGTGGTTCCTCTATCGATGATTTGTATCGATATCTGTCTTCCTCTTTTAGCATTTGAATTTCTTCTGTTGTTAGTTCGTATCCATTAGCCATGAGTGTAGCTAACATTTCAGTTTCATCAATTGGTTCAGTTCCGTCTCCTAAAGAACATTCTCCTGTTCCTTGTAATTCTGGAAATTCTTCTAACAATTCTGCATGTGAATCTATAGTTTGAATGTAATAACATGTATCATTTGCAGATTGCAGTTGTTGCATGGCTCTATCCACAGAAAAGGTAACACTCTCGTCCTCTATACTTAGGGTCAGTTTCTTACCGAACACGTCTATTATTTCTTTAGCCGTGTTTAAGAATGGTCTTCCTAATATGAGAGGAACTCGAGAATCTTCTTCCATGTCCAGAATAACAAAGTCTACTGGAAATACTAAAGTACCAACTTTAACTAGCATGTTCTCCATTATCCCTCTAGGATATTTTACTGATCGATCGGCTAGTTATATGCTTATTCGTGTTGGTTTCAATTCTCCAAGGTCTAGTTTAGCGTATAGTGAATACGGCATTAAATTTATACTAGCACCTAAATCTGCCAATGCTTCTATTGAACTAAGACTACCCAGAAAACATGGAATTGTGAAACTTCCTGGATCTGAGAGTTTTTCTGGTATCTTATTCAATAACACTGCAGAACAATTAGCATTCATAGTAACAGCCGAAAGTTCTTCCATTTTCTTTCTATTTGTGATTAGATCTTTCAAGAATTTAGCATATCTAGGCATTCCTGAAATCACATCAATGAAAGGAAGATTTACATTTATTTGTTTAAACATATCCAAGAATTTGGATTTCTCGGCTTCAAGTCTTTCTTTTCTCATTTTACTCGGGTAAGGAAGTGGTGGTTAGTATGGTTTAACATAAGGCTTTGCCTTAACTGTGTTATCCTCATTAACCTTTTCAACTACCGGTTCTTTTTCCTTTTCTTGCTCAGATTGTGGTTCTTGTGTAGTAGGAGTAGAATCATCAGAAATTACAGGTATTTCAGGTGGTTTAAGTGTAATACCACTTCTTGTGATAATGGCTTTAGCTGTTTTATTCTGGGGGTTAGCATTTGTATCGCTGGGTAGACTTCTCGGTTTTCTTTCACCTATTAACCTTGCTAGGTTACTCACTTCTTGTTCCAGATTTTGAATTGAAGCTTGTTAATTTCTAAATGCTTGAGCATTTTGTTCATTGGTTTGTTTCTAAGATGTGAAAAACTGCATTTGAGATACAACTAGCTTCGACATCATGTCTTCTAAATTTGTCTTTTTATCTTCGGTTTGTGGTGGTTTAATTGGAAAAATAGGTCTTTGCTGATTGTAAGTATTATTAGATACTTGCTGATTGCTAGGACTTGTTGATTGTTGTATGGAACATTTCAGTTATAATTCTGGTTTTGATTGTAGTTTGGTCTTGGCGGTTGATAATTATTCTGATAATTATTTTCAGGCCTTTGGTTCATGTATAAAACATTCTCTCTTTGTTCCATTGTTTGTTCAATACTGAGACAATCTTTTATCAAATGTGGTCCTCCACACTGCTCACAACTAATTCGTATTGAGTGAATATCTTTAGTCATCTTTTCCATTCGTCTCTCGAAAACATCTATCTTTGCGGACATGGAATCAAAGTCATGGCTAGAATCGGCTCTAGCCGCTTTAGATGATCTAACGATATCTTTTTCTTGATGCCACTCATGTGAGTGGGAAGCAGTGTTATCAATAATTTTGTAAGCTTCAGTTGCGGTTTTCTTCATAATAGAACCACCAGCTGCTATATCGATGTCTTTTCATGTAGTGATGTCGCATCCTTGGTAGAATATTTGTACTATTTGATAAGTGTCTAAACCATGTTGCGGACATCCTCTTAACAACTTTCCAAATCTTGTCCACGCCTCATATAAAGTTTCATTTGGCTTCTGCGTGAACGTAACAATTTCTCCTTGAAGTCTCACGGCTTTAGATGCCGGAAAGAATTGTTTAAGAAATTTTTCAACTAAAACATCTCATGTATCAATCGCCCCTTCAGGTAACGATTCTAACCAATCTTTGGCTTCTCCCTTTAAAGTCCAGAGAAATAACATGAGATAGATCTGTTCATCCTCCACTTCTCTGATCTTAAATAGAGTACAAATCCTATTAAAGGTACCAAGATGTTCATTAGGATCTTCCTTCAGCGCACCACTAAATTGGCATTGATTAGTTACCATGTGTAGGATTTGTCCTTTGATTTCATAATATGGCGCATTAATGTCTGGTTGAGTAATTGCATGACCTTGGCCAGTGCGTTTAGCCCTCATTCGGTCTTCCATACTTAGAGGTTCTAGATTTTTCATGATTGAATTTGTTGAATCTGAATCACTAAAGGATTCTGATTTAATGGTTTCTTCCTCAACAATCTCTGGATGAGTGATTTGTGGTTCAGGAGGAATGATTAGTGGTTCAGGATCTCTGAATTGTCCCTGGATATCCTCCGGATTCTCAATTGTGAGGTCGGGTTCAAAAAATGGATTATCGGAAATTTGAATTGGAGTACTTGGTCGACTAGATGACGATTCTAAAGAAAAATCAACGGCGACAATATTGGCTAGATGTCTTGATCGAGTTACAGGTGGTGAACATATGAAAGGTGGTGAACGTTTTGCTCTGTGCATTCACTGGATATCCTATTAGTTATAAAAGATAAAAATTATATAAGCTATCAAATTAATAGACTTTTCTGATTTTGCCCACGTTTCGAATAGCCAATAGATGCAGCAGGTAGCCAGGACCCTTTAAATCTGAAGCCCACAACTCGCCACTAACAAATCCAACTATTACTACGAACTAGAAAATTTTGGATGTCTATCAATTTAACCGCTTAAAATAATTTTTTCGTCGAAATTTTAAAGAAAATAAAGAAAATTCTATGTCCTAAAAACTAGAGCGTCGAGAAATAAGAAAGAAAAAGAGTGCGTCGAAAAACGTCGAAAAATAAAAGGTCGAAAAATAAAGGTTGAAAAATAAAAAGAAATTCGCGCGTCGAAACTTAAAAGGTACTAAATACTAAATATTAAAAATTGCGTCTAAAGGAATTAAAACTTAAAAGGAATTCTATATCCAAAACGGCAATAACTTTAAAAAGGCACTAAATCTATAAAATATTAAGGCGATAAGCGACGTCGTAGAATTCTAAAGCACCTAAATCTTAGTCTAAAGAAAAAGCACTTAAGGGATTTTACGACAAAGCCTAGAAATCTAGAAATAAAAATAACTACGGCAAAATACTAATCTTAAAACTAATTACGAATGATAAATATTATAAAAGTTACGAATTAAACGATTAAAATATACAATATAAAAATAAAACTTAAAATTATAAAAATACAATTTTTATAAAAATATTATTTTTATATTATTATTTTATAAAAGTTAAGTTTATATATTTAATAAAACTAATTATAACTTAAAAATACAAATTAAATAAAACTAAAACTAATTAATATTTAAATAAAACCCTAATCTAATTAATTAATAATAATAATAATAATAATTAAAACAACCCTAATCCGTACCAGCTGAAGGATCGGACGTGTCAGAAAGGCTCATGCGGTCGCATGAGTTTTCTACACTCCAGCCATGCGATCGCATGGGCTGTAGATTCCAATTCAATGCAGGTCGGGAAAAAAAATGCAGGCTCAGTTTCTTTTTTTCTTTTTTTTTACTTTTTTACTTTGATTTTTTTTTACAAAATTTAAAATAAGTAATTAAAATACACTTATATTTTTAAGATCTAAAAAAAATACTTTTATACTTTATAAAATATATATTTTCGTTTTACTCTTTTTTTTATGTTTTAAATTTTTATTTTTAATATTTAAAACGTATTTTTATGACAATAAATTAAAACTTAATAAATTTTTTTTTATATATATAGCGTTTCGCTTCGGCGTTTCCCGGCAGCGGCGCCAAAAATACTTGATGTTAAAGCAGAGGGGTACGAAATAGTTATATTTTTATTGCGAAATACTATTAAATACGATACAATTTTACACAAGTTATTTATTTATTATTAGAGTGGATATACCTAAACCTTGCTACAACACTATAGGCAGTGTACCTAATCGTACAGTAGTGTAGTTTTTAGTAAGTCCGGTTCGTTCCACAGGAAGCTATCCAAGTTTAACGCTATATTTTTAAACTATATTTGTATATATATATATATATATATATATATATATATATATATATATATATATATATATATATATATATATATATATATATATAAGTTGTATTATTATTATTATTATAAAAAGAGGGGTTTTTACCGTTTAATGACCGGTTTGTCGATTTTAAAGCTTTAGTCACAATTAAAACCTAATGTAAAATATTAAAAATAAATATAACTTAATTTAAAGCGTAAAATAAATAACGATAATAAAATTGCGATAATTAAAAGTGCGATAAATAAAATGACAGTAAATAAAATTGCGATAATTAAAAAGTACGTTAATTAAAAAGTGCGATAAATAAAATGACAGTAAATAAAAGTGAGATGAGATATAAAATAAAGGAATTATGCTTATTTAAACTTCCATAATCATGATGTTCGGCGTGTTGATTTTAGTTTATTACCATGGGTTAATTGTCCTTTGTCCTGGATTATTCGATATGTCCATACGGTTTTGTCCATAATAGTCCATCAGTCATAAATATAAAGTGCGAGGATCTTCGTCAAATTATCCTTATACCCGAAGTCAAATATTCCAACTAATTGGGGATTTAAATCGTAACAAGGTCTTAATACTTTGTTTAATGAATACACAAGGTTATCGACTGCGTGTAATCCAAGGTTTTAATAATACTTTGTTAACAATTACACCAATTACCCTTGAATGTAATCCACCCTTGTTTCAACGAGTCTATTGATTATTAATCCATCCCCGTGTCCGGTCAAATGAATAATTATTGGTATTTATAAATATCCCGCCCACCGTACTCAGTCAAGCGTATGTGGTTATATATAAATACGTCAAATTATAAGTCTATATATTAAATAAACGAGGTATCATTTAGTTAATATAAAGCCCATTAATAGCCCATAGCCTTATTTCCACAAGTGTCGGTCTTTTGTCCAAACCCCAATTATGGTACAAAGCCCAATTACCCCGTCTTTAATATTTAGCCCAACATCACGATTACTTCGATTTAAATAAGCATAATAATAACTTAGCTACGAGACATTAATTTAAAAAGGTTGAACATAACTTACAATGAGTATTAATAGCGTAGCGTTACACGGACAGAATTTCGACTTACACACTTACAACATTCGCTAACATAACCTTATTATTATTAATCTTAAATTATAATTATAATTATAATTATAATTATAATTATAATTAATATATATATATATATATATATATATATATATATATATATATATATATATATATATATATATATATATATATATATGAGATTGAGAGAGATTGAATTATATTGTGTATCATTCGTCCAAAAAATGCTTCAATTTATAGATGTGGCCAGCATTCTCCTGCCATGCGATCGCATGGATTTAACACTGCCTGGCCATGCGATCGCATGGCCCCCTGGGACAGCTCACATTCGCTTATTTGCTAGTTTGCCGACGGTTTTTAATATATAATATAATATATATATATAATTTTGAGAATTATTTATAAATTATATTATATTCATGTGCATAGTTGACTTGTCATTTTAGCTCTGTTGCGTCGCGCGTTGAGAGTTGACTCTAGTCCCGGTTCCGGATTTTCGAACGTCCTTGCGTACTATTTAATATCTTGTACTTTGCGTTTTGCGGCTTGTACTCTTGTAATTTTGAGACGTTTCTTATCAATAAATTGAACCACTTGGATTGTACTTTGTACTTTTTAGCGTTTTGGTCGTTTGCGTCTTCAAATCGTCGAATCTGTCTTTTGTCTTCACCTTTTAATATTTAAACGAATATCACTTGTAAATAGAACAATTGCAACTAAAAGCTTGTCTTTCTTGAGGGATAATGCTATGAAATATATGTACGTTTTTAGCATTATCAGTAGGAAAAAAATGTGTAATCATGACTTGAAGCGTGTTCAACCCATTTGGCCTGTTTTATTAGAAATCCATGGATTGTCCAGAATGCAAACCTTAATGGTGTAATTGTGTAAAGAATGGTTAGTAAGTGAAATATGGTACCTTAAGGAGGTGAAAAGGTAACGATTTCGGGGATTCATCTTGTGAAGAAACAAACATTTTTTGTCCTCATTCATAAATAGTGTTGTCCAACATTGCATGATCTGGTTACTGGTTAGCATGACCTACAATAGCTCAAAATGTTGAAATAATCGATAATACTCCTTTGAGAAAACTAATGATAAGAATCATGTTTAAATGGGTTGTAGACAACATGTACTTTGCGTCTTTTACTTTAGTGAATATTCTTATAATTAGCTATTTAACTCATGCAAGTTTTGTTGTCCCTGCAGCACACACCTCTTGAAAATGCTAGATAAGAAGCATTTTGCAAAAGGTGCAAAAAGATCTCAGCAGAATATTGTGGTTGCAACTCCACTTCTATTTGAGAATTCGAAGTATTGCTCTTGTGCAGGCTATTAGAGAAGCTGTGTGAGCTGTTGTCCGATGTAAGACTTGATATTCTGTTTATGTCACATTTGTGTGTAAATGCCTAAAGATTTAGTTTATTTTGTAATGCAGGAGGATCCTGAATCAGGTGCCTAAGTTAGGTGTTTAAAAGGTTGCAAGATACTCAATAAGGATCCAGACCCTATGTACCCAGTGGAGGGTAAGTGGATTAGTTTTTCTTACTTGAGACATTCATTTGCTCTGTTTGAACCAAGCAAATTTAAGTTTTATCGGTAGTGTATGTTTTGTGCAGTTACCGCAGCAAGCAAATTATATTGATAAAGGTAAAGGTAATGGAGTCGTTGATGAACAAGAAGAAATTTGTTAAACCATTTACAAATATGAAGGCAAGGAAATAGGTTATGTTAATTAAACTCTATGCCTTTATATTGACATAAAATGCATCAGTATGGTCGTGTTTTTGTGCGTAATCAGATTCTGGTTTATATAGTTGTGTTAAAGTGGGTGGTTTCGGTGACGACTGAAAAATGGTTTGGGTCATGATTTATACTTCGGTCGAAATGGGTCAGGTTGAATCTACATTAAACATTTTTTTTTCTTCAGAAAGTTACAACTTTTTTGTAACAATAATCTTTATCTGTATATGAAAACGTTATAATCAACTATTGTGTTCTTACTCAACACCGTTTTTTAGTCTTCTTTTCATTATAGTTCTGCAACCTGTGGCCACTTTTATCATTCACGGTGTGTAAACAATTCTGCTTCAGAATAATGATAAAGTTGACGAAGAGGCTCTAAAAGAAAAGATTAATGCAGTCAATCTGTTCATTATCTTGCTCACAAATAAACTGTTTGTGATGTACTTGGAAGATGAAACTGGAAGACATGCAGTTTGCTATTTAAAGGCGTCCTACTACAGAGAATGCTTACATAGGTAATTTTTTATTTTCAAATCGTAAATTATTTTCATCTCAAGTTATCATCATCTCTTTGTGTAATGTTTGCATAGAGGTTATCTGTTTTGTTTATGTTGATTGAGTGTTACAGTATTTGATGGTTGGTATTGAATTATAGTTGTAGGGAGCATTGGTAGCTCTCCTGCTGATCCTTCTGTTGGTGATCTGGACTACGTTCCAGACTTCAAGTCCATGTCGAAGAGACAAGCTGCTAGAAGATAAGCTATGAGAAGTGATAGTTGATGTGATTTTGAAGTAAGTTTGAAACTTATTTGATGTTCGGACTAGTTATACTAAAAACAATACTATTGTATGATGGTGTGTGCATCTATGTAATGTATCTATACTTTCGATAACTATAACTAATTTTTTCTCTGTGTACATCTTCTATGCTACATGCATACACCTTATCTTGCAACACTTATGCAGTGAATCTCATTACAAAGTTGTTTGGCAATGGTAACAAACAAATTAGTTGTTTATATGTTAATTTAGATAGATGGAACACAAGTGTATACTTCTCATTCTCATTTATTCCTAAATTGACTAAGCCTCTTTAAAATATTACATATTACATGTGCCAAAATAGGTGGGTCAAGTATCCTTTCACACTTTTGACCATTACTTTTTTTTATTAAAAAATACGAAAGATGATGTAAGTCGCAGGTTATAAGATTGAGCTGAATGATCCCGCTTTGCTAGCTGCTAACTTGGTCTCAATTTTGTAAGGTATAAATGATCATGTTTTATGTATACATACAGCTATCTTTGTTTAGGTTTCTTTATGAAATTATCAAGTTTGACTTTATGGTCAAACTTGCAGGTTATCCATATCAAAATTGATAGAAATTCCGTTGACTTTTAACGCTACTATCTTGAAAATTTGTAGTTCAAGTTGCAAAATTTAATGTAGTTATTATATAGAAAAAGCTTGTGTAATTAGGAAACTGGCATGGTTTACCATGAGATGAAACATCTTAAGTCATGAAATAAAGTTCCAACGTCGTCGAAAGTAAAACAAACAACATTTAAAGTCACGGGTATCATTTATCTCTCTGATTTGGTCATTACTATAAGTTAAGTTATTCAAAGCCATAACACGAGCTGCAACATATAATGCAACTTCACAACCCGCATCTTTAGAGGCGGATTTCTAATCTCCATTTAGCAAAGACAAATGTTGGTATGCTTATCATTTTATGTTTAGCCCTAATATTGTTACGTTTATTCTTTTTATTCTGATATGCTTCGAATGCCCCGTTTACAAAGACAAATGTCTGCTTCATGTTAAGTGTTTTCGGAAGAGCTAATGGTCTTATTGATGGTTATCAATGTGTAAAAAACTTATACTTCTTTACAAATTCAACTCTAAACTAATATCTAATATCTAATATATCTATTAGTACTACAAACTAAACGACATCAATAGATTACCATTATATTTTCTTTTGCTTTATAATCAAACGAACAAATTAATTATAAAACTATTTTACTGGAACTATTACAATTTCGATAATGTCCATACAAAAGTACCCGCGAAATCGCGAGCAGCTAGTAATAAAGATGGAAATTTAGAGAGAATGACCTTAATGAAGATGGAAAGTTGTTGATCGAGTCATTCATCTAATCTCATCTACTTTAGGTGCACTTCTTATTGTGATTTGCGTTTCATATGAATTTTTTTAGATGAAAAGTATATATTTGAAGCGCATTTGTAGAAATAATATTTTTTAAAAAAAATTGTAAAACATGTATAGCCAAAGCTACCACAATCGGCTTATGCCAACTTAAGTAAACCGGTGGAGCCAACACCAGTTTACGCTTACATGAATCACTTTTATGATACGCTTCCTGATTCAATATTAGCACCATTGGGTTTGAGTTATAATGTTTGAATCAAGTTCAACAAATCACTTTACACATCAACATCGTCGAAGTTTTTATTGGGATATATTAGAATTTGAGTTATATTAGTATTCTATATTCTATTTAGTTTCCTTGGTTATCCTGAACTTGTTCCACAAGTTCAGGAGTTTTAACTTATCATTAATTCTTGTATATATATATAGTCGATTATATGGAATGGAAGAATTAATTTTACGATACATATTAAAATTTATATGGTATCTAGAGCTAACCTAAAAACCTAAATCAATGACAGGAAGCCAAGATGGATCGTCTGGCAAGAAAACCGAAACACCAGATACCAATTCACCCTATTACATTCATGCATCTGATTATCCCAAACAGATGCATGTCAATGAAACCCTTAACGATCACAACTATCCAGATTGGTCGCAAGAGATGTTAAACTTCTTCTACGCCAAAAACAAGGTTGGTTTTATCGACAAATCTATTCCGAAACCCACGCCCGAATCCGCTGACTACATGTTATGGATGAGGTGTGATGCCATGGTTAAAGGCTGGCTAACCACAGCCATGGAGAAAGAAATCAGAAGCTCCGTCAAATATGCTAATACCGCCTCAGAAATTTGGGAAGACTTGAAGGAACGATTCGGAAAAGTAAGTGCTCCTAGAGCATACGAACTAAAACAAACTCTATCAATGACTCACCAAGATGGAACCAGTGTGTCGGTTTATTACACGAAACTACGTTCCATCTGGGATGAGATTGATTCGATCTTGACCGTACCAAAGTGCATATGTGGGCTATGCACGTGTAACGTTGGCAAAAACTCGGTTGAACTGAAGGAAAAGGAACGTCTCTACGATTTCCTCATGGGACTCGATGATCAATGACAAGTAATCAAAACACAAATCCTGGCCATGAATCCTATTCTCAATCTAGGGAATGCCTATCACCTTGTCGCGGAGGATGAACGGCAACGATCCATATGCACTGAAAAGCGATCAAACCACGACGCTGTTGCTTTTAAATCATGGGCACCACCGCGTAAAGAAGGGAATAAATATCAAAAGAATGTCAGTAATAATAATAAAGAGACCAAACCGGTCGATCCTCCTAAGTGCACACACTGTGGCAAATCTGGTCATGAATGGGAAGGGTGCTTCAAACGCATTGGATTCCCTGAGTGGTGGCCAGGAAACAAGAAGAAAGAAATCGCCAAGCCTAAAGTTGCCCATGTTGAAAATGAAAGTAAGTCACATGTGCCCGGATTAACAAAGGAGCAGTACGAAACGTTTGTCAAACACTTCTCCGGAATGACCACATCTGGTAAGGAGACTAACGTTCCAAAGGCATTTATGAACTCAAAATGTAATAATAATAGTGATTGGGTCATTGACTCCGGGTCAACTGAGCACAATACTTATGACGAAAGTATTCTCGAAAACAAAACAATGGGTCACCTTGAAACTCCGGTGGTCATTCCCAATGGGAATGCAATACCAGTAGAGGGAAGAGGCGATTGCTTGTTGACAACAGGGCTGAAAATAAATCGTGTCTTACATATACCACAATTCACTTGTAACCTTCTCTCTGTTAGTCGTCTTAGTAAAGATTTGCAATGTGCCGTAACTTTCTTTCCTGATTTTTGTGTTATGCAGAAACTCTCAACGAGGAGCTTGATTGGTGCGGGTGAGTGCAAAGAAGGCTTGTACCGAATGGGATGATGGGGCAAAGAAGAAGTGCTATGACTACTACTGTTGATGTTTGGCACAAGCGATTAGGTCATGCCTCTAGTGATAAGCTAGCCCAAATTAGATTACTTAAAAATAGTTCTTTTAATAATATTTGTGATTCTTGTTCCAAGGCTAAACATACACGCCTTCCTTTTTCGAATAGTGAAATTAAATCTACTGAATGTTTTGAGTTAGTACATTGTGATATATGGGGATGGTATCGGGTTCCATCTTTAACGGGCGCAAATTACTTTCTTACTATCGTTGACGATTTCAGTCGAATGGTTTGGGTGTTTTTACTCAAATTCAAACATGAGGCTAGTGGTTGTTTGATAAAATTTTGCAACATGATAGAAACACAGTTTAACAAAGGTGTTAAAAGAATTCGCAGCGATAATGGTGGAGAATTTACCTCCATTGAGATGCGCTCCTTTTATAGCAATAAAGGAATTCTACTCAAAACATCTTGCCCTCACACTCCACAACAAAATGGCGTTGTGGAGCGAAAACATAGGTATCTACTTGAAACCACGAGGGCATTGATGTACGAAGCCAACTTACCGAAAAGATTTTGGGGGGAGTGTGTTTTAACTGCGACCTTCATTATCAATCGACTACCTTCTAAAGTCCTCAAAAACAAGACCCCATATGAACTCGTTTTTAAGCGACAACCCGACTACCTTGGCATGAAAATTCTTGGATGTCGGGTATATTACAGGAATACTGCAACTAAGGGTGACAAGTTCGAAATAAGGGGGAAACCAGGAATATTTGTCGGGTAGCCATTAGGAGTGAAAGGTTACAAAATTTACGATCCAGTGGAGAAGAAAACAATTATTTCCCGAGACGTAAAATTTGTGGAGAACGTTTTTCCTTTTGCCACTGTACATAAAGAAAACTCAGTTGATGAAAATCTAGATGATTTTTTTCAAACACTGAGAACGATATTGGGCCAATTGATGATGTTGGGCCTCCCGGTAATGATATAATAATTGAAGATCCATTAATTACTCACGGCCCAGAAAATTTGCAAAGTGATGGACCAATTGACAATGACGTCGTGACTGCTGGTCCAGCTAGTATGCATGAGGCTACAAGTCCAACAGAAGTTTTGAATAGACCCACTCGACACAAGTCGCAACCGAGGCATCTGAAAGATTTTGTTGTTAATCTCCCCCCTTCGGTCGACAATGCACTCCCCAAATCAAGTCAAGCTTCCTCAACGGTACATCTTCAAACTAATTTTGTCTCTTATGATTCTTTCTCTGATTCTCACAAAGTTTTCTTAGCTGCTATTGGCTCACATGATGAACCAAAATATTATCATCAAGCAGCTAATAAGGATTGTTGGAAAGAGGCTATGAAGAGAGAAATCCAAGCTCTTGAAGCAAAGGGAACCTGGGATCTTGAGACTCTTCCCGAAGGAAAATGTGCCATTGACTCGAAATGGGTTTACAAAATTAAATACAAACCCAATGGGGATGTCGAACGTATAAAGCTCGCCTTGTTGCTAAGGACTTTACCCAGACAGAGGGAGTAGATTATCATGATACTTTTGCTCCTGTTGCCAAGCTAGTGACTGTTCGCACTCTTCTCACCGTCGCTGTCAAAAGAGACTGGTTCATACATCAACTCGATGTAAATAACGCATTCCTTCATGGTGATTTACTCGAAGAAATTTATATGAAGATTCCACAGGGATTTTCTAAGGAAAGGGATACAAGAGTTTGTCGCCTACGAAAATCCATCTATGGCTTAAAACAAGCGTCACGTAATTGGTACTAGAAATTCACTAGCTCGTTGTTAACACTTGATTTCAAACAGTCAAAGGCAGACCACTCCTTATTCGTGCATCAACAACATAACTCTTTCGTAGCTGCATTAATTTATGTCGATGATGTTATCCTTGTTGGGAATGATGCCACTAAAATTCAAGCAACCAAAGCAGAACTTGATCGCCAATTTAGTATCAAGGATTTGGGGGATATAAAATATTTTCTTGGTATCGAGGTTGCCCGTACTGAGCACGGGTTAATTTTAAGCCAACGAAAATATATTCTGGATATTCTAGCAGATTGTGGTTTGGAAGGGTCACGACCTAGTTCTTTTCCAATAGAACAAAATCACAAGTTTGACAGATGTGAAAATGCACCAAAAGTGGATGTCGAACGTTATCGTCGACTTGTAGGTCGTCTCTTATATTTACAAGCCACGCGACCTGATGTTACCTACTCAGTCAACATTTTATCTCAGTTTGTGTCTAACCCGCGACAACCACACCTGGATGCTGTCCACCGTGTGCTTAGATATTTGAAGACCACTGTCGGACAAGGCATTTTACTACCACGAGTGGGTACTTTTGACCTCCGAGCTTATTGTGATTCAGACTGGATGGGATGTCCTTACACTAGACTCTCGAGCACTGGGTACATTTTACTTCTTGGGGTTGCTCCAATCTCTTGGAAAACAAAGAAACAGTCGGTGGTTTCTCGTTCATCTGCCGAAGCAGAGTATCGAGCAATGGCAAGTGCGGTTAGTGAGATCTTATGGGTACGCTGGTTATTAAAGGACTTGAATGTCGCTTCCGTTGGACCTACACCCCTCTTTTGTGACAACCAAGCAGCCCGACACATTGCTAATAATCCTATATTTCACGAGCGTACCAAACACGTTGAAATGGATTGTTACTTTGTACGTGAACGCGTTGAGTCTAAAGAAGTGGAGCCTTGTTCAATCGACTCTAAGAATCAAATTGCAGACATACTTACCAAAGGATTGGGAATGAACCAGTTGCTATTTTTACTTGACAAGTTGGGCATTCGAAATCTTCATGCTCCACCTTGAGAGGGAGTATTGGGATATATTAGAATTTGAGTTATATTAGTATTCTATTTAGTTTCCTTGGTTATCCTGAACTTGTTCCACAAGTTTAGGAGGTTTAACTTATCATTAATTCTTGTATATATATATATAGTCGATTATATGGAATGGAAGAATTAGTTTTACGATACATATTAAAATTTATAGTTTTCGTAATCCAGATCAAGATGCTCAGTTTGCACTGATTGCACATCACCCAAATATCTCTATTGACTTACAAGTGTAAGCCATTGGAATGCAATAATGGGGTTTTTCGAGTATACATGTTTTACAATTTTTCTTAAAAAAAAGTTGCTAGTTCTATAAATGAGCATCAAATGTATACTCTTCATCCAAAAAGTTTGCATGCATGTAATTATTTTAAAGACAAAATGGCTCAGTTGGTCTCCGTACTTTGTAACAAACGACATAGGTGACCTTTTTTTTTTTTACTCTGTTGACCTTCATTTATCAATTTGTTTCACGAATAACACTGACACTAACAATCGTTAGTATTTATCTATTAAGTAAGATCATGTGCAATGTACATGAGGGTTATTATGTCCTTTTGTCTATTCCTTCATCATTCGATCATCATTCACCCATCTTCATCTTCATCCCTAAAATTACAATTTTTTTTTATTTTCATATTTATCTTTTATCTTCGATAACTTCACCATTTAAATATCAACATAATCAAACCTATTCATGAAATTAATATATATATATATATATATATATATATATATATATATATATATATATATATATATATATATAGTGGTAGGCAGAGGCGAAACTAGGATTTTTTTGACCGGGGGCAAAAAAAAATTTTTAAACCGTAGCAATTTTTTTGGATACAATTTGAAGATTTTGGGGCAAAAGTTGGAGATTTTGGGGCAAAATTTGAAGATTTTGGGGCAAAAGTTGGAGAATTTGGGGCAAAATTTGAAGGTTTTGGGGCAAAATATGTAGGTTTGGGGCAAAAAAAAAAATCCACCGGGGGCAAAGTCGAAAAATCCAAAATTTTTACACTGAAAAAAAAAATCCACCGGGGGCGCCGGCCCCCCCCCCCCCCCCCCCCCTTCATCATTTTCGCCTCTGGTGGTAGGATCAAGAGGAAAGTAACCATTCGGGGGGAAAGCGGGGGGAAGCAAAAAAATTTTTTTTTTCGTTTTTTGAAAAAACTTTGTTCACGAACATTATAGATGAGATGAAAATATGAACATTTAGTAGAGACACTTTGTGATAAATGTTTTTATTTTGGCGGAAAAACGCTCGAAGAAGTAATATATAACAATTATCGTATTTTTCGAGCGTATTTTGAGGTTTTAGCTATTGGGGTTTAGATATTAGGGTTTAGATATTAGGGTTTATAGGGTTTAGATATTAGGGTTTAGAAATTTAGGGTTTAGGGTTTAGATTTAGGGTTTAGATTTAGGATTTAAATTGAGTTTTTAACACGAACGGTTTAGAGTTTAGGGTTTAGGGTTTAACGTTTAGGGTTTGGTGTTTTGGGTTTATGGAATAAACCCAAAACACCAAACCCTAAACCCAAAACCCTAAACTCTAAATCGGACTAAATTTTACTTCACAAAACATGAAAAAAAAAAACGTTCATATTCTTCACGAACAATATTATCTTGAATGATATTTTTGTCGATCGTTTTCCCGCCTAAATAATAACATTCATCACGAAGTGTCTCTTCTAAATGTTCATATTTTCGTGTGATCTTGATGCCGGAAAAAAAAATTCAAAAAAAACGAAAATAAAAATAAAAATTTGCTTCCCCCCGATTGGTTACTTCCCCATTGATCCTGCCCCTATATATATATATATATATATATATATATATATATATATATATATATATATATATATATATATATATATATATATATATATATAGGGGCAGAATCAATGGGGAAGTAACCAATCGGGGGGAAGTGGGGGGAAGCAAAAAAAAAATATTTTGTTTTTTGAAAATTTTGTTCACGAACATTATAGATTGGATGAAAATAAGAACATTTAGAAGAGACACTTCGTGATGAATGTTATTATTTTGGCGGGAAAACGATCGACAAAAATAACATTCATGATAATATTGTTCGTGAAGAATGTGAACGTTTTTTTTTTCATGTTTTGTGAAGTAAAATTTAGCCCGATTTAGAGTTTAGGGTTTAGGGTTTAGAGTTTAGGGTTTGGTGTTTTGGGTTTATTCCATAAACCCAAAACACCAAACCTGTAACATCCCAACCCGTTAACCCACCAAATATGCGTAAAAAAAAAATTTGTATACTCAGTGTAGTGCGCGGCGCGCACAGAGGCCTGGACAGTTCTGATCAACTTGTTCGTTTCACGCGAAAAGATCTTCGACTTCCCGACACAATTTGACCAAACGGTTTTCACAACACATTATAATAAGTAAAACTAACACGTTTTGATAATAAACAAGTTTTACGACACCGGGTCCACATCGGCCCGTTTTACGAGTTAAATACGAAATACAATTTTCGACCGCAGTTTCTAACACAAAATAAAAGCCGAGCATGGCGATTGGGGATACGCTACCCAATCCTAATCCAAATCCAAAGCAAGTCCACTAATCCCCGCGCTCACCCGAGCCACCGTCTCCAAAGCAAATCTATAAAAAGGTAAACAACGAGAGGGTAAGCTAACGCTTAGTGAATGCAATAATTATACATATACATATATAATATACCTACTTGCATACACTTACACAAATACCTCATACACGCTAGCAAGTTACATAGCATACCTTCGCAAGTATAACTCTAAATTCTTCAAGACCACAAGCTAGCACCACAACAACATATATATAACTCGAATAATATAAAATGTTACACTACAACACGTCACCATGGTTAACCGATTACACAAGGGAATGGTACTTCGAATTTTCCACCGGTATTCATAACAACCGTTAGTGTACAACGAAATATATCACTAATCCCTAGGCCATTCGGACAACGAAATATCCGTTCAAAGCAATCGTTAGTGTACAACGAAATATATCACTAACTCTTGGTCGGATTGGACAACGAAATATCCGTTCAAAGCAATCGTTAGTGTACAACGAAATATATCACTAACTCTTGGTCGGATTGGACAACGAAATATCCGTTCAAAGCAATCGTTAGTGTACAACGAAATATATCACTAACTCTTGGTCGGATTGGACAACGAAATGTCCATCGTTAGTGTACAACGAAATATATCACTAACTCTTGGGCAATTTGGACAAAGAAATATCCATCGTTAGTGTATAACGAAATATATCACTAACTTTGGTGGTATAGACAACGCATACCCGGCCCCTCCCCCGCCCTACAAATAGATACATTATATACGCACATGTCTAATCATTCCACTCACCTTGTCGCCATGATGAAATGCTACCGAAAAATCCGCAACTCACCGATGAAATGTACCTATTCCATCATCACAATTACAACAACACACTTAGAGTGGATTTACAAACCAACTCAATTCGACCCTTAGTGCAAATTCGACCAATTGCACTTACAAACCCAAAACGCGCCCAAACTAACCAATAATCACTAACACAAGTGAAAATGGTCTTACTATGCCAATTGAACCCAATCTTAAGTGTTAAACACTTATCATTCTCAAAATCAACCAAAACCCCAATTTTGACTCATTTCCAAAATTAGTTTTTCAAATACACAAAATGGGTTCCAACACTTCCATAATCACTAATCCTAGTGATTAAACCCAAATACAAGTCCTAATCATGGCCAATTTGTTCACCAACCCAAAATCCACCAACAACAACCAATAACCCGATTACTAGCATCAATAAACTCACTTCATGAGTTTAAATGGGTTTCCTAACAATTTTAAGTTCAAACTCTAACTCGAGTACCAAAATCAACCAATGAAATTCGGAGTTTGAACTTACCGAAACTACCACAACGTAGCCGTGAACGAGATGAACAACTTTAAAACCCGAGCTTTGGTGAGAATCCAACTCCTTCTTCCCCAAATGAAGCTTTCTCTCTCTAAACTCTTCTCTCACTAGGGTTTGGAGATAAGAGTGATGAATGGATGTGAAATTGATCCACAATTGGATCCAAACCAGTTGATATGGCCACAGATCCGACCCCAAGTGAAATGACCAAAATGCCCATCATTAAACTCAAAAAGCAGAAAAATAGAATCCTGTCGCTGGCAGTGTGCGCGGCGCGCTCACTTAGTGGTGCGCGGCGCGCACAGTGGTCTGAGCAGTTTCCTGAGCTTTTTAATTTACGCCATGCACTATACATTTATGTACGCCATTTGCACTCTATGTACCATGAATATTTGGGTGTTACAAAACCCTAAACCCTAAACCCTAAACTCTAAACCGTTCGTGTTAAAAACTCAATCTAAATCCTAAATCTAAACCCTAAATCTAAACCCTAAACCCTAAATTTCTAAACCCTAATATCTAAACCCTATAAACCCTAATATCTAAACCCCAATAGCTAAAACCTCAAAATACGCTCGAAAAACACGATAATTGTTATATATTACTTCTTCGAGCGTTTTCCCGCCAAAATAAAAACATTCATCACGAAGTGTCTCTACTAAATGTTCATATTTTCATCTCATCTATAATGTTCGTGAACAAAGTTTTTTAAAAAAAAAAAAAAAAAAAATTTGCTTCCCTCCGCTTCCCCTCGAATGGTTACTTCCCTCTTGATCCTGCCACTATATATATATATATATATATATATATATATATATATATATATATATATATATATATATATATATATATATATATATATACACACACATATATATATACCCTCAACGTAAACTTATTAAACAGTAGCAAAGGGTGCTGAATATGCGGATTTATGACATTATGATGTAGTAAATTCACCAGTCACAACTACTGATTTTTGCATATGAAATCTGTATTATTAATGCATCGATATATTTGAGATATAAAATTTCAAACATTGTAAATCGGTAAAATAATCAATATTAAGAAAATGTACGCTCTTACCGGAGGAATCTTTAGATTATATATAAGATTAATTTATATATATATATATATATATATATATATATATATATATATATATATATATATATGGGCAGGATCAATGGGGAAGTAACCAATCGGGGGAAGCGGGGGATGCAATTTTTTTTTTCCTTTTTTTTTTGAAATTTTTTTTTTCGGCATCAAGATCACACGAAAATATGAATATTTAGAAGAGACACTTCGTGATGAAAGTTATTATTTAGGCGGGAAAACGATCGATAAAAATAACATTCAAGATAATATTGTTCGTGAAGAATATGAACTTTTTTTTTCTTCATGTTTTGTGAAGTAAAATTTAGCCCGATTTAGAGTTTAGGGTTTAAGATTTAGGGTTTAGGGTTTGGTGTTTTGGGTTTATTCGATAAACTCAAAACCCCAAACCCTAAACCCCAAACCCTAAACCCTAAACTCTAAACCGTTTATGTTAAAAACTCAATCTAAATCCTAAAGCTAAACCCTAAACCCTAAATTTCTAAACCCTAATATCTAAACCCTATAAACCCTAATATCTAAACCCTAATATATAAACCCAAATAGCTAAAACCTCAAAATATGCTCGAAAAACACGATAATTGTTATATATTACTTCTTCGGGCGTTTTCCCGCCAAAATAAAAACATTTATCACGAAGTGTCTCTACTAAATGTTCATATTTTCATCTCATCTATAATGTTCGTGAACAAAGTTTTTTCAAAAAACGAAAAAAAAAAAAGTTTTTGCTTCCCCCCGCTTCCCCCCGAATGGTTACTTCCCTCTTGATCCTACCACTATATATATATATATATATATATATATATATATATATATATATATATATATATATATATATATATATATATATATATATATATATATATATATATATATATAGTAAAGGGATTAAAGAACTTTTTTGTGTGAAAACTCTGAGAACTTCAAAATACACTGAAATTCGAACAAAAAAGGGCGGACCTTTTTCCTCCACCTACCGGGCTAGGGTATTGAACAAAAAAGGGCTGGCGAACAAAAAAGGTAAAATTCGAACAAAAAAGGTGAAAGTCGAACAAAAATAAATTGGCAGGCGAACAAAAAAGTAAAATTCGAACAAAAATGGTGAAATTCGAACAATTTTGTGTTCTACATTTTTCATAAAATTTGTAGAAAACGTGAAATTCGAAGAAAAAAATTGAAATTCGAACAATTTTGCGTTCTACATTTTCGTAATTCGAAAAAAAATTGCTCGCCTGTGTTTTTTTTTTTAATCGAATTCCTTGTTTTTTGTTCGAATTCCTTGTTTTTGCTCGTCCGCCACTTTTTTTTGCTCGAATTTCAGTGTATTTTGGAGTTCCTGGAGTTCTCACACTAAAAAAGGTCTCACTGAATCCTCTCTCTCTCTCCCTCTCTCTCTCTCTATATATATATATATATATATATATATATATATATATATATATATATATATATATATATATATATATATATAGTAGAGGGATCAAATGAAAACTTTTTTTGTGTGAGAACCCTGAGAACTCCAAAATACCCAAAAATACACTGAAATTCGAGTAAAAAGGGACACGGACGAGCAAAAAAGGGGATAGTCGAGCAAAAAACAGGAAATTCGAACAAAAAACATGATATTCGAACAAAAAAAAGGCGGGCGAACAATTTGTGTTCTACATTTTGGATAGTCGAACAAAAAAATGTAGAACGCGTTAATATTCGAACAAAAAATGCGATATTCGAACAATTTGTGTCCTACATTTTGGTATTAGAACAAAAAATTTTTTTTTTTGCTCGACTATGTTTTTTTTTTTTCGTCCGTGTTTTTAATTTTTGCTCGACTTCCCTTTTTTTGCTCGAATTCCCCTTTTTTTTGCTCGAATTATAGTGTATTTGAGTGTATTTTGGAGTTCCTAGAGTTCTCACACTAAAAAAGTTCTCACTGGATCCTCTCCATATATATATATATATATATATATATATATATATATATATATATATTGTAAGACCCAAATAATTATTGTACCGATTGTAAATAGAGTACCTAAGGTGTGGATAGCATTGTATATTTAAACAGAAGTCAGAAGTTGTCCAGACCATGGTGCGCGCAGCGCACAATTATGGGTGCGCGTGGCGCACTAGCCCTGTGCACAGTTTTCTGCTTTTTAAATGAAAGTTTATGAGGGGCATTCTTGTCTTTTCACTTGAGGACGAGTTCAAGGCTGTAAATGGCCAGTTGTGTGGTGGATGAAACACTTTCAATATTTCCACCAACCATATAACGACCCTCATTTTTCCATTCTATATTTTTCCAATATTAAATGCCCAAACAATATAATTAAAACTTAATGATTAAACTTTAATCAACAATTGTTAAGTGTTAAGAGTTATAAAACATATTAATTAACTTTGTGCAATAATTGACAAGTTAATAAAAGATGAAAATAATAAAATGTTAGTCGACACTCACTGCTAATTAAAATTTATGCATTTATGTAATATTATAACTAATAACCTATAAGTAATAAATAAAAAGTGACATTTATATAAATAATAAAACAATTAGGAACTAAATAAAAAAAAATATATACAAGTCATGAATTAGTAAAAAGAAAATAATACTTATCATGTAGTAAATGTAAAAATAATAATAATAATAATAATAATAATAATAATAATAATAATAATAATAATAATGAGACTAAAGAATATTAAACAATTACATCCTTATGTTGACTAAAAAATAAAATAATATATATATATATATATATATATATATATATATATATATATATATATATATATATATATATGTATATATATATATATATATATATGTATATATATATATATATATATATATATATATATATATATATATATATATATATAAACTAGTACCACCTATTGTTGACTAAAAATTATAAAATAAAATAAAATCATTAATTAGAACATACTTATGTTGACTAACACTCTAATACTTGCAGTATATAAACACCCCTAGACTCCTAGTTTCTCATTCACAAATCACACCAAAATCCTCTCTCAAAAAAAATCTCTCCCTCTCCCTCTCTTGTGGTATTCGGATCTTCAAGCTTGTTCTTCGTGTTCATCAAGATTTTCAAGCGTGTTCTTCATTATTTGGGTTATTTGATCTTCATCAGCAAGTTTTCTTCTTGTTTCTTGTTAATCTTCATCATCATTAACAAGGTATGATCCAAAATCATAAAACTTTTAAATCTTTCTTTCAATTCATGTTTATATTCATAATCATATTCGTGCATGATCTTAACATTCATATTATTTAGATCCTCTAAACCCTAAACCCTAATCATTAAAATACTACTTTAATTAACTAACCCTAATTAATGAAACCCTAATACTACTTATACTATTAATTAACATGTATACACTATTACTAACACCTATAACCTACTACTTATATTATAACACATAAAAACATTTTGGGATATGTATTAGAGATGTATAGATCTTCGAACTTTCTTGACGAATGGTTTCTACGAAACTCTAGGCGGAAGGGTTTGGATTTTCCGATTTAAAGGGTCCTATAGCTCAAGCCTCTAGACCTGAAATGGCCATTCGAAGGGAAAGGGGTAATTGGAAGCTTATCTAATACGGCAAGTATCCTAAAATGGAAAACACTCTTAAAAGTAGAAACTTTCTAGTTATAGAAACTTACTAAAATAAGGAACCTACTAAACGTGGAAACTTTCTAAAAATAGAAACTTACTAGAAAAGGAAAACGAACTATACTTAAAACACTATCATACTTAAACATTTACTTAAACATGGGCAAAAACACTTACTACTCTTAAATGTCAATAGGTTGACTTTCTGTTCGTTCCAACTTTCTATTCCAAGGAATAATCGTCATCTCTCTCTACTTACTAAGGTGAATTCATAGCCCCACGCTTTATTGCTAGCAAACTTACTTACTTTTATTGGGGTGAGACACATGCTGTTTTTACATTTTACAACTTAGACACAAGTACCAAACTACTAAACTATGTTATACCCGGCTATGTCTGACAAAGTCCCTATAGTGATATTTTTAATTGCTCGTTGAATGCATGCTTAATTATTGGGGGTAGGCCTAACGGGAGTAACGTCCCCGATACATTTGACCAAGTTATTGTATTACTTAATAATGAAATTAAACCGACAAGTATAAACACAACTTGTCTTTGGGGCAAACTTGAACGTTTAGTCTAAATATCACGCACTGGCATAACTTTTGGATCTGCGAGATCTACTTTTTGATCCCTGCGAGACCAACTTTATAAACTAAATCTTTTGGTCTAAAACAACGGTCAAACTTATTTGTTAAACCTATGAACTTCACTCAACCTTTTTGGTTGACACTTTAGCATGTTTTGTCTCAGGTGCCGAAGCTTACTTACTTACTGCTTATGTGATGCTACTTGGACTTAGGATCAAGAGATATCGCATATATTATTCTTGCATTTGAAACATTTACTTTATTGTCATTTCTATCATTGTAACGACATTTCATTTTCCGCTGCGTACTCAATAAAGTTTATTTTATCATTTAGTATTGTTCTCGTATATTATAATATGTTGGTTGATTTGATATTAAGTCACATTTCACCCAGACCCTAACTGGAGGTGTGATAGATTGGTATCAGAGCATAACCAGGCTGTTATAGAGAACCAGGATTGCATTTTTATGTGTGCCTTACTTGCTAGCTAGGGTGCCTTAGCTATCTAGGAAACTATAACCTTTCCTGCCTTAGACTTAAAGCACTTAGGATTGCCTTATAATCTTAACAACCTTGCTTTGATAATCTTGGCTTAAAATGCTAATCAAAGTCTCTTTCCTAATGTTAGGATGTCAAACTCAAGCATTAACAAACCCAACAAAGCAACTCTCTACAAGCCCTCAGAAGAAATGGCTCGTTTCTACCCTACCACCGAAGTAGGTGTTGGACACTTTTTAACTTCGAGACCTGTTCGAAGCGCTCTCTATAGCCCTGCCTCACCACCGCTGAATTTCAGCCCAAATACTAATCTTGATTCACATGGGTCTCCTCAATACTACCCAACTCCAAGAACCCAGGATAAGGGAAAACGTCAAGAAGAAGTTGGTCCATCAAGGAAGAGAGCCCGATCTCCTTTTTATGATGGTGCTAAGTAAAAAATCATGAGCCTGCGAAATGATACCGAGAGGAACATTGGAGGTTTGCTTCGCCACGTGGCGAGAGTGGAACTTCGAATGGAGAAACTTATGGAAGAGAACGTCAATCTAAGAAAGGAGTTAATGATGCTAAGGTGCAAGGAAGAACGCAACACCCGTTGGGGGAAGCAGTCCCTCGCTTATCTCAAAGAGGATGTTGACTTTCGAATGAAAATGGAGAGAAGTCGAGTCGACAAACAACTTGCTCTAAGGGAATACGACACCAATACCATCGACAGCCGTGTCACTAATCTCTATAAAAACCTCGAGTACCTCTACATAAAGAAAAAATAAAAGAACGGGCGATAAGAGAAGTTTATGAAAGAATCCCTCAATTCTCAAACCGAAAGGCTAGAGAAACTTGTGAAGGATAACATGGAGAAAGTGATGAAGCAGTTTGAGGATGAGAAGAAGAGACATGAAGACTACTTCAATCTTAATATTCTTTAGTTACTTTTTCATTTTCCATCTATGTAAAGGCTATGCCTTAAACTATTTCTATTTCTGAATCGTGTATTAAAAAGGATTATTTAATGCCTCATTCCTTAATAATATAAAGTGTTTTATATATATCATGTGATATCAATACTTTATATTATTCATTGCTCAACCCTATAATTTGTTAACTTATCCGACTTATGTTCACTTATGTAGCAACATCATGGTTCGTCCAGCTGCACCTACTATTAACAATATCGTTTTGACTACCGAGCAATTTCAACAGTTACTCACTGCCGCACAAGGCAATGCTCAAGCCAATAATGTTAATCCTCAACCAAAACCTTGTTCATACAAGGATTTCACAAACTGTAATCCTCCTGCATTTAAGGGAAATAAAGAAGCAGTTGAACTAGTTCGCTGGTTCGAGAAGATGGAATCCATTTTCCGTATTTGCAACTGTGGTGATAACGATCGAGTAAAGTATGCCATTAGCTCATTGGGTGGTAATGCTTTAACTTGGTGGTCTGCTCATGCCAAGTCCGTAGGAATTGATAATGCTAATGCAATTCTATGGGACGAACTCAAAAGCATGATGATTAATAAATTCTGCCCTCGAAGTCAAGTTCAGAAACTTGAACCTGAGTTCTGGGAACTCAAGGTGAAGGGAACGGATATTGAAAGCTACACCAACCGTTATCTTGAGGTTTCTACTCTATGTACTGAAATGTTTCCTACCGAAGCTAGGAGAATTGAAAGGTATACTGAAGGACTTCCCGAGGATGTTCAAGGGAATGTTATTGCTGCCGAGAAGGTTACTCTTGATGCTGTGATTCTCATGGCACAAAATCTGATGCTAGCCAAGAGAAGGAGAGGGTCGGCTAATAAGCAGGTTGAAACTAAGGGTAATGATGGTAAGAGGAAGTTTGAGCCATCTCAAGGTTCGACTCAGAATGTTAGTAAGAAGCCTGTGAATGGTACAAAGTCGAATTATAAGGGTTCTTATCCTTTTTATATTCGTTGTGAGAGGCATCACCCGGGGCAGTGTACTGCTGTTTGTGCGTTGTGTAAGAAAGTGGGACACATTGCTGAGACGTGTAAGACTCCTCCAAAGGATAAGGCTATTGTTCCAGCCAAAGCTCCTCCTACTTGCTATACTTGTGGAGAAAATGGACACATTAGTCCAAATTGTCCTAAGAAGAAGGATAATCCTGCTACTGGAGCTAATGCTACTGCTGCGAAGGGTCGTGCGTTTGTTATTACTGCTGCTGAAGCCCGAGATGAGGATGAGGTATTCACGGGTACGTATCTTGTCAATAATTGTTATGCAACTATTTTATTCGATATTGGTGCCGACCGAAGTTATGTGTCTAGTGATTTTTGTACCCTATTTACTGAAAAGCCTCAACCCTTAGAAACTAAACGATTAGTAGAAGTAGCCAATGGAAAGATCATGAAAGTCGATAAAATCTATAAAAACTGCAACCTAATCTTAGCCAACAAAGAATTTAAGATAGACCTTTTGCTGGTCGAGCTCGGAAGTTTTGATGTCATAGTTGGAATGGATTGGTTACGTCCATTACATGCTGCAATCTTGTGTTTTGATAAAACCGTTAACATTCCGTTGAGAAATGGAGAGACTCTAGTCATTCAAGGCGACAAGAGTGGTTCTAATCTCAACATTATCTCCTGTATTAACACCCACAAATACTTTATGAAAGGTTATCCAACTATTCTAGCCTACGTTAAGATGATTGAATCGAAAGAGAAGTGTATTGAAGGCGTACCAGTGGTTAAAGACTTTCCCGATGTGTTTCCCGAAGATCTTCCTGGTCTTCCACCTCCTCGACAAGTTGAATTCCAAATTGATTTAGTTCCCGGTGCTGCTCCTGTTGCTAAAGCACCATACCGTTTAGCACCTTTCGAAATGAAGGAACTTTCTAACTGATGTGCGTAGAGGTGTATACGAAATAGTTATATTTTTACTACAAAATACTATTAAATACGATACAATTTTACACAAGTTATTTATTTATTTATAGAATGGATATACCTAAACCTTGCTACAACACTTATAGCCAGTGTACCTAATCGTACAGTAGTATAGTTTTTAGTAAGTCCGGTTCGTTCCACAGGGAGCTAGCCAAGTTTAACGCTATATTTTTAAAACTATATTTGTATAAATATAAATATAAATATAAGTAGTATTATTATTATAAAAGGGGGATTTTACCGTTTAATGACCTATTTGTCAATTTTAAAACTTTAGTCGCAGTTAAAACCTAATGTAAAATATTAAAAATAAATATAACTTAATTTAAAGCGTAAAGTAAATGACAATAATTAAAGTGCGATAAATTAAAGTGCGATAAATAAAATGACGGTAAATAAAATTGCAATAAAAATATGAAATAAAGAAATTATGCTTATTTAAACTTCCGTAATCATGATGTTTGACGTGTTGATTTTAGTTCATTACCATGGGTTAATTGTCCTTTGTCCTGGATTATTTGATATGTCCATCTGGTTTTTGTCCATAACAGTCCATCAGTCAAAAATATAAAGTTCGAGTGTCCTTGTCAAATTATCCTTATATCCGAAGTCAAATATTCCAACTAATTGGGGACTTAAACTATAATTACACCAATTTTCCTTGTATATAATTCACCTCTGTTTTAATAAGTCCATTAACTATTAATCCATTCCCGTGTCCAGTTAAATAAATGATTATTAGTACTTATAAATATCCCACCCATCGTGTCCGATCGAGTGTATATGGTTATTTATAGGTACGTCTAATTGTAAATCTTTATAATAAATTAATGAACTATCATTCAATTAAACAAATATAAAGCCCAATAATAGCCCATAGTCTAATTTCCACAAGTGTCGTTCTTTTGTCCAAACCCCAATTATGGTACAAAGCCCAATTACCCAATCGTAATATTTTAGCCCAACATTACGATTACTTCGGCTTAAATAATGTAAGGACCCCGAAGTTGTATAGTGTTAATGTGAATTAAGCTTAAATGAAGGTTCCTTAGAAGAGGGCTATATAAGGAACCTAAGTAGTCCTAATTAGATAGCCATTGCATTGTAACCGAGTTCTAGAAGCTGTGGAATGTAATTTTACCGATTCTCTCTCATACCGAGTCTTCTCCCTATATACCGAATCTCACTCTATCTTATCTTTTCTCTCAATCTCAACATGATCTGACCTATCATTTGGTATCAGAGCTTCTAAGAAGTGATTCTACATCACTATATCGATCCAGAGATTGTAGATTACAAAATCTGAATACTCTCGGTAAAATGAATCAGATTCGATATTATCGAATTTGATAATCTGACGTTCAGATTCTTGTGATAAGTTCAGCGAAGGTGTATTAGGTCTATTAGAAAGAGTTTCGATCATCATTACAGCTTTTTAACTTCAATTATGGAGAATCAAGTTGATTTTTAGAGTTTGTGGCTAAAACTCTCGGTATTGCTTAATTCAAGCTTGATTCTAGTGTTTTGTGAAGATTTAAAGATTCAGTTGTGTTCGTGAGGTGTTAAATCACATTTCTGTCGGTTCAATTTCTTCAATTCTTCAAGTTTTGAAGATTTGATCAACACTCGGTATCGTAACTGTCATACCGAATCTGCTTCATTACTGGAAATTCATCTTAAGTGTTGCAGATTGTGGTGTGTTTGTAATTCTATCACATTCAGTTTGTTCATACACTGCTAATTGGTGTGGTTTGAGAAAGGATTCTGTTATATTTCTAAGTTTTAGACTTAGACTCGGTATTGTCAACTGCTACAGTTGACATTCGGTATCCTGAATCTTCGGTATCATTGATATTCTGTTTGTTACTAACTTGTTTTCTTGTGCAGCAAGGTTACCGAATCTAATTCAAGGGAATTGGATTGAGTTTACACATAATATTTTACAGAATTTGACTACCGAGTCAATTACCGAATCAGAATCTGGGTTTCACTTAATTCTTTGGTTTTAAGTGTATTGAAGCTTCAAGTTGTGTGGTTACCGAATCTATACCGAATTTGAGTGTGTTACTTGTGATTCTTATCAGTTTCTGATACAGAATCTGGTTTACCGAATTGTTACCGAATCTGCTACAGTACCGAACCACTTACCGAATCTGCTACTGTACCGAATCTTTTACAGAATCTGATATTCTTGTTAGATTTTATATTGAACCCTGATCATAGATTGTGTTTAATACCGAATCTACCTCAATTTAAGATGTCTACTCAAGATACTCTTATCATTGGATCAGATTCCCGACCTCCAGTGTTGTTTGATGGCAAGTACACTCAGTGGCTTCATCGTATTACTCAGTACATAGACTATAAGGGTGAGAAAGCTAAACATATTTGGGCTTCTCTGAGAGATGGTCCAGTTGTTGATTTTCATCCGGATACTGGTATGCCAATTCCAGTCTATGAACTTTCTGATGATAAACGTGAAAGAGCTCAGGGTGACATAGAGGCTAAGAATATTGTCATGCAAGCTATCCCATATGAGCTATTTGAAAATGTTGATAGCAACACTACTGCAAAAGATATATGGGATGAGATCAAATGATAACAAGAAGGTTATGACATGTCAGATGTTACTAAATTGAATAAGGCTTTGGGATTGTATGAAGATTTCAAGCAGGAACCAGAAGAACAACTCAAGGATACCTACCATCGTTTCAATGGTGTTCTCAATGAGTTGAAAAGGTGTAAGATTATAAAAGTACATGCTGAAGTCAGCATGAAATTCCTCAAAAAGCTCAATGCTGATTGGCTTCCTTATGGAACCATTGTTCGATCTACCAAAGAGATTGACAAGTTGACTATTCATGAGCTTGTTGGAGTTCTTATGCATTACTAACCTGACGTGTCTAAACTTCAAGAAGGAAGGAAAGAGTCTTCTCCAGGCGATCCTCTTGCCCTAATTGCCAAAAAGAAGAGCAAATCTTTTACGACTTCCAAAAGCTTGTCCAAGAAAGTGCTTGTTGAAGAATCAACTAATTCTGAAGAGTTGAATCTTTCTGATTTTGATGATTCACACCTTGAATTAGTCAAGATGGCAGCCATGTTCACAAACGCCTTGAACAAACACAAGTTTAAAGGAAAATCAAGCAATCAACGCAAACACTCATCATCTTCCTCGTACTACAAGAAAGCTGATCAATCCAAACAACAACGTGCTGATGATTCCAAGAAGGAAGATTCAATCTGTTTCAATTATGGCAAAGCTGGTCATTACTCTCGTGAGTGCAAGATGCCTAAGAAGAAGGACGCAGCTTACTACAAGAAGAAAATGTTGATGGCTAAGATTGTGGAAACTGGGGGAGAGCTGAAACCGGTTGATGATACTTGGTTTAACTGAACTGATGATTCAGACTCGGAGGTTGAACATGCAAATGTTTGCAAGGTGACTAAGCTCATCAAAGCTAAGGAAGCATTGGAGAATTCTGACTCAACATCTGACGATGATGAGGTACAATCAACTGAAATCTCACCTGATTTTATAAAAATGCAAAATGACTTGATGAAGAATCTGGTCTCAATGTCAAAAGAAGTCAAAGGCTTAAAGTCTGAAAACAAGGTTTTAAAAGATAAAATCAAACTTTCTGAGACCAAACCATCTTCATCCAAATTACAATCGGAATTGCAAAAGTTGACCGTCCAACTCAGCTCCTCGAAATCTGAGTTGGAAGATCTTAAAAAGACAATTCATCTGATTAAAGTCGAATGAACTGATTATCGTTTAAAATCTGAACGACTTGCAGAAAAAGTTCAATTCTTAGAAAAGATCTTTCTGATTTAAAAAACCAACATGAACCCACACTTTCAAAGCTAAACAAGAAAATTATTCATTTGGAAAACGAAATAATTGAAAAAGACACTGAAATCTCTTCGTTGTCAAAAGAGTCTGTTCTAATGAAAGCTCAACTTGCTCGATATGAGGAAAAACTCTATCGAACAGAGCAATCCAAAGCTATCATGGATATGGAACTTTCAAAACAAACGATTTTCATGAATAGACCAAAAACGATTCATGGTGAAAAGTGGGGGTTGGGTTTTGAAGATCCTAAGATCTTAGATGGAGCTTCCAAAAAGATTCCAGGATTATATCATTCTGATTACTTTTAAGCTGGTTTACCACCGCATTTTGTGCATTCTTCTGATGCTAATTTTGATGATATTATTGTTAATCGCAAATCTAAAAAATACCATCAAATTAGCTTAATGTATGAGAAAATTAATGCAAAAATGGGTAAATCAAATCCTGCTTTCTTGAAGAAACTTGTTGAAACTGAAAAGAATGTGCAATGTGCTAATTATGTGCCGACACGTAGATTGGTTTACATTCCTACACTCATGCTAGAGAAATACATTTTAATGCTTGAGAATGATGTGTTTAACAAACCTAGTTCTAGCATTGTTAACATAGATGAGGTGTTTGATGAACCAACTTTTGATGTGAAACCAATTCTACCGGCTTTACCTGCATGTTCTGATAATATTTTTCGTGAAGACCTAGCACATGAACTAACTGTTTTCTTTGAGACAGAATCTCTAGGTCAAAATTCTTTAGATGAAAAAGTAGAACCTCATACTGAACCGATCATTGAACCTTTGATAGATTTTGAAAGTCAACTTGATCCTTTGCACGATTATTATTTGCATTTACCTGCTATACGTAATTTGAATCGTATAGTAGCTCAACTAGAAAAGGAGAATATTGACTTGCAACTTAAGTGCCAATCATTAGAACAAATGCTTGCTCTGTGTGATAAATTGCCTTCACTGCCTAAGAAAGAATGTTCCTATGTTTTTAAGGAGGGTGGAGTGATAGTTTCTGCTGAAGAATTATGTCTTGAGATTAAAAGCTTAAAACAAAAGATAATTCAACTGAAACAGGCTAACACACTTAAGCAATCGTCTAATGTTGAAACCAATGTGCTTGAATGTATTGGTGGGATTAGTAAGAAGGGAAAGGGAACGTCAACATCTAAGGATGTAAAACCCATTACTATTCTTAAAAATCCTCTACGATCTCAATTTGGCAATCGTGGTTCAAAAGTTGTTTCTACAACTCAATTTGTTGTCAAAAAGGTTCATTCTCCCGATGGTTCTGTGTCAACTGAAAAGATTCCTATGATTCCAATGAAAAAACTTCAAAAGCGAGTCTTTTAACGACATCAGTTAAGTCCACACAACACACAAGTCCTAAACCTGATTTAAGTGAGTATGATGCAAAAGAACGTAAAATCAAATTGGAAATTTTGCAAAATCAATCATCTCATGTGTCAACTGAAAAGTTTGGACGTCTAACTAATAAAGGTGTTTTTCGTGTCACAGGTCATAATCCAAACTTGAATTACAAATCTGTATGGGTTCCTAAGTCCACGACTAAGAAAGTAGCAACCAAACCAACGCAATCTGCTAGTCGGTCTAGGAAATCATCTCATGTTTTTCAATTTTCGTCTGTGAACAAAACATCTACTTGGAATAAGTTGTGTGTTAAGACTTCTGATAACGATGTAAAACTTGATATTGCGTATGATGCTTCATGTAATGTGGTTTTAAATGATGCTTTATTTTCTAAACTGCATGATGCTTTACGTGATTATCTTGTTTTTGATCCAAAGTTTATTGCTGGTACTAACCGTAGAGGACCCAAGAAACTTTGGGTACCTAAACTCTAGGAAATTCACATTTACAGGGTTTCAACGTCTGTATTTGGTATATCGATTCCGGTTGTTCTCGACACATGATGGGCGATAAATCCTTGCTTGTCAACTTCATTGACAAATTCCTAGGAACGGTTACTTTTGGAAATGATGAAATTGCAGCGATAACGGGTTACGGAGATTATGTGCAAAATGGTATAACAATCAAACGGGTTTCATATGTTGAAGGTTTGGGGTGCAGTTTATTTAGTGTGAGTCAATTCTGCGATGGATATCTTAAAGTTCTGTTTGAACGTCGACAATGCTCGGTGCAATCCACCGAAGGAAATGATCTTCTTGTTGGTAAACGTTGTGCTTCACTGTACACTATTAACCTCAATGATGCACCTTCACATAAAACCATGTGTTTGGCCACTCGTTCTACCAAAGAAAATTCATGGTTATGGCATCATCGGATGTGACACCTGAATTACAAGGGTATCAATCGACTAGTCTCTAACGACTTAGTTGATGTTATTCCAACCTTTCACTATGATAAGCATCATGTGTGTCCATCATGTGCGATGGGTAAGCTGAAATGGTCTAATCATCCTCTTAAGCAAAACCCTAGTACTTCATCGTCTTTGCAATTATTGCATATGGACTTATGTGGACCCATGCATATTTCTAGCCTCGGTGGCAAGAAACATGTGCTTGTCATTGTCGATGACTATACCCGGTTTACATGGATTTTTCTTTTGCGAACTAAGTCAGAGACCCCGCCATTATCATTGAGTTCATTAAAAAGACTCAACGATCTTTTAACAAACATGTTAAGAGCATTCGGACTGATAATGGGACGGAATTTAAGAATGACCTGCTTGATAGTTATTTGAAAGACCAAGGCATTGAACATCAGTTCTCTGCTACTCGGACCCCCAACAGAATGGAGTAGTCGAACGACATAATTGTACGTTGTGCGAAGCAGCTCGAACGATGCTTGCTTACTCCAAACTACCTCCAAAAATGTGGGGGGAGGCCATTTCAACTGCATGCTATACCTAAAATCGTTGTATTGTTAATAAACGTTTTGATAAAACTCCATATGAGTTATTATATGGTAGATGCCCGAATGTCAAATATTTACGTGTCTTTGGTTGTATATGCTATGTGCTTAATGATTTTGACAGCCTCGGAAAGTTTGATCCAAATGGCGATCAAGCCATATTTCTAGGTTATTCTTCGAACAAAGTTGCTTATCGGGTTTATCACAAACGGACAAAAATGATTAAAGAGAGCATCAATGTCAAGTTCGATGAATTTTTGGGAATGGCTTTTGAACAACTCAGTTTAAAACCCGATCCTAACCTGGCTACTTCTTCTTCCGCGCAAAACTCAATTTTCTCAACGAAGGATGTTCCTACGGTTACATCAGAGGAACTGGATATCTTGTTTGATAGTCTTTATGCTCCTCAACGGATTTCAAATGTTCAAACCGTACCGGTTACACCGTCACAGTCAACTACTGTGGAGACTCAACAGAGTCTTTTTGATGAAGATACAACACCAACTGATTCACCTGTTGCTTCTTCATCCTCCCTACCACCTCTTGTTACTGATAATCTTGAACCAATTCAAGATTCATCAGTTGATACAACTCCAGCTGTTTCTCCAGATAATCAATTGAATCCATTAGATCATGTTACATCAAATCAAGCAGATCAAGGTTCAACGTCAATAATGGTTGATGTTTCAATGGATGCCACTGATGTACAACATCTTCCACACAACTGATGGACTAAAAGTCATCCAATAGATCTTATTATTGGTGATGCATCTGCTCCAGTCTCAACTCGAAGGGCTACTTGGAATATGTGTCTATACACTGCCTTTCTTAGTAAGATTGAACCAACAACGGTTGCTCAAGCTTTACTAGATCCGAACTGGGTGGTTGCAATACAAGAAGAGATCAATCAATTTGAACGGTTGAAAGTATGGCGATTAGTTCCAAGACCAACGGGTCAACGACCAATAGGGGTTAAGTGGATTTTTAAGAACAAGAAGGATTCTGATGGTATTGTGGTTCGAAATAAGGCACGTCTTGTGGCAAGGGATATCGACAACAAGAGGGTATTGATTATGATGAAACGTTTGCTCCGGTTGCTAGGGTTGAGGCTATTCGTCTTTTCCTTACATTTGCTTCTCATATGAAGTTCACAGTATTACAAATGGACGTCAAAACTGCTTTTCTGAACGGTCATCTTCAAGAGGAAGTCTATGTATATCAACCAGAAGGCTTTGTCGATCCCATTCATCCAAATCACGTATACTACTTGGAAAAAGCTTTGTATGGTCTGAAGCAAGCACCGCGTGCATGGTACGAGACCTTAACAAAGTATTTGCTGGATAATGGCTTCTCTCGTGGAACGATTGATACAACGCTATTCATCCGTAAAAACCACGGTCACATTCTCTTGGTTCAAATTTACGTTGATGACATTATTTTTGGTTCCACGTCCCCGGCCTTATGCAAAGAATTTGGTGACCTTATGGCCAACAAATTCGAAATGAGCATGCTTGACCAGTTAAATTTCTTTTTGGGGTTACAAGTAAAACAATTACCAAACGAGATTTTTCTCAGTCAAACAAAGTATATCAATGATATGCTAAAACGTTTTAAAATGACTGCTTTAAAACCAATGACAACCCCAATGAGGACTTTACTGGATGCTGATACTAATGGGGAACCCTTTGATGTTACACTTTATCGAAGCATGGTTGGTTCTTTAATGTATCTGACTACAAGTCGACCTGACATTCCACTTGCTGTAACTGTCTGTGCCCACTTTCAGTCAAACCCTAAGAAATCTCATTCCAAAGAGGTTGTTAGGATTTTTCAGTACCTTGAAGGTACACCTAACCTTGGGATCTGGTATCCTCATGGATCCGATTTCAATCTCACTGGTTACACTAATGCGGATCATGGCGGTTGCCATGTTGATAGAAAAAGCACATCTGGATCAATTCAGATGTTGGGGAATAGGCTAGTTGGTTGGTCATCCAAAAAGCAGAACTGTGTGTCTTTATCAACAGCTGAGTCTGAGTACATTGCTGCAGCTCATTGTTGTTCACAAGTTTTGTGGATGTAAATTCAACTTTCAGACTATGGCTTTAAGTTTTCTAAGACCCCGATTTACTGTGATTCACAAAGTGCTATTTCAATAACAAGCAAGCCGGTCCAGCATTCTAAGACTAAACACATAGATATTCGCTATCATTTCATTAAGGACCATGTTGAGAAAGGGGATGTAGAGTTATACTTTGTGCCTACCAACGTGAAATTAACTGACATGTTCACTAAGCCTTTAGATGAACTTAGGTTAAAGTTCTTGATCAAAGAGATTGACATGGTAGAGTATAGTGCTTGATATTCCTTAGATCTGTTGGGACTTATTCTTGGGATCTTGTGTTTAGGATGAGTAGATACTTTCTAGGGGGAGCAACTTGAAAGGACCCGTTCATATACATTATAAATGATTCACAATCGTTGATTACATCGTGAGGTATTTGACCTCTATATGATACATTTTACAAACATTGCATTCGTTTTTAAAAGACAAACTTTCTTTACAACGAAAGTTGACGGCATGCACACCATTTCATAATACATCCAACTATAATTGGCTTAATAATAATCTTGATGAACTCAATGACTCGAATGCAACGTCTTTCAAAATATGCCATGAATGACTCCAAGTAATATCCTTAAAATGAGCTAATGCACAGCGGAAGATTTCTTTAATACCTGAGAATAAACATGCTTTAAAGTGTCAACCAAAAGGTTGGTGAGTTCATAGGTTTATCATAACAATAATTTCAATATATTAATAGACCACAAGATTTCCGTTTATAAATATATGTACACTCGCAAGTGTATTAAACCGTTCTGCTTATGTTGAGGCCTTAGTAACCAACCTTAACAATAATATAATAAGTCATCTTCGCAAAGATGGATATGTACACTCGCAAGTGTATAAATAATCCTCGAAGTACTAAACATCCGCCCACTAGTTCTTATGTCTAGTGCAGCCTACAGGATGGGGGTGTTAAGCCCGATAGATCTATCTTTAGGATTCGCGCTTACATGCTCTTATAACATGTAACTAAATTACCTAGCACATCAATCCGCAGAATATCATTTTTAATCACTTGTCTCTATTTCGTAAAGCATTTATAAAAGCAGCGCATGTATTCTCAGCCCAAAAGTATATATTGCAAAAGCAATTAAAAAGGGAGCAAATGAAACTCACAATACTGTATTTCGTAGTAAAAATACATATAACGTCATTTAACAAGTGCAAGGTTGGCCTCGGATTCACGAATGTATCAATATTGAGATTCAATATTGCAGGAAAGTACGTAGACGCAACGGAGATGATAAACACTAGATTAACCTCACGAGCATACCCATGAACCATACCCATCACCTCCATAGCTATAACCCATAATTTCCTTAGCTTCGACTCATTCAAAAAAACTATTTTGAAATCACTCGGACAGTACTCCGTCGTAATATTTTATGTATACTAATAATATCTTGAAATAATACTGAGCAAATATATATATATATATATATATATATATATATATATATATATATATATATATATATATATATATATATAATATTTATAAATCGATTGAAAGAGTTTAGAGAAATATATTTTCAAGTTTCTATGAAATAATGAAACTTATTGAATTCTATTTATAATTGATTTTTGAATTATTAAAGTGAATTATTAAAGTATGAATTATTAAAGTGAATTATTAAAGTATGAATTATTAAAGTGAATTATTAAAGTATGAATTATTAAAGTGAATTATTAAAGTATGAATTATTAAAGTGAATTATTAAAGTATGAATTATTAAAGTATGAATTATTAAATTGAATTATTAAAGTATGAATTATTAAAGTGAATTATTAAAGTGAATTATTAAAGTATGAATTATTAAAGTGAATTATTAAAGTATGAATTATTAAAGTGAATTATTAAAGTTAAAGTAAAGTAAAAGTAAAGTAAAGGTAAAGTTAAAGTATAGTAAAAGTATAAAAACTATGTATGTATAATACGCGTATAAATATATATAATATTAATTTAAATCGTTATATATATTTAATGAAATAAAATATAAATATCGTTATATTTATTATACTGGTTAAGTAATGAGTTGTCAAAAGTGATTCTAGATATTTATAAATGTTATATACGTTTTAATAATAAAGTTCTTTTTAAACTGAAAACGTCTTTGTACGTTTGAAAATAGATTAATAGAATATTATAGAAACCAATTCTCCACTAACTTTTGTCTAACTTTCGTAAATGATACTTTTTGCTTTTATTTATAAATAGCTTTACAAATTATTCTGAATATCGTTAAGAGGAATAGATTTTCTCAAATTATAGTGGACCTCTCATCAGAGACTTATAATCATAATTCAATGTTTCTGATAATTCAATCATTTAATATATATTTTTTTAATTTCGTCGAAAATCATATTGAAATAAATACGTTCGTGTAAAGTATTATACGTTCAATACTTTATTAATATTCTCAAGTTATAATATATATATATACATATACATATCTATTTATATATAACGGTTCGTGAATCGTCGGAATTTGGTCGAGGTTATAATGAATGTATGAACACAGTTTAAAATTCTTGAGATTTAACTTAACAAACTTTGCTTATCGTGTCGGAATAATATAAAGATTAAAGTTTAAATTTGGTCGGAAATTTCCGGGTCGTCACACAACTACTTTCATATGCTTTGGATATCATCTTTTAAGGGGGAGCCTTTAGATTTATGATAACTTCCTTGATATAATTGTTCAATGGTTACGAAAGGGGGAGGTAACTCATTGATATCATATTTCAAGGGGGAGTTAATTCATTTTCTTGGGAATTTTATCAAAATGCTGATTTACATTCTTGTATATCACATTTTGAGGGGGAGAAAAAGGGAGAAAATGAGAAAATTACTAAAAAATGTTGTTTTTCAAAAGTGAATTCATAAATTCTTTGTTTTATATCTGAAATAATTCACTAAGGCTTGTATACATTTCAGTATGCAACCCGTTTTAACAATTGGTATCACTGAAGATTTGTACTTTGTTCACTAATTCAAAGTTCTTTTAAGTAAAATCTTATTTTAAAAAATTCATAAAAATTGGAAAAGATAAAATCCAAAAATATTTGATTTTTACTGAATAAATGCTATTTTTAGCATTATACCGAATCTGACATCCAACAGTACAGATTCGGTAAGTTCAAAGTTTTCAAAAATTGTCTCAGAATTGTTTACCATGAAAAGATTGAAATGAATTTTAATAGGAAAAATCAATTTGTCAAGATTTTGAAGTTAAAATTGATAAACTTTTGAAAAGTGGACTGTATTCGGTAAAATAGGCCCATTCGGTATTTTATCTTCGGTATCTATAAAAGGAGGGTCAAAGTCAAACTAACTCTCTTACTGTGCTTAATTACCTACCGAGTCTTACTGATCATAACGAATCTGCCTAAACTACCGAATCCGTTCTTCTATTTCTTCAAATCTTTGGTATAATTTCATTTTTATCATTGCTTTAGTTACATTCGTGTAGATCTGAGATAATTAAATGTTTTTCAACCAGAAAAGATCAAAATAACTATATTGTGACTCTCAATTTTGAAATTATGTTGTTTATACCGAGTCTGAGTCGTATTCTTTTAAACTTTGATTAAACTCAATTGATTTGGTTAATTAACATGAATTCTTGTCTACTCTGAGTTATATTGATTGATCTATCATTTGACCAAGTTTGATTACATGTTTAATTAATTGTTTGATGGATTTTGTATCTACCGAATATGTTCTGTCTACTGTACCGAGACTGTTCATACGATTAACATGTTGATCTGCTTCTAATTGAGTGGTTAATTGATTATGGTTGTGATTTTACATGATAGAATATGCATGTTTGAGTGACTTTATGTTAATTTTGGAGATACCGAATCTGTTCTTCTCTTGATGCCGAATCTGACTTTTGGTACCTTGAAACTTTCTGATTTTTATCTTCAAACACTTAACATGTTTATTCTATATCTTTCTGATCTGAAAACTCAAGCTTATTTGGTTACAGAATCTCAAGTTTTCATGACTACCGAATCTGCTTGATATTGTGTTTAAAAATTGACTAAGTGTTGTTCTGATTCTTTGTGTTATACAATTGATTTTGCATGATGAATTTGTATTGTGATGAATATCATATGATTGTCATGATTGTCAATTACTTGTTCATATTTGAGAATAAAAGATTTTTATATCTTAGAAAAACCATAAAAATCAAAAAATATAAAAGATAAAACATATACAAAGGATTTCAAAGGCAAATAAGAATAGAGATATATGCTTAATGTTAAATATCTTGTGGTCTTCTATTTCTTATTTATACAGTTAAATGATGAATAATCACTTCATCAACTCTGAAACCAACATTCCCTGCAACTACTGGACTGCAATTCTAGAGAGGCACACTCTGTGGCCTGCTCTAAACTCTACAGTCAGTGTACCTGTAACAGATCTGGAGCTACTTAACAGAACAATTAGGTTTGTGGAAGCTTCACAACCTACTGCTGAAAATCCAGAGGGAACACAAGCTCGTTTTGAATTTCAACTGAGAGGAGTTCAAGGGAGGAGGAGTATCACTAAGACTAATTTCAAGAGGATATTCAGACTTCCTGTTGTGCAGAATGCTCCTGCTTTTCCTGCTACTCAACAGATGATGTCATCTGTCTTTGATCTTGGTTATGTTGGAGCCCGCAATGTTCCTCCGGCTAAGTTTCAGAAGAAATATCTGCATTCAAGGTGGTACGTGATCTTCTCAATCATCAACCGATGCTTGCTGATGACAAGGAGTGGATCCGACAGCCTGACTGTGCCTATGCTGAAGTTGTTCTACTCTTTCATAAGAGTAGAAGCTCCTGACTATGCAGAACTAATATGGGATTTGGTTCAAGCTCAAGTTGATAAGCCAAGGGGTTCATACATCCATTGCGAAAGGTTTTTCTGTATATTTATCCATGATGCTATAAATGCTTGCAGAAATGCAAGTATATTTGTACCAGGTACACATGGATTACAGATGAAATGATTTGGGGAGCTGAAGATGAATACCCCGATGGTATCTGATAATCAATTCACTGCGCTGATTCCAAATTGGCTAGTGAGGCTAGCTGAACCCCAAGACGCTCGTATGCGTTCTTATTTTGAAGCTGTAGGAATACCTCTTCCGAACCAGTACAACAAGAACAAGTTGAACCCGCCGCGGTTCCAGCCCCAGCGGTTGTAGAGGAACCTGTAGTTCAACTGTAACGACTCAACCCGTTATCCAACCAAATTCGCAGCAAAAGATTTTTTTTTTATTTACAGTGGGGTGCGCGGCGCGCAACCCCCTATGTGCGCGGCACGCACAAAGGCCTGGACAGTTCTGATCAAAATGTTCATTTTACGCAAAAAGATCTACCACTACCCGATACTATTTGACAAAATGGCTTTCACGACATATTACAATAAGTAAAACTAACATGTTCCAATAATAAAACGAGTTTTACGACACTGGGCCCACATATGCCCAAATTATCATTAAGTACAAAAATACAAGTTCAACCCAATCTACATTTAGACGAGTTAGGACTCTATAACCCAACCCGATACCAAGAGCATAATCCCGGGGACTACCAAATCCCCAAACCGCGTTCAAATATCCAATAGCTACCCCGTCGAGCCCCAGCGCTCCTACACATCTAGTCTAACGACTAACTAGCTTCATAACACGATACCTGTAAAAAGGTAAACAACGAGAGGGTAAGCTAACGCTTAGTGAATGCAATAATTATACATATACATATATAATATACCTACTTGCAAACACTTACACAAATACCTCATACACGCTAGCAATTTATATAGCATACCATCGCAAAGTATAACGCTACAATCTTCAAGACCACAAGCTAGCACAACAATAGCATATATAACTCGAATAATATATTATGCTACATTACAACACGTAATTAAGGTTAACCAACACACAAGGGAATGGTACTTCGAATTTCCCATCGGTGTTCATAACAACCATTAGTGTACAACGAAATATATCACTAACCCCGAGGTGACACGGACAATGAAATATCCGTTCAAGCAATCGTTAGTGTACAACGAAATATATCACTAACTCTTGGGAAATTTGGACAATGAAATATCCATCGTTAGTGTACAACGAAATATATCACTAACTCTTGGTAGTATAAACAACATATACCCCGGCCCCTTCCCCGCCCTACAAATAGATACATTATATACACACATGTATAATCATTCCACTCACCTCGAGATGCCCGCACAAATCATATATGTAAACCGCCTCCAAACGCAACCGAGCAAGCTTTTACCTATAATACGCATATAGATATACACACAATCAACATACATTCTCTACAAGAGAATTCGACTTCAACACCCTTAACCGAGGGTTTATACCTACTTCCACAATCCGCCCATTTAGACACCTAAAGTGGACTTCACCAATTACCACTACGGATGGTAATTCCGACCCATTCAACAAGTACAATTTAACCTAAATTATACTTGACGCCATTTAAACCAACCTAGGTCTTAACACTAAATTACTACTTAGGTAGTAATCATATCAAACGCCGTTAAACACTTAACAAAAGTGCTTATCATCCAATTAATCCAAACTTAGTGTCATTACCAAATTTGACCCAATTCATTTCACCCATTTTGACATAAGTCCCGAAAACGCCCAAATTCACTAACGACTAGTGATTATATTTTCAAAACACCAATTAACACCTAAATCAAACATTTATATACTTGATTCATCAAATATTGACCTCATATCTTAGTTTGACTCCAAATCAAGGTTAACACCCATTTTAACCAACTAACATGTTCTTATGAACATCTAAATCACCAACACACTTACAATCTAGTGATTAACACCCAAACCAATGACAAATGCTTCCAAATTTGTCATCTAACCCTAAACCCACAATAATTGGGTTTAATTACACTAACAATACCCATAACCCCCAAATTTCACAAGAAATGGGGTTTATAACCCTAACTAGCTCAAACCCTAACCCCAAATCAAAATCAAAGTAATTAAATCGAATCTAGGGTTTACCTCAACTCCAAAACCGAGCTAGTAACAAGAAACACCAAGGAGAACCAAAACTCGCTTTCAATTTGGGCAAAAATCACCATCTTCATCATCCATTCAAGCTTCCTCTCTCTAGAACTCTCTCTCTCTCTCTAAGATAAGATGGGAGTGTTTGTGGATGTGAAAGTGATCCAAAACTACATCCAATCCAGCCGATATGGCCTCAGATCCGGCCTCAAGTGAAATGACCAAAAAGCCCCTCATTTAATTCAAATTGGAAAAAGACAGAAATCTGTCGCAGGCATGGTGCGCGGCGCTTACCCTTAACCCTGCGCGGCGCGCACAAGGGTCTGCACAGACTGTCTGCTTTTAAATTTATACCACGCTTCACCCACCCTACGTACATCATTTTAACTCTATGTACCATAAATATTTGAGTGTTACAACTCTCCCCCACTTAGAATCGATCACGTCCTCGTGATCCGCACCACATACTAGAAGTTAAGCACTCCCCCTTGAACCTTCCCGCTTCCAACGCGGGGTCACACATGTAGTAATCACGCATCCGAATCCTCGCCTCGTACACTAACGCATCACATTTTACATCAATATCGGGTAATCAACCATCGAGTCAAAACAACCGTTTGCGCCTACACCGAGTACCCAACTCGTACAATACATTTCACACTCAACCCAAAGTAGAACAATTCACCGACAACCATCGTCATCACGCTTCCTTAAACTCAGTACTCCATCGGTTCTTAAATGTACTACTCAACCGATCATTCATGAATATTATCTGGACCAAGAACCTAGCTTCCTCTGGCTCCACACCGGATCATTCCTTCAACGAAGAATTTTCGGGAATCCCAAAATAATCACTTCAGGGGTACCACCTTCCCACCGATCAATCCGCACACGACTATATGTCACTGGATTAATCCAGGACGACAATAGTACACCGCGAGTTAGACGAAACATCAACATAAAATTTCCACAATTAGCCAGACGACTCACAAAATAGTCACCAAATCCGGGTGAACCTTCTTACCTAGACCGTCCGTTAGGGATGGTCTCGACATTTTGATGCGACCTACGGGTCACTTCACTAGGGTACACACTCGTGCAACCAAACAACATCCGCGTGTCTCTACGTGAGATAATCAATATCGACACTCTTGCCTCACAATCGTCCATAAAGTGGAATAATCCACTGAAAATTTCTAATATCACATTTCCCGATAGGGAAAATACAGCATTCGCCATGATATCAAACTCATACTCCCTCAACAGTACTACCCGAGTTTCACACCAACCCAGATTTTTCAATACGGGAGCACCCGCAACGACCTCTTCATTCTCTCACTCCGGGATCTCAAACTTCACCTTTGGTCTCGTACCGCACATTGGTACTATACGACCACCTTACATAGGAAGTCTTACACTTCCTTCGATCCCATCATCACAATCTTCACGCATAACATTCCCAAATAATAACTCACAATCGTAATGCACGATCTCGAGTCGACATCAAAAACCCGTCACTCTTCATCGTTAGGAACTCTGAACACCTATTGAGGCTTAGCAGGGTACACCCCGACATTTCACCATACAAACACCAATGAAGCTTCCTTGTTACACCAGTAAAAGAAACTCTCCCACTTAGGATTTAGCTCCATTTCTCACCGCCAAGATGATAATATCCTGCGGAATTCCCATTTCACGAAACACCTGATCACCCTCATCGTTGATCATCCACACCAAACCACCGTAAATTTACTTTAGGCTCTCAGAGCCGTCATGCACAATCACTGGAGATGTTGTACAGGCGACAGCATCACACCTTTGTACCACGATTAACAACTAACAGCCCTTCATCATTCGTAAAGCGAACTCCACCAAAATCCTATGTACGCCTCTAAGCCTAGGCATACGCCACTATGATTAATCAGTTGTGCATCTCAGTCTAGGTCACCCGACCTTCCACGCAACAAACTTTTATTAACTATTGCTCACTCTCATGGGGAAGAGTGACCAATCCGACACATTAATTATATCGATCGCAATATCAACACTTCATCATTACCTTTGGTCTAACCGACCATTAAATCCATCACCGGTCCACCGGTAATCTTCACCCGTCTATCACTTAAGAGTAATAAGATGCGCTCACCCATCACTTCATAAGAAGTATTTACCGCAATGCTCTTAAACTTCGACTTTCGCAATCGTCGAATCACTATCACCCGTCGATCACTATTGTAATCTCCGCTGCCTCTAAGGGTATCTCACGGGCACCCTAAGCATAACGATCACACCATCACCGGAGTTGAACATCACACTAGCATGTATAAGAAGGCACCTGACGCCGTGTCATGCAAACTCCCTCCGTAACCTACCGAATTTTAGAATCTCGAACCTTGGGTTACACACACCCGATGTCACCCGTCTCTCCACAATAATGACCCGAAGTTATACCTACTCGACAAACCTTACGGTTTATTGTATTATCGAAAGTTCCTAGCAATCACACGCTACCCGTAATTTCCACAAAGCCAATCGATATAGCCTAACGAAAAAAACTTCCATCTAACGCTGAGAGGTGCTTGAAAACACCAAGTCTTACGCCCTTCCACATATCGGTACAACCACAACAACAAGGTGTATTCCGTTAGGAGTGTTACCCTATAATCCACAACACACTAACACAATCATCATCATATGGGTCCCACTCCCATGAGTTTAATGACCCGAAGACTCCTCGATTCGCCAATTCCAAGGCGACTCATAATTAGAATCCTATCACGATTCTCTAACCACACACACTCTACCGAGTACAACCCAACTAAAATCATTAGACTTGTCGCATTCCTTCACGGAATTCAAGTCCTCGACGCACACACACACGCATATAAATTGGTCATCCTAGTTACGATGGATAACTACAACAAATGACAATCTCAATAGTGCATCCACTACATAGGGTGACTAAGTACGCGCCGAACTCGTGAGTTTGCTCACTCACATAACTAATCGAATCCACCGTAACACTTCCCGACCCGCAATGAACCCGATGTGACTACAAGCACATCACCCGAGACAACTATATCCTAGGAACCGATAGAAGATTCCTAATTTATCCTGAATCTACCCCAACCATGCCACGTTTCCTCCGTTCGGTACTCGTCATGTCATGCTTGAAGTCAAGATACACTTTCGTAATAATGGTGATCTGTCACTATTACAAATGCGTACCTTACCATTTTCACATGGTCACGCAAAGTACTTTACCCGGACTGGAGCAACATTCACACAAGATAACACGCGATAACTCCTAGTACCCGAATGACCAAGTCCTTACCGTGAACTTGATCACTCAAAACCGTCAAACATTCGAATCTTTCCAATAGATTCGCCCCTAGGACACCGCACAAATAGATACCTGTATATATATACACCTATATACAATATAATAATAGATATACACAGTACACCGCAACTACAAGTCAACCTACAACCTAGGCGACTATCACTAACACAACGTCCAAGTTCGCCTACTTACATTAGGCACTAGCAATCTAAGGCACTAATTTACTCATGAAATAAGGCCCCACATAATCCCGCATTGGACAAACACAAGTCCTAGTTAGTCACCTACTCTAAGGCACTAACAAATCTCAATCCGACCCGTATTCCTACAAGTCCCGCAAATAATGCATAACCGCCAATAAGTCTAAGACTAGGCACCTATTCCAAGGTCACATAATTCCCTTAGACTATGCTCTGATACCACTTGTAATGACTCAACCCGTTATCCAACCAAATACGCAGCAAAAGATTTTTTTTTATTTACAGTGGGGTGCGCGGCGCGCAACCCCCTATGTGCGCGTGCGCACAAAGGCCTGGACAGTTCTGATCAAAATGTTCATTTTACGCAAAAAGATCTACCACTACCCAATACTATTTGACAAAACGGCTTTCACGACATATTACAATAAGTAAAACTAACACGTTCCAATAATAAAACGAGTTTTACGACACTGGGCCCACATATACCCAAATTATCATTAAGTACAAAAATACAAGTTCAACCCAATCTACATTTAGACGAGTTAGGACTCTATAACCCAACCCGATACCAAGAGCATAATCCCGGGGACTACCAAATCCCCAAACCGCGTTCAAATATCCAATAGGTACCCCGTCGAGCCCCAGCGCTCCTACACATATAGTCTAACGACTAACTAGCTTCATAACACGATACCTGTAAAAAGGTAAACAACGAGAGGGTAAGCTAACGCTTAGTGAATGCAATAATTATACATATACATATATAATATACCTACTTGCAAACACTTACACAAATACCTCATACACGCTAGCAATTTATATAGCATACCATCGCAAAGTATAACGCTACAATCTTCAAGACCACAAGCTAGCACAACAATAGCATATATAACTCGAATAATATATTATGCTACATTACAACACGTAATTAAGGTTAACCAACACACAAGGGAATGGTACTTCGAATTTCCCATCGGTGTTCGTAACAACCGTTAGTGTACAACGAAATATATCACTAACCCCGAGGTGACACGGACAACAAAATATCCGTTCAAGCAATCGTTAGTGTACAACGAAATATATCACTAACTCTTGGGCAATTTGGACAACGAAATATCCATCGTTAGTGTACAACGAAATATATCACTAACTCTTGGTGGTATAAACAACATATACCCCGGCCCCTTCCCCGCCCTACAAATAGATACATTATATACACACATGTATAATCATTCCACTCACCTCGAGATGCCCGCACAAATCATATATGTAAACCGCCTCCAAACGCAACCGAGCAAGCTTTTACCTATAATACGCATATAGATATACACACAATCAACATACATTCTCTACAAGAGAATTCGACTTCAACACCCTTAACCGAGGGTTTATACCTACTTCCACAATCCGCCCATTTAGACACCTAAAGTGGACTTCACCAATTACCACTATGGATGGTAATTCCGACCCATTCAACAAGTACAATTTAACCTAAATTATACTTGACGCCATTTAAACCAACCTAGGTCTTAACACTAAATTACTACTTAGGTAGTAATCATATCAAACGCCGTTAAACACTTAACAAAAGTGCTTATCATCCAATTAATCCAAACTTAGTGTCATTACCAAATTTGACCCAATTCATTTCACCCATTTTGACATAAGTCCCGAAAACGCCCAAAATCACTAACGACTAGTGATTATATTTTCAAAACACCAATTAACACCTAAATCAAACATGTATATACTTGATTCATCAAATATTGACCTCATATCTTAGTTTGACTCCAAATCAAGGTTAACACCCATTTTAACCAACTAACATGTTCTTATGAACATCTAAATCACCAACACACTTACAATCTAGTGATTAACACCCAAACCAATGACAAATGCTTCCAAATTTGTCATCTAACCCTAAACCCACAATAATTAGGTTTAATTACACTAACAATACCCATAACCCCCAAATTTCACAAGAAATGGGGTTTATAACCCTAACTAGCTCAAACCCTAACCCCAAATCAAAATCAAAGTAATTAAATCGAATCTAGGGTTTACCTCAACTCCAAAACCGAGCTAGTAACAAGAAACACCAAGGAGAACCAAAACTCGCTTTCAATTTGGGCAAAAATCACCATCTTCATCATCCATTCTAGCTTCCTCTCTCTAGAACTCTCTTTCTCTCTAAGATAAGATGGGAGTGTTTGTGGATGTGAAAGTGATCCAAAACTACATCCAATCCAGCTGATATGGCCTCAGATCCGGCCTCAAGTGAAATGACCAAAAAGCCCCTCATTTAATTCAAATTAGAAAAAGACAGAAATCTGTAGCAGGCATGGTGCGCGGCGCTTACCCTTAACCCTGCGCGGCGCGCACAAGGGTCTGCACAGACTGTCTGCTTTTAAATTTATACCACGCTTCACCCACCCTACGTACATCATTTTAACTCTATGTACCATAAATATTTAAGTGTTACATCAACCACCCGGGCCAGCTAATCCTCCACTTAGGGTGAACCTTAAACGATCTAGGGCAGCACACCAAGCTCAACCCGTGAGGATCAGGGAACCTAGTCCAACTAGGATTGAACCAACTCTTTCCACAACACCCGAAGTGAGCAGTGACACCGACACTTCAGCAACAATCGTCTCCCGAACATTCTCCTAAGAGAACTCGATATATACCTGATGAGATGATTCAGACTCCACGAACCCAACGAGTAACTAGATCTAGGACTTCGACACCTATCGTCCGCCAAACAGTTACTACAACCGTTGGTGATACGGACCAAGACCTAGAACCAATTAGGTCACCCTCACCGATCTCCGTATCACATCCAATAATAACAGTAAGCCCTACGCTAAATGAAGCGCAAGTTTCGGTAGGCAAGAGATTTAAACGCATCGATGGTACAAAGACCGCTAAGCCCATCCAATCTAAACATGACTTAATAATAAATCCTACAAAGCCAGGTGCTTCAGCATCTAAGGAAGTAAAGTCTTCCTCTGTAGTAAAGTCTGCGTTGACTCAATCGATTGAGGAAACTCAATCATTGAAGTCCAGAACGGCCGAAGGGGAGCCGAAAAGTCTTGAAAAGGCACCCTGCGTATCAGCTGGAAATCCTTCTGTGCCTCAACGTACAACAGGGTCTCGAGGTCTGGCTTATCTTGATGAGGGAGATCTGCCGCGTCCCATGGAAACGAGTCAACATGACAATCCTTCGGGATATTTATCAGACTTCCAGCAGACTGATCCCTTGATTCATGAAAGTGATTCATTGGATCAAACCACTTCTCTTCCGGATTCTGAATCTCAGGGTCTGGAGGAAGAGTCTTTAACTGAAAGAGATTTGCCACCTCATGGTATATCAATGATTTCAGGAGTCGGAGATAGTAATATCTCTGCGAGAGCTAAATCGACGGGTAGTTCTGCTACTATGTCGGAGTCCCATGAGACTAAAGTCATGGAGGTGGATGCTTCGAAAGAAACTTCGCCGGTGACAACTCCGGTTGTTACCCAACCTCCATCAGAAGGGGATATCACGAATCTGACTAGTAGTATGTACAGCCCTACATATAGGAATAATACCGCACAATCATCCTTACCTGCCCTCACGGCAACTGTCACGACCCGGAAAATTTTGACTAATTTTGAACCAAACTCTCGATACGATTTAATATCTTTAACATGATAAGCAAAGTTTATAGGTTGAGTCTCAAAAACTGTGAACTGTTTCATATATTCAATTGACCTTCGACTGTTCTCGACGATTCACGAACTATTATTTGTAAATATATATATATATATATATATATATATATATATATATATATATATATATATATATATATATATATATATATATATATATATATATATATATATATATATATATATATATATATATATATATATATACATGAATGTTAATTGTAAATATATTTATTTGAAAATATATATATATTTAGTTATATAATAAAACCTGATATCAAAATGTATTTATATATACATATAGTATATGGAAAATAAAGGATTTCGAGCCTAATTTGTAAACGTCGGTGACACTCGGTTGACGTTTCGTTAGTTTTAATATAGATATAATACATGTTCATGAATGATTAAGATAAAAGTTAGACTGTAAATTGATTACAAATATTTTAGATTTGATAAAAATATTTTTACATTTTTAAGTTTAAATATTAGTACTCCGTACATATAAATTGAAATATAAAATAAACAATTATCAAACCTTTTTGATCAGGTTTCAAACAGTTAATGAGTGAAATAATTAAATATATTTAATCTAAAAATTTGAGATTTTTAAGAACACTTTTATCCGTAACCGTTTAGCAATGGACACAATATAATACTTCATGTTGAAAGTGTCGGCAGGTTAAATCCAAATTAAAATTCACGAATTTAATAAACTGCATAAAAGTCATACATGGCAATTGTTTTAGATCCCACATATCTTACTTTTACATATAGGTGAATATTAAATTAATTCCACTTGATATTTTGGATCTAATTTCTCTATATATACATTTACATACACCGCACCATACAACACAAACCCACTTCTGTTGAACCAACATGAAAAACCTACCACTCTTTCTCTATATTTATATATATACATAGACATATAGATTATATACATACATATGAAACCAATCACCCATAGTTGTTGCTTCTTCTTCGTGAATCACCAATCCCGACAACCAACCGAGACCATCTTCAACCTTCCATCGCCACTTCACTACCACCTCACTACTTGACCTTCGGCCACCATCACCAATACCCGCCAACACCTACAGTCGCCATCTCCATCCTATAGACACCAACAAACCACGTTTCGGTCCCCTCTTGTAGTCGAGACCCGACCCATATAACACCCCTGCTATTATTCGAAGAACACCATCACAAACCACCACATTCTTCAAACCCATTAACCACTACATGATGGTTGCCATCTCTTACGGTGTTCTAAACGATCAAACCAAAACACCATGAATCACCACCATTCGATCACCTCATCACCACAACCTTAGAACCCGTTTCTTTTTCCTCTGTCGTGATCAACCAAACATGCCATTGATGAAGAGCTGCAGGAGTTTATCAAGTAACCATTAATGAATACATGGATACACATACGTTAAAAAAAAAGATTTGAAGCCGAGTACATGAAGTCTTCGTAAGTTTAAGGGTAATTTCATTATAAACTCCAATACTAATCTATTAGAAAATTTATTAATTATTGATGTATATATTAACACAACTTATTGGGATATATATATTAACATCGTTAATATTAAACACACATACAAGATACATGAATTAATAAAAAGAGAATAGAAACATTCACCAAAAGTATATTTGGCTATTTATGTAATTATTTTACAATTTTAATAGAATTATTTTTAAGGATTACTTTAGAAATGATATGGGATATGAGCTGTAATGAAAATGACAACTAAAGAATTAGAGGATGAAGATGAGTTATTTGTCAAATTTTTAGTTAAGCCCTTTCATTAACATAAAATGTTTCATTCCATTTTCTCACTTTATTAATATGTAATTTATATCCCAATCTGAAATTATGTGCGTTTTTTTTTGGTATACACTTGAGTGTCATTTTTTTTAGCTAATTGATACTCGTAATTTAGATGACAAAAATGAAAAGGAACTTCTTAAACAAATATGATTTTCATGGATTTTCTTTTGAAGATGAAGTTTGATGTATCTATTTAATTTCAACTATACATACAGAAAATTTAGTCTCAATTTATATATTCATTTTAATTTTAAATACAAGCACTATACAAATGTATAGCCTTTACGCTATTCAATATTGTTATGTACAATTTAATTTATTATTACTATTTTATTATTATTATTTTTTTTTCATTTTACTTAGTGACTACTATTTTTTTTCAATACACTATATACTGTCAAGCCACCCCTAACTTTAAATTCTGGCTTCGCCTCTGTGTTTAGATTCAGCTAGAACCGAGCTTTTTGCGAGCCAAATTCGAGTAACTCACGTGTAGCTCGGCTCATTTACAACCCTAATTTTTATTAATAATATGATATCCATAAGTACTGATTGAAAAGTTACCCGTTCGGGTTACGATGTCGAAAAGTTAAAATAAACCATTTAGATAAATCTATTAAACAAACATACCTAAATGTTAAATTATTTGTTACAATAAGTATTAGATAATAATTATAATTATAATCACTCCAAGTAATAAAAGAAAAGAAAAAGAGACTTTTAAAGTCTCTATTTACGTTAGCTAGGAACCAGAAACAAGATTATGACATATTAATTTATATTTTTAGTCCCTGTAGTAAGTACTATGTTATACATTAAACACTCAGAATTGTTTATGTACAATTTAGCCCCCTTATGAAATGTGAATATATTAATTATAAATAATAACAATCGAGAAATTTAATTCTTGAGTAGTAAGTCTATGTAAACTTACTAATAAATATAATATAATTAAATCAAAATAATAAAATAAAAGAAATAAAGAAATTAGTAATATGATAGAAGTATATTATGAATATTTAAACATATTGATATTATATTAAATATTGAAAAAAATATATTTTAATAAGTATTTAATATATTAATATTAATTAATTTATTATGATAATTTAATAATAAATATTAATTATTTAAAATATATATTTAATTCATATATTAAAATAACATCATTTATTACTAATAGTATATATAAACTTATTTGATTACTATTATATGTATTAATCTATATTATTGATATAGGTACGTGAATTCCGAGGTGAACCCTTTAATTGTTCAATGTCGTCATATGTATTTTTACTACAAAATACAGTATGGTGAGTTTCATTTGCTCCCTTTTTAATTGCTTTTGCAATATATATTTTTGGGCTGAGAATACATGCGCTGCTTTTATAAATGTTTACGAGATAGACACAAGTACTTAAAATATATTCTACGTTGAGTTGTACCACCCTGCATATCTTCCCTAATAGCTTGGTAACTACTATTTACATGTGGTATTGTAAACGCGAATCCTGTTGATAGATCTATCAGGCCTGACAACCCCAACCGGACTGGACGACTAGTATTCAACGGTTGCACAGTACTTCGTTTTGTTACTACACTTGGTACAGTGTAGGGAGATTTCATAATAAAGGGAATATGCGACGTTGATTAAATGTTAAGTATGGTTACCAAGTGCTCAACCACTTAGAATGCTTTACATACACTTGCGAGTGTATTATGTTTATGATTATGAAATCTTGTGGTCTATTAATATATTGAAATGATTGTTAGGATAAACCTATGAACTCACCAACCTTTTGGTTGACTCTTTTAAGCATGTTTATTCTCAGGTATATAAGAAGTCTTCCGCTGTGCATTTGCTCATATTACTGGGAGTCATTCCTGCATATTTAAGATCAGTACCTCGCAATGGGACCAGATGTTGATGACTTCGTCCAGGAGGATAAGGACGGGTTCTCACAGGTGGTATCAGAGCGGTGGTCTTAGCGAACCAGGTCTTGCATTAGTGTGTCTAACTGATAGTTGTTTAGATGCATTAGTGAGTCTGGACTTCGACCGTGTCTGCATGTCAAAAGTTCTGCTTATCATTTCGTGTCAAAAATTATCTGCTTATCATTCTTAGGGAATCACTTGCTTATCATTCTTAATCTAGACATATCTTACTGCCTGGATTGCATGAATAGTGTACAGACAAAAATTCATATCTTAGCATATCTATTACTGTAGACTTTGCCTGACAGCTTCTGTAGATTCCTCCGTAACTTATGGGATTTTAGTATTATATATGCATATGTAAATTATGTATTGCAGGGTACTAATCTACATCCTATAATCTATTTCTTATCAAAAATTCTTCATCTGGTCATACGAGATGAATCCTTCAACCAGTTCGAGTCCCTCGAATTCTGATAGCTATTTCGATAGTTATTTCGACAGCTATTCTGACGTGGACGATCACCTAAGCTCCGAAAGCAGTGTCACTAGAATAAATCAACCAATCAACCATCCCCAATTCATCTGATGGGTTCGTAATCTACTTAATCATTGGAGACAAGAAGAAGGTGATCCTTTCCATCAACCGAATTTACCTCTTGGCGGTGAACCTGAAGCACTTACCGGCAAACATGTTCGAGATACTATTTTCTCAATCATTTTCCGAATATCTCGTCACGATTATATTCTATCAAAAATTCTAAACCTTATTCATCCGTTCGTTCTGACCGACAATCATCTTGGAGTAATGGAAGAAGTCAACGAGCTTCGCACTCGATTAATAAATTTGGAGAATATGGTACAAAATTTACCAGCTTCAGCAACATCACCGGTACCAACAGTACCATCAGCAACAGCACCAGTATCATCAACAATCCATGCCTCAACACCTCATTCTGTACCTCAAGCGTAATCATCGTTCTACATGATGTTCTACATCATTTATCCCCGTTCGACATGGTGATTAAGTAATCTCTAAAGTTTTGGAGATTATCCATTCTAGTTCTAACGGTAAATCAAATGAGATTAATATTATGTTAACTCATTAAATTCATGATTACATCTGAAGAAAATATATATGTAGATATGTTTTCGCAAAGATTGTAATTAAAAATTCTCTCGTACAAACTGTTAATGGTGAAAATATTTTAACGGGTAGGTAATACCCGAGGAATATTTAGATTTCACATTAATAAGTTACACTGTACATTCGTCGAATCTGATTCAACAGTCATTTACTATCCTACTTACATCCACTGATATACGAATCCGTTCATCACAGAATAATCATTTTCATCCAATTTCATATTTGGATTTTGATTTATCAGAATCCAACAAGTGGCATAATGAAGAAAACATTGGACAAAATAAAATTTGTTAGAAATAAACAATTTAACTATGGGAAGAATTTTGTTAAGAATCCACGCTAACTGTTCCTAGCTAACTGGTTACATTTTATTTATCGCAATTTAATTATCGCAATTTACATTCTCGCAATTTCATTTATCGTCATTTAATTTCTGTTATTTACTTTACGCACTTTATTTATCGTTATTTAATTTCTGTTATTTATTTTACGCACTTTAAATATCGGGACACGTATACAAGGTTTTGACATATCATATCGATGCATCTATATATATATTTGGAATAACCATAGACACTCTATATGCAGTAATGTTGGAGTTAGCTATATAGGGTTGAGGTTGATTCTACAATAATATATATAGTTTGAGTTGTGATCGAGTCTGAGACGTATACGGGTCACGACACGTATTAATTAATTCGAATATTATATATATAACTATATATGAATTATTGGACTGTTAAGTGTAGACTATCAACTGTGGACTAATAACATTGGACAATTAAAATGAATTAAAATATTGATCATAACATATGAAACTAAACAATTCTTCAAGTTTGCCACTTGATTTCATCTTAAACCTCATTTGTATCTTGATGATTACAATCTGTGTTCAAACCTTTCATGATTCTTGAAAACACCTCAATCGAGATGATGAACCAACCGAACTTCATCGACGGAAGAAAAGATTGACGCATATAGTTATGCACCTGAAAAACTCTCGGAACCTGAGTAAACATTTAACACATATCTGTGCTAGCTCCTTTGGCGTTGTTATTACCGAAAATAACATTGCAATCTCTTTCCAAAGTAGCAAATTTTGTCACAGCTCCAACAAGTCAACATCGACTTTTCGTTCGAAACAACCTTATTATAACCTTGATATATGTGCTTGCTCTTTATTTTTACCGGAGAACCTTTCATATTCCACCATATTACTATCAGCGTTTAATCATCTAAAAACACAATTCTCCTGAAACCACCTCGGATTAATAACCGATGATTCATATATCGTAGCATTAAATGCAGAGGAAATAGAAAAATGGTAGATGGTCTAAACGGCCAAAAGTTTGATGATAAAGAAAGGAGTGTTAGGAACGCTCGATAGAAAATTTGGTACTGAAAAACGGATTGAGCTAACCATGAAGGAGACCAAGGACAAATACAAGGACGAAACCCTATATTCAAAGAATCCAGGTAATACTGGATCCGATGAAATCTTTAGAGAATATCTTGCTCCGAAGTCATGTTAAAATCTTGCGGAAAATTTTTCTTCGTCAACCTTCGAACTTAGAAATTTCAAAATATCATCATAAATATCTTTGATATTTCTGAGGATATTTTCATAAATATTCTTGTCCGAAATTATCTACCTCTTCGTGTTTTCTGTATTCCCTTATATTGAAAACTTCTGTAAAATCTGAGTATAAATTATGAATGATTTGTAGAGAAGTGTTGGATACTGAAGCATGAGTTAGTATAATATAATGACACTTGATCAACGTGATTATATTACAGTAATTCATGTTGAGTTTCTAATGGAACGTGATGATTCACAGTACCGTCATCATGTGCCATGTTACACGACTCTTGTATTCTATTTAACCTCTAAACATTTCAAGAAAATATTTTTCTTAATGATTCGGTCTTTTCCCGGATATTCTGGTAATTTGACAAGTCAAATTTTGCTATTACTGTTTCTTTCTTAGAACATTAACAATGTTCATTCTGAAACTTATATCTATGAATTTTGGATCATTACAAGAGATGCCAATTGCAAGAAGAAGAAACGAATGGACAAAGCTCCGAAATAGAACTTGGATTATAAATCGCAGCAAATAGGGGGAAGTATTAACTGGGGATGACAATGATTATAGAAAACGGAAGCAAGGACTTCGAAGTGTAAGAGAAGATATAAAGTTCGATAACGACACATAAATTACAAACCATATATATCAATGTTTATAGCAACATAAAGACACGGAAGGATTAAAAGCACTATAACCCCAAGGGCAAAGTAGAAGTAAGCAGATTCCTCTGGTGGAAGTTGCAAAAGGAGAATGATGGTTGTGATAGTAAGGATAAGGACAAGGATCAGAACTGGATTTAGCATTTTCATAAATTTTTGAATTTGGGAATTGAGTATAGAAATGGTAAAAGTAACGGAATGGAAGAAGTTAATTTATAGTGAAATATCTGATAGAAAAATCAAGGCAGATCTCCGCATTTAATTAGAGAATCTTAATTTTCTTATTCGCCGAAGAATCAAATCATTTAGATTTAGAAGATTATCTTTAAATCCCTGGAATTCCGGAATTCCACCAAGACAACGTCAAAAGGAAAGCACCACCTTATTTTCTAAATTCAATTGTGACCACGTCAAAAGTTAAATCTCTATCTCAATCTTTTGTGATAGCTTCATTCATACTCTTCGAACAATCTAATTGTTTTATCCATATTACTCGGTAATGATAAAACTCTATTTATCAACTCATATTCGTCATAAAAACAATTTTATTGTTAGCCATGACGACCTCACTCAAATTTCAGGACGAAATTTCTTTAACGGGTAGGTAGTGTCACGACCCGGAAAATTTTGACTAATTTTGAACCAAACTCTCGATACGATTTAATATCTTTAACATGATAAGCAAAGTTTATAGGTTGAGTCTCAAAAATTATGAACTGTTTCATATATTCAATTGACCTTCGACTGTTCTCGACGATTCACGAACTATTATTTGTAAATATATATATATATATATATATATATATATATATATATATATATATATATATATATATATATATACATGAATGTTAATTGTAAATATATTTATTTGAAAATATATATATATTTAGTTATATAATAAAACCTGATATCAAAATGTATTTATATATACATATAGTATATGGAAAATAAAGGATTTCGAGCCTAATTTGTAAACGTCGGTGACACTCGGTTGACGTTTCGTTAGTTTTAATATATATATAATACATGTTCATGAATGATTAAGATAAAAGTTAGACTGTAAATTGATTACAAAGATTTTAGATTTGATAAAAATATTTTTACATTTTTAAGTTTAAATATTAGTACTCCGTACATATAAATTGAAATATAAAATAAACAATTATCAAACCTTTTTGATCAGGTTTCAAACAGTTAATGAGTGAAATAATTAAATATATTTAATCTAAAAATTTGAGATTTTTAAGAACACTTTTATCCGTAACCGTTTAGCAATGGACACAATATAATACTTCATGTTGAAAGTGTCGGCAGGTTAAATCCAAATTAAAATTCACGAATTTAATAAACTGCATAAAAGTCATACATGGCAATTGTTTTAGATCCCACATATCTTACTTTTACATATAGGTGAATATTAAATTAATTCCACTTGATATTTTGGATCTAATTTCTCTATATATACATTTACATACACCGCACCATACAACACAAACCCACTTCTGTTGAACCAACATGAAAAACCTACCACTCTTTCTCTATATTTATATATATACATAGACATATAGATTATATACATACATATGAAACCAATCACCCATAGTTGTTGCTTCTTCTTCGTGAATCACCAATCCCGACAACCAACCGAGACCATCTTCAACCTTCCATCGCCACTTCACTACCACCTCACTACTTGACCTTCGGCCACCATCACCAATACCCGCCAACACCTACAGTCGCCATCTCCATCCTATAGACACCAACAAACCACGTTTCGGTCCCCTCTTGTAGTCGAGACCCGACCCATATAACACCCCGGCTATTATTCGAAGAACACCATCACAAACCACCACATTCTTCAAACCCATTAACCACTACATGATGGTTGCCATCGCTTACGGTGTTCTAAATGATCAAACCAAAACACCATGAATCACCACCATTCGATCACCTCATCACCACAACCTTAGAACCCGTTTCTTTTTCCTCTGTCGTGATCAACCAAACATGCCATTGATGAAGAGCTGCAGGAGTTTATCAAGTAACCATTAATGAATACATGGATACACATACGTTAAAAAAAAAGATTTGGAGCCGAGTACATGAAGTCTTCGTAAGTTTAAGGGTAATTTCATTATAAACTCCAATACTAATCTATTAGAAAATTTATTAATTATTGATGTATATATTAACACAACTTATTGGGATATATATATTAACATAGTTAATATTAAACACACATACAAGATACATGAATTAATAAAAAGAGAATAGAAACATTCACCAAAAGTATATTTGGCTATTTATGTAATTATTTTACAATTTTAATAGAATTATTTTTAAGGATTACTTTAGAAATGATATGGGATATGAGCTGTAATGAAAATGACAACTAAAGAATTTGAGGATGAAGATGATTTATTTGTCAAATTTTTAGTTAAGCCCTTTCATTAACATAAAATGTTTCATTCCATTTTCTCACTTTATTAATATGTAATTTATATCCCAATCTAAAATTATGTGCGTTTTTTTTTGGTATACACTTGAGTGTCATTTTTTTAGCTAATTGATACTCGTAATTTAGATGACAAAAATGAAAAGGAACTTCTTAAACAAATATGATTTTCATGGATTTTCTTTTGAAGATGAAGTTTGATGTATCTATTTAATTTCAACTATACATACAGAAAATTTAGTCTCAATTTATATATTCATTTTAATTTTAAATACAAGCACTATACAAATGTATAGCCTTTACGCTATTCAATATTGTTATGTATAATTTAATTTATTATTACTATTTTTTTATTATTATTTTTTTTTTCATTTTACTTAGTGACTACTATTTTTTTCAATACACTATATACTGTCAAGCCACCCCTAACTTTAAATTCTGGCTTCGCCTCTGTGTTTAGATTCAGCTAGAACCGAGCTTTTTGCGAGCCAAATTCGAGTAACTCACGTGTAGCTCGGCTCATTTACAACCCTAATTTTTATTAATAATATGATATCCATAAGTACTGATTGAAAAGTTACCCGTTCGGGTTACGATGTCGAAAAGTTAAAATAAACCATTTAGATAAATCTATTAAACAAACATACCTAAATGTTAAATTATTTGTTACAATAAGTATTAGATAATAATTATAATTATAATCACTCCAAGTAATAAAAGAAAAGAAAAAGAGACTTTTAAAGTCTCTATTTACGTTAGCTAGGAACCAGAAACAAGATTATGACATATTAATTTATATTTTTAGTCCCTGTAGTAAGTACTATGTTATACATTAAACACTCAGAATTGTTTATGTACAATTTAGCCCCCTTATGAAATGTGAATATATTAATTATAAATAATAACAACCGAGAAATTTAATTCTTGAGTAGTAAGTCTATGTAAACTTACTAATAAATATAATATAATTAAATCAAAATAATAAAATAAAAGAAATAAAGAAATTAGTAATATGATAGAAGTATATTATGAATATTTAAACATATTGATATTATATTAAATATTGAAAAAAATATATTTTAATAAGTATTTAATATATTAATATTAATTAATTTATTATGATAATTTAATAATAAATATTAATTATTTAAAATATATATTTAATTCATATATTAAAATAACATCATTTATTACTAATAGTATATATAAACTTATTTGATTACTATTATATGTATTAATCTATATTATTGATATAGGTACGTGAATTCCGAGGTGAACCCTATAATTGTTCAATGTCGTCATATGTATTTTTACTACAAAATACAGTATGGTGAGTTTCATTTGCTCCCTTTTTAATTGCTTTTGCAATATATATTTTTGGGTTGAGAATACATGCGCTGCTTTTATAAATGTTTACGAGATAGACACAAGTACTTAAAATATATTCTACGTTGAGTTGTACCACCCTGCATATCTTCCCTAATAGCTTGGTAACTACTATTTACATGTGGTATTGTAAACGCGAATCCTGTTGATAGATCTATCGGGCCTGACAACCCCAACCGGACTGGACGACTAGTATTCAACGGTTGCACAGTACTTCGTTTTGTTACTACACTTGGTACAGTGTAGGGAGATTTCATAATAAAGGGAATATGCGACGTTGATTAAATGTTAAGTATGGTTACCAAGTGCTCAACCACTTAGAATGCTTTACATACACTTGCGAGTGTATTATGTTTATGATTATGAAATCTTGTGGTCTATTAATATATTGAAATGATTGTTAGGATAAACCTATGAACTCACCAACCTTTTGGTTGACTCTTTTAAGCATGTTTATTCTCAGGTATATAAGAAGTCTTCCGCTGTGCATTTGCTCATATTACTGGGAGTCATTCCTGCATATTTAAGATCAGTACCTCGCAATGGGACCAGATGTTGATGACTTCGTCCAGGGGGATAAGGACGGGTTCTCACAGCAACTCACACACTTCCACCGACATCGCCTTCAACAGATGCTGCTGATGCTGATTTTGTTCATGGTTACCCCGTTGTTTCACCAACTGGGTCACCTTCTCGGATTTCAAATAGATATGGATTACAGTATCTCTCTGACAATGAGGTGGAGGAGATCTATCTTGCTGAGTTTGCTAAACGGACTGATCTTGATGAAGTTCACGAGACTATGATGATTTATCTTGAGCAAGCAAGGATAGTGTATCCTTTCTCTCCATGCAGGTCACCTGGACCAATTCACATGCCTGATCATGATGATTTCGATCCCGATAATCTTCATGAGGGGGAGAATAGACAAAGTGGTCATCGGTCCAGTGGTTATGAAGCTGGTACATCTAGTCAACAGAAGGATAAAGATGTTGTTGATATATCTGATTCCGGTAGTGATGAAATTGAGGAAATCCAGCAGTGTGAAAGTTTTCTAGATGAATCAGAAAGTCAGAGAGAGGGTGACTCAGGGATGTTAATGATTATGGATACAGCTGATCAATCAGAGAATAAGTCATCTCAAGAGAACAATCAAAATTTTGACAACATTGAAGATATTTTGAAGGAGTCATCGAGTATTGCCAATGAATTCAATGATCATCAATTTGTTAACTTGACAACTCCAACTGATGAATTTGGAATACACTTCGAAAAGGAGATTTTCTCTAATGGCAAAGAAGATACTACGACTCCTCCTGATTTGAATGTTCCATTTGAAACTGCAGAGATTGTTCTTGAGTGTGATGCTGATTACCAACTAAGTGAGGATGAAGAGAAAAAGATTCTTCATTCACCATTCATTGAATAACAAGCGTATAGAATCTATGGTGATTCTGATCTCGTCCTTTCTGCATCAATGAGTGTTCTGGGTGCATGGAAATATCATAAGAAGCCAGAATATCTCAAAGCTTATCTGAGTGTTCGCAATAAATTCAAATTGAAGAATGAAGAGAAACTTCAAATTTAGTGGAATTCAGAGATCAAAAGCATAAATAAGATTTTGATGATTAATAAGGATGAAGTGAAGATGCCATTGTTTCAAGTTACAAGAATGGATGATGAGGATTATCAGTTTTCAGAAGCGAATTTTGACAAACTAAAGATGAACGACATTATTTTTATTTACAATTATCTGATTAACTTGAATGAATCTGCAACAACTTATCATGCTACTGCAATGAAGGCAGTCTACAGGTTTATTCTTGATTCAATGAGATTGATGTCTGTTCATGATTTTCAAATGGGATTGGAATCTGGACACAAAAAGCTCGGAATCAAACCGTCAAATCAAGTGATTGAAGAGATAAGATACATGTCTTTACTTGAAGTGAGCGACTGTCCATATAGGTTTGCATTTGTCAATTCTCACTATATAAAGATCTTCATCAGAGTCTCAGATTTCAGAAGATACTCAGATAGAACGTTGATGTATGCTTTCAAATACATGAGATGGAGACTGATCAATAAATGCTATTCAACTGAAGATAATGAGATTGTCAAGTACATTCTCACTAGATTGAAAAGTCGTCTCAAAACAAGAGTGAATATACGAAGATATGAGAATCTCAAGGGATTCAAATCTAAAGTTCACTTCAGAGGAACAAAGTTCCTTTAGATGTTTTCAATAGGATTATATTGTAAATTTCACATTTAACACTAAGGGGGAGATTGTTAGGACCCCGAAGTTGTATAGTGTTAATGTGAATTAAGCTTAAATGAAGGTTCCTTCGAAGAGGGCAATATAAGGAACCTAAGTAGTCCTAATTAGATAGCCATTGCATTGTAACCGAGTTCTATAAGCTGTGGAATGTAATTTTACCGATTCTCTCTCATATCGAGTCTTCTCCCTATATACCGAATCTCACTCTATCTTATCTTTTCTCTCAATCTCAACATGATCTGACCTATCAAATAAGCATAATAATAACTTAGCTACGAGACATTAATTTAAAAAGGTTGAACATAACTTACAATGATTAATAATAGCGTAGCGTTACACGGACAGAATTTCGACTTACACACTTACAACATTCGCTAACATACCCTTATTATTATTAAATTAAAATTAAAATTAAAATTATAATATAATATATATATATATATATATATATATATATATATATATATATATATATATATATATATATATATATATCGTAAGAGTGAGAGATAGATTGATGAATGGTATATTAAACTCGAGCACCAGACTGCCTTTTATAGGGATGTGGCCAGAAAAAGTAGCCCATGCGATCGCATGGAAATTAGGCCTCCAGGCCATGCTCACAATTCTTTGTTTCCTAGTTTGCCGACGGTTTTATTAAATAATATAATATATATATAATTTTAAGAATTAATTATATATTATATTATATTCATGTGCATAGTTGACTTGTAATTTTTAGTCCGTTGCGTTGAGCATTGAGAGTTGACTCTGGTCCCGGTTCCGGATTTTCAAACGTCATTGCGTACTATTTAATATCTTGTACTTTGCGTTTTGCGTCTTGTACTCTTGTAATTTTGAGACGTTTCTTATCAATAATTTGAACCACTTTGATTGTACTTTGTACTTTTGAGCTTTTTTGTCGTTTGCGTCTTCAATTCATCGAATCTGTCTTTCGTCTTCACCTTTTATTATTTAAACGAATATCACTTGTAAATAGAACAATTGCAACTAAAAGCTTGTCTTTCTTGAGGATAATGCTATGAAATATATGTTCATTTTTAGCATTATCAAATATTCTCACACTTGAGCGTTGCTTGTCCTCAAGCAATATAGTCTTGAAATAAAAATACTTGTGACGACCGGGAAATTTCCGACTAAATTTAAACTTTATCTTTATATTATTCTGACACGATAAGCAATGTTTGTTAAGTTAAATCTCAAGGATTTTAAACTATGTTTATACATTCATTTAAACCTCGACCAAATTCCAATGATTCACGAACCATTAAATGAACATATATGAATATGTATGTATATATGTATATGTTATAAATTGAAAATGTCAACAAAGTATTTAAACGTATAATGCTTTATATGAACGTATTTGTTTCAATATGATTATCGACTAAATTAAAAAAAATATATATTAAATGATTGAATTATCAGAAACATTGAATTATGATTACAAGTCTCTGTTGAGAGGTCCACTATAATTTGAGAAAATCTATTCCTCTTAACGATATTCGGAATAATTTGTAAAGCTATTTATAAATAAAAATAAAAAGTGTCATTTACGAAAGTTAGACAAAAGCTAGTGGAGAATTGGTTTCCATAATATTCTATTAATCTATTTTCAAACGTACAAAAACGTTTTCAGTTTAAAAAGAACTTTATTATTAAAACGTATATAACTTTTATAAATATCTAGAATCACTTTTGACAACTCATTACTTAACCAGTATAATAAATATAACGATATTTATATTTTATTTCATTAAATATATATAACGATTTAAATTAATATTATATATATTTATACGCGTATTATACATACATAGTTTTTATACTTTTACTATACTTTAACTTTACCTTTACTTTACTTTTACTTTACTTTAACTTTAATAATTTACTTTAATAATTCATACTTTAATAATTCACTTTAATAATTCATACTTTAATAATTCATACTTTAATAATTCACTTTAATAATTCATACTTTAATAATTTACTTTAATAATTCATACTTTAATAATTCACTTTAATAATTCATACTTTAATAATTCACTTTAATAATTCAAAAATCTATTATAAATAGAATTCAATAGGTTTTATTATTTCATAGAAACTTGAAAATATATTTCTCTAAACTCTCTCAATCGATTTATATATATATATATATATATATATATATATATATATATATATATATATATATATATATATATATATATATATATATATATTTGCTCTGTATTATTTCAAGATATTATTAGTATACATAAAATATTACGACGAAGTGATGTCCGAGTGATTTCAAAATAGTTTTTTTGAATGAGTCGAAGCTAAGGAAATTATGGGTTATAGCTATGGCGGTGATGGGTATGGTTCATGGGTATGCTCGTGAGGTCAATCTAGTGTTTATCATCTCCGTTGCGTCTACGTACTTTCCTGCAATATTGAATCTCAATATTGATACGTGAGCACTCATAACTTAACTTTTATATATCAATAGTGTATCCCTGACTAGTGCTCGAGTATATAGGATTATGCATTCTTGTACATTCGATATTGTCCTTAGATAGGTTTGTTGAATCCTGAATTAGATACATATGCTACTGAGATAGGGTATATGATATGCATGTCATTGGAAAGCTAGCGAAAAATTAAGAACTTTTCATTTAGATATCGAATGGTTTCGATGAACGGATTTGAAGTTATAGTCAACTGAATTTTAGTATTATTGTTAAAATGATTATTATTACTATCGTCGTTATTATTTTAATAGAAATATCATTGTTATTATAAAATATCATTATTACTATTACGTTAGTATTATCATTTTATCATAATAACATTTTTAGTAAATATAAATATTGTTATTTTTTTATAGAATAATAATAAGTATTATTACAAAATAATACAACTTTTACTTATTATTATTATGATCAATATTATTTTATCAAATAAATAGGGGATACAAAGATATTTTTCACCACGCGTAATATAATTACATTAATAATATATACCACTATAGTTTTACGATATTAGGTGAACTTTATAAATTTTACTACTTAAGATATATAAAAGTATATTTTATCATATATAAATGTTAATATAAATTTTTATTAATAAATGACTTTTATTATTATAAAATCTAATAAATATATTTAAATATATAAAACGACTATAGTTAAGTTATATAATAAACACGTATAAATTTTAGAAGTCATTTTGGGTCAAGTTAACTTTTGTTGACTTTTGCATATTAGTCTCGAGCATTAGGATTGTGGTACACTATGACTTGACCAAAAATTGTTAGACAAATATTGACCAACATATAAATATATATAATTAATATAGGTTCGTGAATCTGAGACCAACCTTGCACTTGTTAAATGATGTTATATGTATTTTTACTACGAAATACAGTATGGTGAGTTTCATTTGCTCCCTTTTACATATATTTTTGGGACTGAGAATACATGCGCTGTTTTTTATAAATGTTTTACGAAATAGGCACAAGTACTAAAACTAATTCTACGTGGGTTTAAACCAGAAATATACCCTTAGCTTGGTAACATTAAACTACTTGTCTATGTACGGTAGGCGCGAATCCTAAAGATAGATCTATTGGGCCTGACAAACCCCATCCTGACTATGGGATGCTTTAGTACTTCGAGGTTATTTTAAACACACATGATCTGGTGTACTTCAGAGGGTAAAACATGAACGTTAAGGCTTGTTACCGGGTGCCTACAATTTATAGAATACTTTTATACACTTACGAGTGTACATATATTTATAAACAGAAATCTTGTGGTCTATTAATATATTGAAATGATTGTTATGATAAACCTATGAACTCACCAACCTTTTGGTTGACACTTTAAAGCATGTTTATTCTCAGGTATTAAAGAAATCTTCCGCTGTGCATTAGCTCATTTTAAGGATATTACTTGGAGTCATTCATGGCATATTTTGAAAGACGTTGCATTCGAGTCATTGAGTTCATCAAGATTATTATTATTATGTCAATTATAGTTGGATGTATTATGAAATGGTGTGCATTCCGTCAACTTTCGTTGTAAAGAAAGTTTGTCTTTTAAAAACGAATGCAATGTTTGTAAAATGTATCATATAGAGGTCAAAATACCTCGCGATGTAATCAACTATTGTGAATCGTTTATAATGTATATGAACGGGTCCTTTCAGTTGGTATCAGAGCGGCGGTCTTAGCAAACCAGGTCTGCATTAGTGTGTCTAACTGATAGTCGTTAGGATGCATTAGTGAGCCTGGACTTCGACCGTGTCTGCATGTCAAAAGTTTTTCTTATCATTTTTGTCGGAAATTGCCTGCTTATCATTCTTAGTCTAGACACATCTTACTGCATTGATTGCATGAATAGTGTATAGACAAAATTCATATCTTAGCGTATCTGCTAATCCATATCTTAGCGTATCTGTTACTGTAAACTTTGCCTGACATATCTCGTAATTTCCTCTGTAATTTACAAAATCTTTTGCGCTATATATATAGATATTCTATGTAATTAGAATACCACCCGATAGCCGAAAAATCATTTCATATCGAAAAATCCTTTATTCAATCGAATGAAATAGAATTCGTCATTAGTTCAAGTCCCTCGAATTCCGATATGGAATCCCACTCAAGCTCCGAAAACAGTGTGACCGGAATGGATCAACCAATTAGCCATCATCTATTCTGGATGAATTGGGGATAGGTTCGTAGCCTCCTCAATAATTGGAGACAAGAAGAAGGTGATCCCTTCCATCCACCACATTGCTCTCTTGGCGATGAACCTGAAGCATTTACCGGCGAACCGGTCCGAAAAACCATTTTCTCTCTCATTTCCAGAGTATCTCATCACGATTATATACAACATCAAATTCTAGATTTTATTTATCCGCTCGTCCGAACCGACAATCACCCTGGTGTAATAGAAGAAGTCAACGAGCTTCGCGCTCGAGTAGTGGCTTTAGAGAATATGGTGCAAGGGTTACAAACACCAACAAATAACGAAGTATTAATTCATAATTTCAATTTTATTGAATAAATACTCCGTAAAAGTTATGTAATTTCTAAAGTCTTTAGGGATTATTCAGTTCTAGTTTCAACTGTAAATCAAATGAGTTTAATTTAATATTAACTCATTAAATCTATGTTACATCTGAAGAAAATATGCACATATATATTTTCATAAAGACTGTAATAAAATTCTATTGTACAAAATATTAATTGTGAAATTTTTTTTAACGGGTAGGTAATACCCGAGAGATATATAAATTCACAATTAATATGTTACATTTTTCGAATCTGATTAAGCAAATCATCAACTATACTCCCAAAATCTCACAACAATATACATTCTTGTATAGAAATCAAAACAACCATTCTCACCCAAATTTGATTACGCATTCTGATTTTGACAAATCAAAATCCAAGTCATGATTTAACAAAAGACATCACTCTTAGATTCCTACATCTTTCAAAGCTATACTTTGACTTCAAAACTATGTTAGAACATCATATGTATATTAACGATTACAAACTGTGTTCAAACTCTCCGAAGTTTTCGAAGACACTTCAAACAATGAACAATCGAGATGATGATCCAACAACATATTACCCACATTTATGTACCTAAAAAGCTCTCAAAGCCAAAGTCATAGTTCTACGCGTATCCATGTCAGACCCTTTGGCATTTATTAGCTAAAATGACTTTTCAATTCCTTTTCAAAGTAGACAGTTTTGTCACAGCTCCAGCAAGTCAACTTCGACTTTTCAGTCGGACTAGTCTTATTATAACCTCGATAGATACGTTGCCCTTTCGTCATTGTTACTGGGGACCTTTCATATCTCGCCACCTTAGCAATAAACTTACCAACAACTTCAATTATCTTTGACTTTTCAAAAAATCATTATATTTAAAGAAATCACATCATTTACTCATTCGCATCTTGTAACGAGAATTGTCATACGAATCATCAGAAAACAGTAACCAGTATTTTGAAATCTCGCAGCATGTCTACGCCAACAGTTATATGTGTACGTAAAACGTCTATCTCCTGGACTTACATACTTTGAATGTGAAGTTCTGAAAAATATTTTGAACTGCAAACTAGTTCTTGAAATGCTGACGAAGCATCAAAAACTGTAAAAGATCTTAACAGTAAAAAGTTTGATGACAAAGAATAGTAAGGTGGTAAAGCTGAGAAAAAGAGAAGGTTTGGAACTGGAAAACGGATTGAACAAACTATGAAGGAGGCTATGGACAAATCACAAAGACTAAATCTGCCTTCAAAGAATCCAAATGATTCAGTGCCTGCTAAAGTCATTAACAAATACCTTACGCTTTATTCTAAACCTTTACATACAAATCTTCATCATCATCCATCAATATTTGAAATTCTAAGATATTATCATATCTTTCATTATAAATATCCGCGATATTTCTGAAGATATTTTCACAACTAATCTTATCTGAAGTCATTTATCTCTTTGCGCTATCAGTGTTACATCATATAAGAAACTATTAGTTTCTATATTCTATAAACTTTTGAGTTTAAATTATGAATGTTTTGAAGTAATGTTGGGAACTGAAGCATGAGTTAGTATAATATAATGACACTTGATCAACGTGATTATATTACAGTAAGTCATGCTGAGTTTCTAATGGGACATGACGATTCACAGACCATGCCGTCATCATGTTCCATGTTACACGACTCTTGTATTCTATTTAATCTCTAAAAATATCAAGAATATATTTTCTTGATGATTCGGTCTTTTCAGGGTATTCTGGTAAATTAACAAATCAAGATCGTTCCATTACCATTTCCTTCTTAGAACATTAACTATGTTCATTCTGAAATTCATATCTGCGAATACTGGACCATTACAAACGTTGCTTAATCGCAAGAAGAAGAAACGAAAGGAAAAAACTCCAAAATAGAAATTGGAGTATAAATCGCAGAAAATAGAAGGGAGCATTAACTGTGGATGTCAATGATTATAGAAGACAAAAGCAGGGGCTTTGAAATATAAGGGAAGATATAAAACCCAACAACCACCCAAAAATTATAAACCGTATATATCGATGCATATAGCAATATAAAGACATGGAAGAACTAAAAACACTATAAAATCGAGAGTATAGTAGAAGTAAATAGATTCTTCCGGAGACAGATGAAAAAGAAGAACGACAGATATGAAAGTGAGGAGTATATCGAGAATCAGTACTGGATGAAGCATATTGACAAATACTTTAAAATATGAGTTGAGGGAGAAAGAATAGAAGGTGTGAGTTGTAAGGAAACGAAGGAGGTGGATTTATAGTGAAATACCCGACAGAGAAATCAAGATGGATTATCGTATTAATTCGAAGAGAATCATAATCTCCTTAATCACCGAAGCATCAAATCCAACATAGATTACAAAGATTTTCTTTAAATTCGGAGATCAATTGTGATGACGTCAAAAGATATGACGAATCACTATAATCTTATTTCCTTCATTTATGATAACTTCTCTCATACGCTTTGAGTAATCGAATTATTTTATCCATACTTCTTAGACATGATAAAACTTCATAATCGTCATAATAACATTCTCATTGTTAGCCATAACGACCTTTAACAAATTTCGGGGACGAAATTTCTTAAACGGTTAGGTACTGTGACGACCCGGAAATTTTCGACTAAATTTAAACTTTATCTTTATATTATTCTGACACGATAAGCAATGTTTGTTAAGTTAAATCTCAAGGATTTTAAACTATGTTTATACATTCATTTAAACCTCGACCAAATTCCAATGATTCACGAACCATTAAATGAACATATATGAATATGTATGTATATGTGTATATGTTATAAATTGAAAATGTCAACAAAGTATTTAAACGTATAATGCTTTATATGAACGTATTTGTTTCAATATGATTATCGATGAAATTAAAAAAATATATATTAAATGATTGAATTTTCGGAAACATTGAATTATGATTACAAGTCTCTGTTGAGAGGTCCACTATAATTTGAGAAAATCTATTCCTCTTAACGATATTCGGAATAATTTGTAAAGCTATTTATAAATAAAAATAAAAAGTGTCATTTATGAAAGTTAGACAAAAGCTAGTGGAGAATTGGTTTCCATAATATTCTATTAATCTATTTTCAAACGTACAAAAACATTTTTAGTTTAAAAAGAACTTTATTATTAAAACGTATATAACTTTTATAAATATCTAGAATCACTTTTGATAACTCATTACTTAACCAGCATAATAAATATAACGATATTTATATTTTATTTCATTAAATATATATAACGATTTAAATTAATATTATATATATTTATACGCGTATTATACATACATAGTTTTTATACTTTTACTATACTTTAACTTTACCTTTACTTTACTTTTACTTTACTTTAACTTTAATAATTCACTTTAATAATTTATACTTTAATAATTCACTTTAATAATTCATACTTTAATAATTCATACTTTAATAATTCACTTTAATAATTCATACTTTAATAATTTACTTTAATAATTCATACTTTAATAATTCACTTTAATAATTCATACTTTAGTAATTCACTTTAATAATTCAAAAATCTATTATAAATAGAATTCAATAGGTTTCATTATTTCATAGAAACTTGAAAATATATTTATCTAAACTCTCTCAATCGATTTATATATATATATATATATATATATATTTTTTTTTGCTCTGTATTATTTCAAGATATTATTAGTATACATAAAATATTACGACGGAGTGATGTCCGAGTGATTTCAAAATAGTTTTTTTGAATGAGTCGAAGCTAAGGAAATTATGGGTTATAGCTATGGAGGTGATGGGTATGGTTCATGGGTATGCTCGTGAGGTCAATCTAGTGTTTATCATCTCTGTTGCGTCTACGTACTTTCCTGTAATATTGAATCTCAAAATTGATACGTGAGCACTCATAACTTAACTTTTATATATCAATAGTGTATCCCTGACTAGTGCTCGAGTATATAGGATTATGCATGCTTGTACATTCGATATTGTCCTTAGATAGGTTTGTTGAATCCTGAATTAGATGCATATACTACTGAGATAGGGTATATGATATGCATGTCATTGGAAAGCTAGCGAAAAATTAAGAACTTTTCATTTAGATATCGAATGGTTTCGATGAACGGATTTGAAGTTATAGTCAACTGAATTTTAGTATTATTGTTAAAATGATTATTATTACTATCGTCGTTATTATTTTAATAGAAATATCATTGTTATTATAAAATATCATTATTACTATTATGTTAGTATTATCATTTTATCATAATAACATTTTTAGTAAATATAAATATTGTTATTTTTTTATAGAATAATAATAATTATTATTACAAAATAATACAACTTTTACTTATTATTATTATGATCAATATTATTTTATCAAATAAATAGGGGATACAAAGATATTTTTCACCACACGTAATATAATTACATTAATAAAACATACCACTATAGTTTTACGATATTAAGTGAACTTTATAAATTTTACTACTTAAGATATATAAAAGTATATTTTATCATATATAAATGTTAATATAAATTTTTTTTAATAAATGACTTTTATTATTATAAAATCTAATAAATATATTTAAATATATAAAACGACTATAGTTAAGTTATATAATAAACACGTATAAATTTTAGAAGTCATTTTGGGTCAAGTTGACTTTTGTTGACTTTTGCATATTAGTCTCGAGCATTAGGATTGTTGTACACTATGACTTGACCAAAAATTGTTAGAAAAATATTGACCAACATATAAATATATATAATTAATATAGGTTCGTGAATCCGAGACCAACCTTGCACTTGTTAAATGACGTTATATGTATTTTTACTACGAAATACAGTATGGTGAGTTTCATTTGCTCCCTTTTACATATATTTTTGGGACTAAGAATACATGCGCTGTTTTTTATAAATGTTTTATGAAATAGGCACAAGTACTAAAACTAATTCTACGTGGGTTTAAACCAGAAATATACCCTTAGCTTGGTAACATTAAACTACTTGTCTATGTACGGTAGGCGCGAATCCTAAAGATAGATCTATTGGGCCTGACAAACCCCATCCTGACTATGGGATGCTTTAGTACTTCGAGGTTATTTTAAACACACATGATCTGGTGTACTTCAGAGGGTAAAACATGAACGTTAAGGCTTGTTACCGGGTGCCTACAATTTATAGAATACTTTTATACAATTACGAGTGTACATATATTTATAAACAGAAATCTTGTGGTCTATTAATATATTGAAATGATTGTTATGATAAACCTATGAACTCACCAACCTTTTGGTTGACACTTTAAAGCATGTTTATTCTCAGGTATTAAAGAAATCTTCCGCTGTGCATTAGCTCATTTTAAGGATATTACTTGGAGTCATTCATGGCATATTTTGAAAGACGTTGCATTCGAGTCATTGAGTTCATCAAGATTATTATTATGTCAATTATAGTTGGATGTATTATGAAATGGTGTGCATTCCGCCAACTTTCGTTGTAAAAAAAGTTTGTCTTTTAAAAACGAATGCAATGTTTGTAAAATGTATCATATAGAGGTCAAAATACCTCGCGATGTAATCAACTATTGTGAATCATTTATAATGTATATGAACGGGTCCTTTCAATACTAGAATCACTTCTTTATTCTTCACACTTTGTACATCAGTGATTTTTATACGGCGGTATGAACAATGGTAGTAACGATGTGGTTTACAGTCCCACATGACTATGAAAATTTAGATCCTTTAGGAAATTGGATCTTTATGAAAACATTTGATCTTTTGAAAATTCAATCTAGATTTTACCCTAGATAAGTTTTCCGGAATAACCCTTCACCGGTGTTTGCAAATTGTTTTTGTGGGTTTTGTGGGTTTCAGATTTGAAAATTTTAGCTCAAAACTTGCGGTTTTGTGTCACCCACTTGCTAACCTTGTATTGGGAAAGCAACACGTCCAGTATACTTGTTCCGTATATTACCTTTTGGTAAACTACCGTCCGGTTGTAAAGGAAAGCGTTGAACAAGCAACTGTTAAGGCAATGTCCCGTGACATGCTTTTAATTATGGTCTATATTGTGTCGGATGCAATTACTACCCTTTGTAGGAGCAATAGTAAAGATCACCCTATAGTTTTTCGGTCTGGCACAAGGTCCTGTCTTTGACCATGCTATGCAACCACCGTTCTTACAGTTGACACCCGATTTGGTTCAGGTGACCTAATGAATTCCAGGTGAATTCCTAGGATTTTACGTTCAATGGTAATGAACGCATTAAAAATGGGGTTTTCAGAAAACAAATCGGTTTGTAATTTGATCAAAATATTTTCTCGTTCAAGCTTGAGTTTAGATATCATCGAATTCCATGAGTTTGTAATTCTCAATCTTTAAGGTCAATCTCAAGGATTGAGTAATATCAGGCTTAAAAGCTGATTTTTGATTTTTAAGGAGATTATCCTTTCTGGGGATCTGATTCATTAGTCTTATAAGCTAATTTGCACAGTGCCCCCTATTTTACGAGACAGATCCTCTCATGGTTAGGATAAGTCTGACCACTTGGCGACCCTGTTTGATGCTGAGGTCCGTGGATTTCCTGCTGATTTTAGAGATGACTTTTCTAGATTTTTCGTCAACCTACAGCTGGTCTGGACGACAACTTCCTGACCTAAATCAAGAAGTGCGTGTCTTTTTCGGAAGACTTTACTTCCTTTTAATGATGGAATTGATTCATCGTGTAGATCCATCTTTCTTTCAAATATATTACAATTTACTGGGTAAAACGGTTAATTTTGTCCAAAACAAAAGTATCTTCAATTATTTGCACAAAAATATGTGATATAAGTTTTAAATAACTTGGTAAATTTTTCCCACACTTGGCTTTTATTTTCCTTTCTTTGCCTTTTATTTGTCCTCTATTCCATTTTAAATGAATTCTAACATTTTGGGTTGTTTCTCAATTTATGTCCTTTCCGAGGTAACAATAATTTCGGTATTAACATCTAGTTTTATCGTTCATAAATTTATATAAACATGATTTTGAGTTCATTTAATTGAAAATTTTGAAAAATTTTACTAGATTTGGGTAGTCAGTATATAAGACTAGGGCTGTTCTTTATTATTAGAGAGCACTAGATTCTAATACAACTACTGCGTTACTAGTATTTTTAATGGTAACCAAGTCTTTAAGTCAAAAAATTTTAAAAATCCGAAAGAATTTAACCCCTTCCCATACTTAAGATCTTGCAATGCCCTCATTTGCAAGAAATCAGTAACAATTTAAATTATTGAAGGTGATTAGCGTAGAAAACTGATTAAATTTTACCAAAGTTTCCAAACATATTGGCGTTTGTTTGTTGAATGATAAATGGTGCGCATCATTTGTTCATTCCGTCTTGTTGTTACATCACATTTGTTTTTCGTTTTGTCGTCAAAATTAGTAGCTTTTGCTGAACTTAATGCCAGTCTTTGAAAATGCGCCGTTTTACCCTGTTGTGTACATGAAATAAAATACATACAATACAAATATAAACATGCATGGTAATTTGAAATGGGACTTAAAATCCCACTTTCAAATCAAATATGAAATATTAGTACAACATAATAAAAATATTAAACATTACATTAAAAGCATCACAATTTTATATGTTTAAACATAAATAAATAAAAATAATAAAAAGATAAAAAGCATAGAAATCACCAACGGAAACTATATCAATCTGGATAGGGGTTCCATTTCATGTCGTCGGGCGGGTTCCATGGTTGGTTATAGGTGTACTGATAGGCCTGGTTAGGGTCGTAGAGAGTAAATGGTGGTCACATATCGGGCTGGTGTGGAGGATAGTAAGCAGGTCGGGTCGGTACGTAGTTATCCTGAGGTGATTGCTGGCTCATGATCTGATGCTGATGATAGTGCCATCTATCATGCTGTCATTACCTAGAATGCTCGTAGACATTCGCGGCTTGCCACTGCTCGTACCGACTATGTCTATCCTGGTTTGTCATTTCTACCTCATCTATACGCTGGTAGACATCAGTCATAGCCTCCCTAATGACATCTCTAATGTCATCTGCTTCCTCCATTTCCTCATCTGAACCTCTCTACCTGTGGATGATTACCATCATATGGTACTGCATGATTGTCTGTTCTTTAATACCTTAGCACCCTGATAAACCTTCAATCCTAAAGTATCATTATGTTCCCTACATACCATAAGTGGACCCCCTTGATCCCTATCTACACCCAAATACTCTCCAATGAGAGTAACAAAAATACCTCCTCCTATTACTCCCCCGTCCTGTATTCCTGCCACTACTTTGGACAGATAAAAACCAACACAGTAGGGGATATTAACAAAGCTTCTAGGGTTTCGAATACACTTAAGGTAAAATAAATCGTGTAAGGTCATCTTCTCCTTATTTTTACCTCTTTGTGTAATCGAATTAGCTAAAAATCTATGTATAATACGTAGCTCTGCTTTGTTAATATCTAAATAGGAGTGTCTTCCTCCCGGCGTAAAAATATTATAATCTGACATACGCCTCCAGACCACGTCCGTGTCAAAATTCCTATCTACCCGCTCCCCATGATAAATCAAATTTGTACAATCGGGTAGTAGTAATTCACCAGGAGTGTAAATCTGTAAAGCCCTTGCTATGTCCAGCATGGACATTCTGTACATCCTACGGCCAAGTAAAAATCTAAGAAAACTTCTAGCATCTAACCTAACTACATCCGCATTAAGTGAAATAGTACTCATAAGCTCAATGCACCACTCTTTATATACAGGCCTACGAATGGTGAATAAACGTTTCCAATCAAGAAAAGAAGAGCTGCCATACCTATGGATCAGATGATGTCTAATTGAGTTAACTAGTTGGACCCTTTCCAAAGGCTCCCAATAGATTACCCTCGGTACTTCTACATTTTTCGTTACCAGTTTGAATTTGTTACTTTGATACGTCGGGTAATCTCTCCAACTTCAATCAAATCTCAAATTAGGATGCAACTGTTCTTCATGAATTGTTGGGTGTGCTATTATCGGATGAATCGGAAATTGTACATAGGCATTAACATATTCTTGCTGCAGATCATAATATGGTACGTGTTGATCAGGTTGTTGTTGTTGTTCCTGTTGTTGCTCCTGTTCAGGTTCTGGTTCATATTGTGGCTCATATTGCATTTCTGGTTCAGGTTCTGGAGCAGGTTGCCTAGATGATGATGATGATGCACCATCAGTATCGGTATTTTTCTGCAAAACACATTAAACACAAAATTTGTGCATCCAAATATGCATTAGTGTTAGCAAAATAACAACTTGAAACAATTATAATAACATGTTCAATCAAAATTAAATTTATATACATTTTCACAATTTTAACAATTCTACACTTTTTCAAATAAGTATTTATGAAAATGTTTACAAAGTTCATAAGTATTCTACTCAAATAACATGTCAAAATAATCATTACTAGCAATTAAACAAGTTTCAAATGGCATTTACAGCAATTTAATCAAGTTCATGAATTTTAGACCTAAAAAGTCCACTTTAATTCTCAAAAATCATGTTTAGGATCAAAGTTTGGATCATTTAGCTACCTAAACATGTTACACTACTTAATTTAGCAATAATTCATGACAAAAATCGGCCATAACCTATTTATATCAAAAAGCCCCAAATTACTCAAGAACATAAACCCTAGATTTCTAAATTTTTTGAAGTTTTTGGCTTTAAATCATGTTAAATAGCATCAATCTAGGTTATACATGCATAATATACTAACAATTTAACTCTAATTACACTAGAAATTGACAAAATCAAATTAGGTAAAATATTGGTAATTATCACAAAAACTAAGAAATTTAAGAGTTTAAGGGTGTAATTTTTACCTTCTTGCTAAAAAAATCCGAACCTAGGCATGATTAGAGTTGATTTTAGGACGAAATATGATGAATTTTGGTGAAAATTTGGGAATTTTTGAGGTATTTTTGAGATGTGTTCGTATGTATGTGTGTGTGGTATTGTGAAGACAGAGCTGCTCGTGGCCTTTTGTTCCAGACCTGATTTTCTCCTCCATGCGAACGCATGGTAAATAAGGGTAAACCCCATGCGATCGCATGAGGTCCCTGGTTTTTTATATATATATATATATATATATATATATATATATATATATATAAAAACCTTTAGTTAGTTAAAACATAAATTATTAAATTTTAAAAATTTTGTTTCTTTTTAGGAGTGGGGGCGTTTCGGATCATTGTCCTAGTCCGTCCCTCGACAAAAGTTTAAAATTTGTTACTTTTTAAGCGTCGTTTTAAAAGCAAAGATTTTTTTGATTTTTTTTTAATGTTTTTGACATACTTTAATTCAATAAGATTAAAAATAATGATAATAAAAGTTCTCGTCCCTCCCTTGGGTAGAGCAATTTCGATTCAACGACCTAGTTTTCAACTCACGATGAATTTTAAAAATCAAATTTTTAACTTAGTGAAATAAAGTAAATTTTTGTTTTTAAATTCACACCAAACTTGAATTTAAAATGCATAAAATTAAAATTTCATATTATTAAAATTAAAAATTCACACCAAACTTATATTATGTTTTTGTTTTTATACATACAAACTTATATTAAAAATATTAATTTTTTTTTCAAATATTTACAAACTTAAATATATTGATTTTAAAAAGTTTACAATATTAATTTAATATTTATATATTAATTTTAAAATTAAATATTATCAAAAATATTATTTTACTCCTGACGAATTTTTTTGGTCTTTTATCCCACTTTAATCAATCAAATATTATCAAAAATATACGCCCCTCTTTTCGGTAAAAGTAATTTCGGTTCCATAACTTAGTTTTACTCCTGACGAATTTTTGAAATATTTTGGGTTGATTGATTAAAGATATTTATACCTTAAGAATAAACAGTAAATTTCGCAGTGATGTAATAAATTTTTGTATGATATCAATAATTTCGGTTACGCATACCTAATTTTATTGAATACCAATTTAATACTTTATAGCGAACGATTTAGCGTTTATTATCAAAAGGTTAAAAGCAATAAATAAAAAAAATAAAAACTGTACATACTTACCTATGAGAAAGAATTCTCAGAGACCTGCTTTAGCCGACTCATAGGAGAGTCGTGTGATTTGGTTCTCCATAGCTACGTAAGCGTAACCTCGATTCTTCAATATATTTTCTTCTAAACATATAAACGGTCCTTCTCTGCATAGAGTAACAAATTCGGTATTTGAATTTGTTTGATTATTTGAACATTTACCTTCGTGTGACCATTTTCCGCATTTATAACATCTTTCAAGGTATCGTGCTCTTCTTTTTGTTGCGGATTTTGATTTTCCTTTACCAAAATGTATCTTATAATGATCTTTCCTGAGTTCTTTTCTTACTCCGTCCATTTTGGCTCTTATTACTGACACCAGGTCACTCGGAAGTGTGTCATTATTACGTTTAGTAATCGTAGCGTGTAGCATTAGACCATGGTTCAGATCAAAGGAATTCTTCATCTCGTAAAATCTAAAAAAAAAAAATCAGAATGGGGGGAGAAGACTAGTTCTTTAGGGTCTGCTAGGGAAAGACCATTCGGATTCCATTTTCGGAAATTACACGAAAACAGAATATCTAACTCTAACAGAAATACATACTACCCTTAAAAAGATTTGAACTTTCCCACACTTAGTTAGCTGTGGTGTCGAAATTGTGATTAACTTCATCTTCAACTTCCATTGGACTATCTATGTAATGTTTAACTCTGTGACCATTAACCTTAAATTCAACCCCATTTAAATTTATGAATTCTACTTTTCTGTATGGGAAAACTCTTTTGACTATGAATGGTCCAGACCATCTTGATTTCAATTTTCCAGGAAATAGCTTGAATCGTGAATTGAAAAGAAGAACTCTGTCTCCTTCTTCAAATTCTTTTGAACTTCTGATTCTTTTATCATGCCATTTCTTTGTTCTTTCTTTATAGATTAACGAATTTTCATGTGCTTCATGTCTTAATTCTTCTAATTCGTTTAATTGACTTAAGCGTAGACGTCCGACTTCATGCAAATCAAGATTACATGTCTTCAAAGCCCAAAATGCTTTGTGCTCAATTTCTACTGGAAGATGACATGATTTTCCATAAACGAGTCTAAAAGGTGTGTTTCCAATTAGAGTTTTGTAGGCTGTTCTAAAAGCCCAGAGTGCATCCTCCAATTTCATGGACCATTCCTTCGGATTTGATCCTACGATTTTCTCTAGAATACGTTTTAAAGCTCGGTTGGTATTTTCAACTTGTCCACTTGTTTGTGGATGATACGCGGTTGAGATTTTATGAGTTACTCCATATCTTTTAAGAACTTTCTCAAGTTGATTATTACAAAAATGAGTACCCCGATCACTTATTAAAGCTTTCGGTGTTCTAAACCTAGCAAAAAGACGTTTTAAAAAGTTGACTACAACTCTTGCATCGTTAGTCGGGAGAGCTTGTGCTTCCGCCCATTTAGATACATAATCAATAGTAACGAGAATGTAGAGATTATTATGAGATTTTGGAAATGGACCCATAAAGTCAATACCCCAAACGTCAAATACTTCACATACTTGAATGACATTTTGTGGCATTTTATCACGTTGACTTATTTTTTAGGCCCTTTGACAAGCATCACAGGATTTGCAAAGAAGGTGTGCGTCTTTGAAAATTGCAGGCCAATAGAATCCAGCATCGTAGACTTTTCTTGCTGTGAGTTGAGGCCCATAATGCCCTCCTGTTGGTCCTGTGTGACAATGGTTTAAGATTGGACTGGCTTCATCTCCGAATACGCATCGGTGTATTATTCCATCGGGACAACTTTTAAACAAATGTGGATCTTCCCAAAAATAGTGTTTTATATCACTAAAGAATTTCTTTCATTTTTGGTACGACAACCTTTTTTCAAGGAATCCACTTACTAAGTAGTTTGCATAGTCTGCAAACCATGGAATTTCATTATAATTGATTTTCAATAGATATTTATCAGGAAAGTTATCTTGTATGACCGATTCATTTAAAACTTCTAATTCAGGATTTTCAAAACGAGAAAGATGATCAGCGGCGAGATTTTCTGCTCCCTTTTTGTCTCGGATCTCAATATCGAACTCTTGCAAGAGTAAGAGCCAACGGATTAATCGTGGTTTAGCATCTTGATTTGAAAATAGGTATCTAAGAGCATAATGGTCGGTATAGACCACCGTTTTAGCTAGAACGAGATATGAACGAAATTTGTCAAAAGCAAAGACAATAGCAAGGAGTTCTTTTTCAGTAGTTGTGTAATTCGTTTGTGCTCCTTATAATGTCTTACTAGCGTAATAAATAGGTTGAAATCATTTTTCAATCCTTTGTCCTAAAACGGCTCCCATTGCAAAATCACTTGCATCGCACATAAGTTCAAACGGTAGATTCTAATTTGGAGTTATCATGATCGGCGCATTAGTGAGTTTTTCTTTAAGAATATTAAAAGATTTGATGCATTCATCTGAAAAGATGAATGAAGCATCCTTTTCTAGGAGTTTATTCATAGGAGTGGCAATTTTAGAAAAATCTTTTATGAAACGTTGGTAAAAACCGGCATGCCCTAAAAAACTCCTAACTCCTCTTACATTGGTGAGATGTGGAAATTTAGCAATTACATCTACTTTAGCTCTATCCACTTCAATTCCTTCCTTTGAAATTTTATGACCAAGAACGATGCCTTCTTTAACCATGAAATGACATTTCTCCCAATTAAGAACTAGATTTGATTGTTCGCATCTAATAAGCATTCGTTCAAGATTAACTAGACATGTTTCAAAAGTATCACCGAAGACTGAAAAGTCATCCATGAAAACTTCCATGCATTCTTCTATCATGTCGTGAAAAATCGCCATCATGCACCATTGAAAGGTTGCAGGGGCGTTGCAAAGTCCAAATGGCATGCGTTTGTAAGCAAAAGTACCATAAGGGCACGTGAACGTGGTTTTCTCTTGGTCCTCGGGTGCTATTGGAATTTGAAAGTATCCGGAAAAACCGTCAAGAAAACAATAGTAACTATTTCCGGCTAATCTTTCCAACATTTGATCAATGAAAGATAAGGGAAAGTGATCTTTTCTGGTGGCGTCATTTAATTTTCTATAATCAATACAAACACGCCATCCTGGTACAGTCCTAGTAGGAATAAGCTCATTTTTTTCATTTGTGATGACAGTCATGCCACCCTTCTTAGGTATGCATTGAACTGGGCTTACCCATTGACTATCAGAGATTGGATAAATTAAACTTGCATCAAGCAGTTTAATAATTTCTTTCTTAACAACATCTTGCATATTAGGATTTAGTCTTCGTTGGCATTGCACATACGTTTTATGACCTTCTTCCATAAGGATTTTATGTGTGCAATATGAAGGACTTATGCCTTTAATATCATGAATCTTCCATGCAATAGCTAGTTTATGAGCTTTTAACACAGAAATGAGTTTAGATTTTTCATTTTCAGTAAGAGAAGACGATATTATTACAGGTAATTTAGATTCACCATGTAAATAAGCGTATTCCAAATGGTTTGGAAGTGGCTTTAACTCTAATGTTGGTGGTTCTTCTATCGATGATTTTGTATCGATATCTGTCTTCCTCTTTTAACATTTGAATTTCTTTTGTTGTTGGTTCATATCCATTAGCCATGAGTGCGGCTAACATTTCAGCTTCATCAACTGGTTCAGTTCCTTCTCCTAAAGAACATTCTCCTGTTCCTTGTAATTCTGGAAATTCTTCTAACAATTCTGCATGTGAATCTATAGTTTGAATATAATAACATGTATCATCTGCAAATTGCGGTTATTGCATGGCTCTATCAACAGAAAAGGTAACACTCTCGTCCTCTATACTTAGGATTAGTTTCTTACTGAACACGTCTATTATTGCTTTAGTCGTGTTTAAGAATGGTCTTCCTAATATGAGAGGAACTCGAGAATCTTCTTCCATGTCTAGAATAACAAAATCTACTGGAAATACTAAAGTACCAACTTTAACTAGCATGTTCTCCATTATCCCTCTAGGATATTTTACTGATCGATCGGCTAGTTGTATACTTATTCGTGTTGGTTTCAATTCTCCAAGGTCTAGTTTAGCGTATAGTGAATACGGCATTAGATTTATACTAGCACCTAAGTCTGCCAATGCTTCTATTGAACTAAGACTTCTCAGAAAATATGGGATCGTGAAACTTCCTGGATCTGATAATTTTTCTGGTATCTTATTCAACAGCACTGCAGAACAATTAGCATTCATAGTAACAGTCGAGAGTTCTTCTATTTTCTTTCTATTTGTGATTAGATCTTCCAAGAATTTAGCATATCTAGGCATTCCTGAAATCACATCAATGAAATGAAGATTGACATTTATTTGTTTAAACATATCCAAGAATTTGGATTGCTCGGCTTCAAGTCTCTCTTTTCTCATTTTACTCGGGTAAGGAAGTGGTGGTTGGTGTGGTTTAACAGAAGGTTTTGCCTTAACTGTGTTATCTTCATTAACCTTTTCAACTACCGGTTCGATTTCCTTATCTTGATCAGGTTGTGGTTCTTGTGGAGTAGGAATAGAGTCATCAGAAATTACAGGCATTTCAAGTGGTTTAAGTGTAATACCACTTCTTGTGGTAATGGCTTTAGCTGTTTCATTCTGGGGGTTAGCATTTGTATCGCTAGGTACACTTCCTGGTTTTCTTTCACCTATCAACCGTGCTAGGTTTCTTACTTCTTGTTCCAAATTTTGAATAGAAGCTTGTTGATTTCTAAATGCTTGAGCATTTTGTTCATTGGTTTGTTTCTGAGATGTGAAAAACTGCGTTTGAGATTCAACTAGCTTTGACATCATATCTTCTAAATTTGGCTTTTTATCATCGGTTTGTGGTGGTTTATTTTGAAAAATAGGTCTTTGCTGATTGTAAGTATTATTGGATACTTGTTGATTAATAGGACCTTGTTGGTTGTTGTATGGAACATTTCGGTTATAATTCTGGTTTTGATTGTAAATTGGTCTTGGCGATTGATAATTATTCTGATAATTATTTCCAGGCATTTGGTTCATGTATGAAACATTCTCTCTTTGTTCCATTGTTTGTTCAATACTGAGGCAATCTTTTGTCAAATGTGGTCCTCAACACTGCTCACAACTAATTCGTATTGAGTGAATATCTTTAGTCATCTTTTCCATTCGTCTCTCGACAGCATCTATCTTTGCAGAAATGGAATCAAAGTCATGGCTAGAATCGGCTCTAGCTGCTTTAGATGATCTAACGATATCTTTTTCTTGGTGCCATTCATGTGAGTGGGAAGCAGTGTTATTAATAATTTTGTAAGCTTCAGTTGCAGTTTTCTTCATAATGGAACCACCAGCTGCTATATCGATGTCTTTTCGTGTAGTGATGTCGCATCCTTGGTAGAATATATGTACTATTTGATAAGTGTCTAAACTAAAATGTCCCGTTCATATTGATTATAAACGTTCCATATTAATTGATTTCGTTGCGAGGTTTTGACCTCTATATGAGACGTTTTTCAAAGACTGCATTCATTTTTAAAACAACCATAACCTTTATTTTATCAATAAAGGTTTTAAAAACATTAAGTAGATTATCAAAATAATGATAATCTAAAATATACTGTTTACACACGACCATTACATAATGGTTTACAATAGAAATATATTACATCGACATATGTTTCTTGAATGCAGTTTTTACAAAATATCATACAAACATGGACTCCAAATCTTGTCCTTATTTTAGTATGCAACAACGGAAGCTCTTAATATTCACCTGAGAATAAACATGCTCTAAACGTCAACAAAAATGTTAGTGAGTTATAGGTTTAACCTATATATATCAAATCGTAACAATAGACCACAAGATTTCATATTTCAATACACATCCCATACATAGAGATAAAAATCATTCATATGGTGAATATCTGGTAACCGACATTAACAAGATGCATATATAAGAATATCCCCATCATTCTGGGACACCCTTCGGATATGATATAAATTTCAAAGTACTAAAGCATCCGGTACTTTGGATGGGGTTTGTTAGGCCCAATAGATCTATCTTTAGGATTCGCGTCAATTAGGGTGTCTGTTCCCTAATTCTTAGATTATCAGACTTAATAAAAAGGGACATATTCGATTTCGATAATTCAACCATAAAATGTAGTTTCACGTACTTGTGTCTATTTTGTAAATCATTTATAAAACCTGCATGTATTCTCATCCCAAAAATATTAGATTTTAAAAGTGGGACTATAACTCACTTTCACAGATATTTCCTTCCTCTAAAATAAGACTTGGCCACGGATCGATTCACAAACCTATACAAATATGTACATATATATCAAAGTATGATCAAAATATAATTACAACCATTTTTATTATGTTTTAAAGATTTGAGTGTATTAAGTCAGCTGTCCTCGTTAATAACCTACAACTAGTTGTCCACATTTAGATGTACAGAAATAAATCGATATATATTATCTTGAATCAATCCACGACCCAGTGTATACACGTCTCAGGCTAGATCACAACTCAAAGTATATATATTTTTGGAATCAACCTCAACCCTGTATAGCTAACTCCAACATTACTTCATATAGAGTGTCTATGGTTGTTCCAAATAATATATATACATGGGTCGATATTGTAGTGACCCGAACTTTTCCATTATTATATATATTAATTGAGATTGATATTTACATGATTAAATGTTTCCAACATGTTAAGCAATCAAACTTGTTAAGACTTGATTAATTGAAATATGTTTCATATAGACAATTGACCACCCAAGTTGACCGGCGATTCACGAACGTTAAAACTTGTAAAAATGACATGACAATATATATGGATATACATATGGTTAACATGAGATTATGATAAGTAAGTATCTCTATAAGTATATTAACAATGAGTTATATACATATAAACAAGACTACTAACTTAAGGATTTCGAAACGAGACATATATGTAACGATTATCGTTGTAACGACATTTAAATGTATATATATCATATTAAGATATATTAATATATCATAATATCATGATAATATAATAATTTAACATCTCATTAGATATAATAAACAATGGGTTAACAACATTAATTGAGATCGTTAACTTAAAGGTTTCAAAACAACACTTACATGTAACGACTAACGATGACTTAACGACTCAGTTAAAATGTATATACATGTAGTGTATTTAGATGTATTAAAATACTTTTGGAAGACTTCAAGACATATATCAAAACACTCATACTTAACGAAAATGGTTACAGTTACTTTCCCATTCTTTTCTATCATCAAGAATTCTAGTCGTATTCTTACCCGTATTATACACAGCTTCAAAACGTACTTACTATGGGTATATTGTAATATCCCGCCTTTTTCCGTTTACTTTTCCGTTTAACTATTTAAAGTTCGTTATATGATTATGACATCCCTCGTTAATACGCGTTTTAAAATATCTCGTTTAGGTAATTCACGCACCCGCAACCGAACTAGAGGGACCATTGTTGCCAAGAGAGCAAAGAGGTAACTAGGTCAACTAGTCAACCCTTCACTCTCATCCATTCATTTATTTCTTTTTCTTTTTCCTTTTTCTGTAACACTTTCACCAAATCTCTCAAACACCACTTCAAGGATTCATCATCCAAGTCAAATCGAGCAAGCATCCATCTAAACAAATTGCATATTCGGAATCCTCTCATCTTCCTCTTCGATTCCATACCGATTTCATCAAGTTTGGGTAACTTTCTAAAATCACTAGATTTTGTGTTCTTGATGTTTTTAACTTATAAAGTTGTTAATTAGTGTCTATGGCTCAAGTCTAACATGAATATATGATTTATATGTTCGATTTCGTTATTTGAAGTAACTAGTTTGAATATGAACTTTGGTGTGTTTGATTTGGTGATTTGGTTGTTTGAATGTTGTTAAAAGTGATAAATGCATGTATTAAATGTGTTCCTAGTATCACTAGCTTCAATTTGATGTGTAGGTTGTTTTAGAAAACTTCATAAACATGATTAGTGATTTTGATGTTGTTGGTTAGAATTTGATAGAATTTAATGTGAACATTTAATGCTTTGAATGACATGAAATGTTATTTGTAAGTGTTAGGTTGTATTGTATGCTTGATCACCTTCGAAACGGCATATCATTCATGTAAATTGGTTGCCGAATCATCAAATTTCATTTATGAACTTGAATGCATTTAATGAGGAGCCTTGAATGTGATTTTGGTTGTTGTAAAAGTAAATGTGATTGTTGAAATGTGTTTAGTTGTTTTCCTTGTCAAAATACCTTTCCGATGATATAAGATACATGTTTTGGTTGTTTGCGGGTCATAAATGGTGATTGTTTGAAGTTAGGTTCGTGCATAAAACTTAAAAACTGCCAGATTTCTCTGTATAGGTAATGGCGCGGCGCGCCATATACCCGCGCGGCACGCCAAAGTGGTCTGTCCAACTTTGTCAATTTTCGAATAATGTTTGCTATGCTACGCACCTCCGATTCACACATAACTTGTTCTAACATGCTCATACATGATTAAAAACCTCAGAAAAATAGTTCGGGACCCGACCCGAACGTGTTGACTTTTTCGTTGACTTTGACCGACCAAAGTTTGACTTTTTGTCAAACTTAACCAAATGATTATGCAACCTTCCTAACTTGTTTATATACTTGTATCTTGCATGAAACTTGACAATTTGATTTCACATGCTACATAATCGAGTCGTAACGAGCCGTAGGACTAATTGAACATCTTTGACCTATCGTGTTTACCGTTATTGATACGACCTATTTGTTTAGGTCAAGACTAGCACTATCCTTCACACACGTTACTTTGTGAAGTACTTTTCATACGTGCACTCAAGGTGAGATCATAGTCCCACTTTTACTCTTTTGCACTTACATTTGGGATGAGAAAACATAAACGTTTCTTTTTATTAAGTGAACACAAGTACAGGAAAACAAACATTCTACATACGAGTTTGAACAAAAATCCTCAATTCGATTATCATTAGTTACACTTGCCGGGTGTAAGCGAGAACTTATGTTATATGGCCATATGGGTTTGACAAACCCTCATTCAAACGGTTCGCTACCGTTTACGAATGAAATGTATTTTCGAGAAACAGTGTATGTTCTAACACTATTGTGATGGGGTTCTATGGAAGGAATGTTAAGCATTGATAATTGGGTGCTCGTGAAACAAACTTTTGGAATGTATTACTATTATATCATTGTTGCAAATCTTGTGGTTCACTTGTACTTACTTACTCAAACCTATGATTTCACCAACGTTTTCGTTGACGGATTTCTATGTTTTTCTCAGGTCCTTGAAAGCTACTTGATACATGCTTCCGCACTCTTTTTGATACTTGCTTGGATGTCGAGTATACATGCATAGTTGGAGCGTCTTTTGACTACTTTAAATTGTGTCGCATAGGTTTTATTCGTACGTTAAACATTGTAATGTAACTAGTCTTTGAACTACATTTGTAAACTTGAAACATCCTTTTACTTATGAAATAGATGCGACATATTTTGGTCAAACGTCATGATAAAGACTTATGACTATGTAATGGGACCTACGTAGACAGCGCCGTCAAACATGATTTGGTCGGGTCGCTACAGATGGTATCAGAGCGTTGGTTTTAGGGATTTAGAGTTCATTGGTGTCGACCCCGAGTCATAGGGTACATTAGTGAATCTAGGCTACAACCGGCATATAGACTGAAGTAGGAACTACTTGACTATTTGTGCATTATACTCGAACTCTCCTATCATATCTAACTCTTATTCGATCTTGATATCACGTTGTTAAATTTGATTGACACGCCACCTTGACTTTATGAAGTAGTGTTAAATGCACATGTGAATCAGGGTAATATAATTTCCGGGATTATATTACGGTGGTTCACATGGACGTTCCGACATTATGACATAAAGAATTTAAGGCGGGTTAAGGAAATTTTATCTTTATCCTTATTCCATATCACGGTTGGTATTATTGAGAATACTAACCAATGATATTCTTGTGTCTTGAAGGAACAATGGCTCGTCGACGCGCTCCTCCCGAAACTCCCGAACAAGCTCTACAACGAATGATAGCCACCGCCGTGGATGCAGCCATGGCCGGTCACTCTTCCAACAACAATAACAATAACAACAATCACAACAACAACAACAACAATGGAGCCGGTAAGTCAAACGAAGGGTGCTCCTACAAATCCTTCATGGGGTGCAAACCTCACACTTTTGATGGAACCGGGGGACCGGTCATGCTCACCCGATGGTTTGAGCAAACGGAAGCTGTCTTTAGCATAAGCGGTTGTCGGGACCAAGACAAGGTCAAATACTCCACTCACACCTTTGCCGGTGTCGCTCTTACATGGTGGAATACTTATGTACAATCGGTGGGTACCGATGAAGCTCACGCCCTCTCTTGGGCCGACTTGAGGGAAAAGATGATTGTCGAATATTTCCCTCGTGAAGAAATCCGAAGGCTCGAACAAGAGCTAAGAACTTTAAAGGCGATCGGAAATGATCTCAAGGCTTTTAATCAACGATTTTCCGAACTAGCCTTGATGTGCCCAAATCTTGTGAACCCCGAAGCTTTAAGGGTTGAACTTTACATGGATGGCCTTCCAAAGAGTATCAAACACGGAGTAATGTCATCCAAACCCACTAATCATCAAGAAGCTTTGAACATGGCCCGCAAATTGATAGAAACGGTTGACGAAATCATAGTTCCGGCACCTAAGGCCGAGGATAAATCGATCGGCAACAAAAGAAAGTGGGAACCCTCCCAATCAAGCAACACCAACTTTGCTAAGAAGCCTTACACCTCCGACGGCAAGAAGGGTTATGCCGGGAACCTACCTCTTTGCAACAAATGCAACAAACATCACTTTGGTGAATGTGGCAAGTTAATTTGCCACCGGTGCCAAGGAGTTGGTCATACGGCCAATGAGTGTAAAAGTGTTGCCCCCATCGCTCGAAAGGGGCCCAATGCACCAAAAACGGGCACTTGTTATGAATGTGGCCAAACGGGCCATTATAGAAATGCATGCCCGAAAAGGAAAGATAACACCAATACGCGCGGCCGAGCTTTCAACATCAACACCGAGGAAGCCCGAGATGATAATGAATTGGTCACGGGTACGTTTCTTCTCAACAACACTTATGTTACTTGTTTATTCGATTCGGGTGCCGATAAGAGTTTTGTATCCAAGACTTTGACTCATTCTTTTAATACACCACCACGTCCACTAGATACCACTTATACCATTGAAGTGGCCAACGGAAAACTATTGAGTGCCGACACATATTACCGGGGGTGTACGTTAAACATTTTGGGTAATGAGTTTGAAACTGACTTGATACCCATGGAACTAGGGAGCTTCGATGTAATAATCGGTATGAATTGGCTAGCCAAAATGAAATCTCACATCCTTTGTGATCTTAACGCAATCCGAATCCCTATCGAGAATGGTGAACCTTTGATCGTCTATGGCGATAAGAGTTGCACCTGACTCAACCTCGTTTCGTGTATTAAAGTTAGAAAACTACTCCGTAGGGTTGTTTTGCGATCCTTGCTCACGTTAAGAAAGTCGAGTCCGATGAGAAGCACATAGATGATGTGCCAATTGTTAGTGACTATTCCGATGTATTTCTCGATGAATTGCCGGGTCTTCCACCTCATCGACCGGTTGAATTCCAAATCGATCTTATTCCGGGAGCCACAACCGTAGCACGTGCACCATATAGACTCGCTCCATCCGAAATGCAAGAATTGCAAAGTCAAATCCAAGAACTACTTGATCGTGGTTTTATCCAACCTAGCCATTCACCTTGGGGCGCTCCGATTTTGTTTGTTAAAAAGAAAGACGGATCCCTACGAATGTGCATTGACTATCATGAACTAAACAAATTGACGGTTAAGAATCGATATCCTGTCCCTCGCATCGATGACCTCTTTGATCAATTACAAGGGTCTTGTGTATATTCAAAAATCGATCTCCGCTCGGGTTATCATCAATTGAGGGTTAAGGGGGAAGATGTCTCCAAAACCGCTTTCCGGACTCGTTATGGTAGTTATAAATTCCTTGTCATGCCATTTGGTCTCACTAACGCACCGGCGGTATTCATGGATCTTATGAACCGCGTGTGCAAACCGTATCTTGATAAATTCGTTATCATGTTCATCGATGATATTTTAGTCTATTCGAAAAGCGAAGAAGAACACGAGGAACATCTCCGACTTGTGCTTGAACTCTTGAGACAAGAACGACTTTATGCCAAATTCTCCAAGTGTGAATTTTGGTTGAAGGAAGTTCAATTTCTTGGTCATGTTGTAAGTGATCAAGGTATTAAAGTCGATCCCACAAAAATCGAAGCCATTAGTAAATGGGAGACTCCGACTACTCCTACTCACATTCGTCAATTCTTGGGTCTCGCCGGGTACTATCATAGATTCATCGAAAACTTCTCTTTGGTTGCACGTCCTCTAACCGCATTAACTCACAAGGGAAAGAAATTCATTTGGGCCACCGAGCAAGAATCCGCGTTTCAAATCTTGAAGACAAAGCTAACCACCGCTCCTATCTTGTCACTTCCCGAAGGCAATGATGATTTTATTGTATATTGCGATGCCTCGAAACATGGTTTTGGGTGTGTATTGATGCAACGGAAGAAAGTCATTGCTTATGCCTCTCGACAACTAAAAATTCATGAACGGAATTACACGACTCATGATCTGGAACTCGGAGCCGTTGTCTTTGCACTTAAAATGTGGAGACACTATCTTTATAGAACCAATAGTACTATCTTCACCGATCACAAAAGCCTTCAACACATCTTCGATCAAAAGCAACTAAATATGAGACAACGACGGTGGATTGAAACTTTGAACGATTACGATTGCGAGCTTCGTTACCATCCCGGGAAGGCAAACGTAGTAGCCGATGCCTTAAGTCGAAAAGAAAGAGCGGTGCCTCTTCGTGTCCGAGCCTTAAACATCACCATCCACACAAACCTTAATAGCCAAATTCGGGTAGCCCAAGATGAGGCTCTCAAGGATGAAAACCTTTCACACGAGCTCTTGAACATTCTCGTCTCTCGATTCGAAATTAGGGAGACCGGACTCTGATATTACGGCGGAAGGATTTGGGTGCCTAGTTATGGGAACCTACGAAGCCTTATTTTAGATGAAGCCCATAAGTCACGATACTCGATTCACCCCGATGCCAATAAGATGTACCATGACCTTAAACAACTATATTGGTGGCCGAACATCAAAAGGGACGTAGCTACTTATGTTTCCAAGTGTTTGACATGTTCCAAAGTCAAAGCCGAACACCAAAGACAGTCCGGACTACTTCAACAACCCGAGATTCCGCAATGGAAGTGGGAAAGGATAACGATGGATTTTATCACCAAGCTACCAAAAACGACGGGCGGTTATGATACCATTTGGGTTATTGTTGACCGTCTCACCAAATCCGCACACTTCCTTGCCATGAAAGAAACGGACAAAATGGGGAAACTTGCACAACTTTACATTAAGGAGATCGTAGCCCGACACGGTGTACCTTTATCGATTATCTCCGACCGAGATGGCCGTTTCGTTTCTAGATTTTGGCGTACTTTGCAAGAAGCATTGGGAACGCGTTTAGACATGAGCACCGCATATCATCCACAAACCGACGGACAAAGCGAACGCACAATTCAAACCTTGGAAGACATGCTACGAGCTTGCGTTGTTGACTTTGGAAAAGCTTGGGATAAGCACTTGCCTCTCGCCGAATTCTCCTACAACAATAGTTATCACGCGAGTATTAACGCCGCACCATTCGAAGCATTATATGGCCGAAAATGTCGTTCTCCTCTTTGTTGGGCCGAAGTAGGCGACAAACAAATCACTGGTCCCGAACTTATTCATGAAACAACCGAGAAGATCGTTCAAATCCGAGATAGGCTTCGGGCGGCCCGGAGTCGTCAAAAGAGTTATACCGACAAACGACGCAACGACCTCGAATTTCAAGTCGGTGACCGAGTAATGTTAAAAGTCGCACCTTGGAAAGGTGTAATTCGTTTTGGGAAACGCGGGAAGCTAAATCCGTGGTATATTGGTCCTTTCGAAATCTTGGAGCGTATTGGAACCGTTGCTTATCGTTTAGATCTTCCGCCTCAATTGAATTCCGTTCATCCTACCTTCCATGTATCTAACTTGAAAAAGTGTCTTGCCGAACCCGATATCGTCATCCCTCTCGAAGAACTTACTATTGATGACAAACTTCATTTTGTGGAGGAACCGGTTGAAATTGTGGACACCTCCGTCGAGACATTGAAACAAAACCGAATCCCGATTGTCAAGGTTCGTTGGAATGCCAAAAGAGGACCCGAGTTTACTTGGGAAAGGCAAGATCAAATGCAAAAGAAATACCCTCACTTATTCCCGATTCCGGAAACGCAAAATTTCGAGGAAGAAACAACAACTACTACGCCTACTTAAATTTTGGGATGAAATTTCTTTTAAGGAGTAGGTAATGTAACATCCCGCCTTTTTCCGTTTACTTTTCCGTTTAACTATTTAAAGTCCGTTATATGATTATGACATCCCTCGTTAATACGCGTTTTAAAATATCTCGTTTAGGTAATTCACGCACCCGCAACCGAACTAGAGGGACCATTGTTGCCAATAGAGCAAAGAGGTGACTAGGTCAACTAGTCAACCCTTCACTCTCATCCATTCATTTATTTCTTTTTCTTTTTCCTTTTTCTCTAACACTTTCACTAAATCTCTCAAACACCACTTCAAGGATTCATCATCCAAATCAAATCGAGCAAGCATCCATCTAAACAAATTGCATATTCGGAATCCTCTCATCTTCCTCTTCGATTCCATACCGATTTCATCAAGTTTGGGTAACTTACTAAAATTACTAGATTTTGGGTTCTTGATGTTTTTAACTTATAAAGTTGTTAATTAGTGTCTATGGCTCAAGTCTAACATGAATATATGATTTATATGTTCGATTTCGTTATTTGAAGTAACTAGTTTGAATATGAACTTTGGTGTGTTTGATTTGGTGATTTGGTTGTTTGAATGTTGTTAAAAGTGATAAATGCATGTATTAAATGTGTTCCTAGTATCACTAGCTTCAATTTGATGTGTAGGTTGTTTTAGAAAACTTCATAAACATGATTAGTGATTTTGATGTTGTTGGTTAGGGTTTGATAGAATTTAATGTGAACATTGAATGCTTTGAATGACATGAAATGTTATTTGTAAGTGTTAGGTTGTATTGTATGCTTGATCACCTTCGAAATGGCATATCATTCATGTAAATTGGTTGCCGAATCATCAAATTTCATTTATGAACTTGAATGCATTTAATGAGGAGCCTTGAATGTGATTTTGGTTGTTGTAAAAGTAAATGTGATTGTTGAAATGTGTTTAGTTGTTTTCCTTGTCAAAATACCTTTCCGATGATATAAGATACATGTTTTGGTTGTTTGCGGGTCATAAATGGTAATTGTTTGAAGTTAGGTTCGTGCATAAAACTTAAAAACTGCCAGATTTCTCTGTACATGTAATGGCGCGGCGCGCCATATACCCGCGCGGCGCGCCAAAGTGGTCTGTCCAACTTTGTCAATTTTCGAATAATGTTTGCTATGCTACGCACCTCCGATTCACACATAACTTGTTCTAACATGCTCATACATGATTAAAAACCTCAGAAAAATAGTTCGGGACCCGACCCGAACGTGTTGACTTTTTCGTTGACTTTGACCGACCAAAGTTTGACTTTTTGTCAAACTTAACCAAATGATTATGCAACCTTCCTAACTTGTTTATATACTTGTATCTTGCATGAAACTTGACAATGTGATTTCACATGCTACATAATCGAGTCGTAACGAGCCGTAGGACTAATTGAACATCTTTGACCTATCGTGTTTACCGTTATTGATACGACCTATTTGTTTAGGTCAAGACTAGCACTATCCTTCGCACACGTTACTTTGTGAAGTACTTTTCATACGTGCACTCAAGGTGAGATCATAGTCCCACTTTTACTCTTTTGCACTTACATTTGGGATGAGAAAACATAAACGTTTCTTTTTATTAAGTGAACACAAGTACAGGAAAACAAACATTCTACATACGAGTTTGAACAAAAATCCTCAATTCGATTATCATTAGTTACACTTGCCGGGTGTAAGCGAGAACTTATGTTATATGGCCATATGGGTTTGACAAACCCTCATTCAAACGGTTCGCTACCGTTTACGAATGAAATGTATTTTCGAGAAACAGTGTATGTTCTAACACTATTGTGATGGGGTTCTATGGAAGGAATGTTAAGCATTGATAATTGGGTGCTCGTGAAACAAACTTTTGGAATGTATTACTATTATATCATTGTTGCAAATCTTGTGGTTCACTTGTACTTACTTACTCAAACCTATGATTTCACCAACGTTTTAGTTGACGGATTTCTATGTTTTTCTCAAGTCCTTGAAAGCTAGTTGATACATGCTTCCGCACTCTTTTTGATACTTGCTTGGATGTCGAGTATACATGCATAGTTGGAGCGTCTTTTGACTACTTTAAATTGTGTCGCATAGGTTTCATTCGTACGTTAAACATTGTAATGTAACTAGTCTTTGAACTACATTTGTAAACTTGAAACATCCTTTTACTTATGAAATAGATGCGACATATTTTGGTCAAACGTCATGATAAAGACTTATGACCATGTAATGGGACCTACGTAGACGGCGCCGTCAAACATGATTTGGTCGGGTCGCTACATATATACCAATAGGAACTATCATGGGATTCCACTCTTGATTATGTCATGTATGACTAATCAATTTTAACTTCTACCATGAGCTAGTCAACTAACTATAACTCCTTTTAACCCCACTCACCACTCACCAATTACCACTCATCATTCACTCCATTTCACTTCCAATTCTCTTTCTAATTCTCTCTCAACATACACACACTATTATGAACGTATTTTTCTAGTAGTTAATCATCATCTTCATCAAAAATCACTTCAAGAATCAAGCTATAATCATCATAGGAAGAACACTTCAAGAACACTTCAAAAATCCCTTCAAGTTTACTAATTTACTTCCAAGCTTTCTAATCCATTCCAAGTAATCATCTAAGATCAAGAAACCTTTGTTATATACAGTAGCTTATCTTTCTTATTCAAGGTAATATTCATATTCAAACTTTGATTCAATTTCTATAACTATAAACTATCTTAATTCGAGTAAAAATCTTACTTGAACTTGTTTTTGTGTCATGATCCTACTTCAAGAACTTTCAAGCCATCCAAGATCCTTTGAAGCTAGATCATTTCTTGTCACTTCCAGTAGGTTTACCTACTAAACTTGAGGTAGTAATGATGTTCATAACATCATTCGATTCATATATATAAAACTATCTTATTCGAAGGTTTAAACTCGTAATCACTAGAACATAGTTTAGTTAATTCTAAACTTGTTCGCAAACAAAAGTTAATCCTTCTAACTTGACTTTTAAAATTAACTAAACACATGTTCTATATCTATATGATATGCTAACTTAATGATTTAAAACTTGGAAACACGAAAAACACCGTAAAACCGGATTTACGCCGTCGTAGTAACACCGCGGGCTGTTTTGGGTTAGTTAATTAAAAACTATGATAAACTTTGATTTAAAAGTTGTTATTCTGAGAAAATTATTTTTATTATGAACATGAAACTATATCCAAAAATTATGGTTAAACTCAAAGTGGAAGTATGTTTTCTAAAATGGTCATCTAGACGTCGTTCTTTCGACTGAAATGACTACCTTTACAAAAATGACTTGTAACTTATTTTTCTGACTATAAACCTATACTTTTTCTGTTTAGATTCATAAAATAGAGTTCAATATGAAACCATAGCAATTTGATTCACTCAAAACGGATTTAAAATGAAGAAGTTATGGGTAAAACAAGATTGGATAATTTTTCTCATTTAGCTACGTGAAAATTGGTAACAAATCTATTCCAACCATAACTTAATCAACTTGTATTGTATATTATGTAATCTTGAGATACCATAGACACGTATACAATGTTTCGACCTATCATGTCAACACATCTATATATATTTCGGAACAACCATAGACACTCTATATGTGAATGTTGGAGTTAGCTATACAGGGTTGAGGTTGATTCCAAAATATATATAGTTTGAGTTGTGATCAATACTGAGATACGTATACACTAGGTCGTGGATTGATTAAAGATAATATTTATCGATTTATTTCTGTACATCTAACTGTGGACAACTAGTTGTAGGTTACTAACGAGGACAGCTGACTTAATAAACTTAAAACATCAAAATATATTAAAAGTGTTGTAAATATATTTTGAACATACTTTAATATATATGTATATATTGTTATAGGTTCGTGAATCAACAGTGGCCAAGTCTTACTTCTCGACGAAGTAAAAACCTGTGAAAGTGAGTTATAGTCTCACTCTTAAAATCTAATATTTTTGGGATGAGAATACATGCAGGTTTTATAAATGATTTACAAAATAGACACAAGTACGTGAAACTACATTCTATGGTTGAATTATCGAAATCGAATATGCCCCTTTTTATTAAGTCTGGTAATCTAAGAATTAGGGAACAGACACCCTAATTGACGCGAATCCTAAAGATAGATCTATTGGGCCTAACAAACCCCATCCAAAGTACCGGATGCTTTAGTACTTCGAAATTTATATCATATCCGAAGGGTGTCCCGGAATGATGGGGATATTCTTATATATGCATCTTGTTAATGTCGGTTACCAGGTGTTCACCATATGAATGATTTTTATCTCTATGTATGGGATGTGTATTGAAATATGAAATCTTGTGGTCTATTGTTACGATTTGATATATATAGGTTAAACCTATAACTCACCAACATTTTTGTTGACGTTTAAAGCATGTTTATTCTCAGGTGAATATTAAGAGCTTCCGCTATTGCATACTAAAATAAGGACAAGATTTAGAGTCCATGTTTGTATGATATTGTGTAAAAACTGCATTCAAGAAACTGATTTCGATGTAACATATTTATATTGTAAACCATTATGTAATGGTCGTGTGTAAACAGAATATTTTAGATTATCATTATTTGATAATCTACGTAAAGCTTTTTAAACCTTCATTTATAAAATAAAGGTTATGGTTTGTTTTAAAAATGAATGCAGTCTTTGAAAAACGTCTCATATAGAGGTCAAAACCTCGCAACGAAATCAATTAATATGGAACGTTTTTAATCAATAAGAACGGGACATTTCAGTTGGTATCCGAGCGTTGGTCTTAGAGAACCAGAATTTTGCATTAGTGTGTCTTATCGAGTTTGTTAGGATGCATTAGTGAGTCTGGACTTCGACCGTGTTTACTTGAAAAATGATTGCTTAACAAATTTTGTTGGAAACTATATATTTTTAACATGTGAATATTATGTGATATATTAATCTCTTAACGCATTTGATATTATGTGATAGATGTCTACCTCTAGAACAAGTCCCATTGACTCACCTAATAATAATGAAGAGTCAAATGTAAATTGGAATGATTCGTGGACTGATTCACAAGTTCCCGAAGAGGAACCGGAAGAAGAGTCGGAACCAGAAGAAGAATCGAAACCGGAAGAAGAATCGGAACCGGATGTAGAAATAGAACCGGTGGGGGAAATAATAAAACGGTTAAGTAAAAGAAAATCCTCAACCAACCGACCAAGGTTAATTATGGTCAATGGTGTTTCCGCCAAGGAAGCAAAATATTGGGAGGATTACCAATTCTCCGATGAATCGGATTCCGACGAGAATTCCGATGATGTTATAGAAATTACCCCAACTGAATTTAAAAAGGCAAATGAAAATAATAAGGGAAAGGGCATAAAAATAGAGAAATCTAATTCCAACCCCGATGAACTTTGTATGTATCGTCAACCCCCGAAGTCCTTAAGTTGTAACAATGACCCGGGAACCTCTAAACCACCAAGTTTTTCTAAACCAATGTGGAAAACGACGGCTCGTATTAGGGGAACATCATATATCCCTAGAAACTTGGCAAAACGAACCAAAACCGAAGAAGAAGAAACAAGCGAGTCGGAATAAGATAGTTGTAAGACATTCGAAGAACGTTCCAAGAATGCCTTAGTTTATAAAAGGCTTTCGTTCGAAAGATGGGGGATATCACATTGGGAAATCCATAAATTACGATGTGTTTACTTTGACGCATATATTGCGGGGAACCCAAATGCTATTTTACGCAATGGGTTAAGAAATTATTTTGACTCAATATATCCGAATATTGGACTTCGTGATTTAGAAAAAGCGGCTAACATGCAACATAAAGAATCATGTTATGCTTACGGATTAGTAATGTTCGCTTCTCACCAAAGTGAGAACAAGAACATCGGCCTACAACTATTAAACAAAACGTTCCCACAAGTGACGGAGTCGGTAATTGGGGTAAGAAATGAGGTTTTTAGATTATTACGGGACTGTTGGACATTACGTATCCCTCATCCCTTTGACGACGTTACAACACTCTGTCTTATCAACGGCCATAACGGTTATGTTCCACAAGACCAAGGATGGGAAGTAATCCTAGTAAAACCAGAATGCATGACTTGTTTCTGGACGTATGAATTACGTGTCTTTATTGCCTTTGCTGAACGACTTGTGTACTAGCTAGAATTATCTTCACAACCATCTTGTATCAAATTTATTGTGTGCTATATTTCATGCTATATGTAAAATAAGCGGTATTGTAAGTTTCCAAAATATTGTGTAAAAGTTTGAACGCGAAATATTATTATAATCAGTTTTTCATATAGAATTGTAGTAGTTGAATTGTATATTAGCTACTAAGTATGAACTTAACGGGTAGGTACTACCCGAATTTAAACTTATAAAACGCTAATATGAAGAAAAAGCTTTTATAAATGAGTTCATATTATGCTACGAAATACTATTAACTACTCTTAATATTCTGTATGATTAACTTGTTCCATTTGACTATTTTGAAGGAAATGGCACCGACTACTCGACACACCGTGAATATGAATGAAGAGGAATTCCGTATTTTTCTAGCTTCAAACACAGCCGCAGTACAGGCTGCGCTACATACCAACAATAACCTTGGATCTAGCAGTACAGGAACTCGTGTAGGATGCACCTACAAAGAATTCACTGCCTGCAAACCTTTGAAATTTGATGGAACCGAAGGACCGATCGGATTGAAACGGTGGACCGAGAAGGTCGAATTGGTGTTTGCCATAAGTAAGTGTACTGAAGAGGACAAAGTAAAGTACGCTACGCATACCTTCACAGGTTCTGCGTTAACATGGTGGAATACCTATCTAGAGCAAGTGGGACAAGACGATGCGTACGCACTACCGTGGTCAGCATTCAAGCACTTGATGAACGAGAAGTACCGTCCCAGAACCGAGGTCAATAAGCTCAAGACAGAACTTAGAGGGTTACGAACCCAAGGATTTGATATTACCACGTACGACAGACGATTCACAGAATTATGCCTATTGTGTCCGGGAGCATTCGAAGATGAGGAAGAGAAGATCGACGCGTTTGTGAAAGGATTACCGGAAAGAATCCAAGAAGATATAAGTTCACATGAGCCCGCCTCCATACAACAGGCATGTAGAATGGCTCACAAACTAGTGAACCAGATTGAAGAAAGAATTAAAGAACAAATTGCTGAAGAGGCCAATGTGAAGCAAGTCAAAAGAAAGTGGGAGGAAAACGGTGATAAGAATCACCAATACAACAACAACAGCAATTACAACAATAATCGCAACAATTATCCCAACAATTGCAACATCAATCGCAACTATAACAAACGGCCCAACAACAACAACAACAACAACAACATCAACTAAAACAATCATCCCAACAACAATAATAACCGCAACAACAACAACAATCAGAAGCAGCTATGCCAAAGGTGTGAAAAGTATCACTCGGGGTTCTGCACCAAATTTTGCAACAAGTGTAAAAGAAATGGTCATAGCGCGGTGAAGTGTGAGGTCTACGGACCAGGGGTTAATAGAACGAAAGGAACAAATGGTGTCGGAACGAGTAATGGCGGAGCAAGTAGTGTCGGAGCAAGTTATGCCAATGTAGTTTGTTATAAATGTGGAAAACTGGGCCACATTATTAGAAATTGCCCGAACCAGGAGAACACGAATGGACAAGGCCGCGGAAGAGTTTTCACTATTAATGCGGCAGAGGCACAGGAAGACCCGGAGCTTGTTACTGGTACGTTTCTTATTGACAATAAATCTGCTTACGTTTTATTTGATTCGGGTGCGGATAGAAGCTATATGAGTAGAGATTTTTGTGCTAAATTAAGTTGTCCATTGACGCCTTTGGATAGTAAATTTTTACTCGAATTAGCAAATGGTAAATTAATTTCAGCAGATAATATATGTCGGAATAGAGAAATTAAACTGGTTAGCGAAACATTTAAGATTGACTTGATACCAGTAGAGTTAGGAAGTTTTGATGTGATAATCGGTATGGACTGGTTGAAAGAAGTGAAAGCAGAGATCGTTTGTTACAAAAATGCAATTCGCATTATACGAGAAAAAGGAAAACCCTTAATGGTGTACGGAGAAAAGGGCAACATGAAGCTACATCTTATTAGTAATTTGAAGGCACAAAAACTAATAAGAAAAGGTTGCTATGCTGTTCTAGCACACGTCGAGAAAGTACAAACTGAATAAAAGAGCATCAATGATGTTCCCGTCGCAAAAGAATTTCCCGATGTATTTCCGAAAGAATTACCGGGATTACCCCCACATCGATCCGTTGAATTTCAAATAGATCTTGTACCAGGAGCTGCACCAATAGCTCGTGCTCCTTACAGACTCACACCCAGCGAGATGAAAGAACTGCAAAGCCAATTACAAGAACTTTTAGAGCATGGTTTCATTCGACCAAGCACATCACCGTGGGGAGCTCCTGTTTTGTTTGTCAAGAAGAAAGATGGTACATTCAGGTTGTGTATCGACTACCGAGAGTTGAACAAACTTACCATCAAGAACCGCTACCCACTATCGAGAGTCGACGACTTATTTGATCAACTACAAGGCTCGTCTGTTTATTCAAAGATTGACTTACGTTCCGGGTATCATCAAATGCGGGTAAAAGAAGATGATATTCCAAAGACTGCTTTCAAAACACGTTACGGTCATTACGAGTTTATGGTCATGCCATTTGGTTTAACTAATGCACCAGCTGTGTTCATGGACCTTATGAACCGAGTGTGTGGACCATACCTTGACAAGTTTGTCATTGTTTTCATTGATGACATACTTATTTACTTAAAGAATGACCAAGAACACGGTGAACATTTGAGAAAGGTGTTAGAAGTATTGAGGAAGGAAGAATTGTACGCTAAATTTTCAAAGTGTGCATTTTGGTTGGAAGAAGTTCAATTCCTCGGTCACATAGTGAATAAAAAAGGTATTAAGGTGGATCCGGCAAAGATAGAAACTGTTGAAAAGTGGGAAACCCCAAAAATTCTGAAACACATACGCCAGTTTTTAGGACAAGCTGGTTACTACAGAAGGTTCATCCAAGACTTTTCCAGAATAGCAAAACCCTTGACTGCATTAACGCATAAAGGGAAGAAATTTGAATGGAAGGATGAACAAGAGAAAGCGTTTCAGTTATTGAAGAAAAAGCTAACTACGGCACCTATATTGTCATTGCCTGAAGGGAATGATGATTTTGTGATTTATTGTGACACATCAAAGCAAGGTCTCAGTTGTGTATTAATGCAACGAACGAAGGTGATTGCTTATGCGTCTAGACAATTGAAGATTCACGAGCAAAATTATACGACGCATGATTTGGAATTAGGCGCGGTTGTTTTTGCATTAAAGACTTGGAGGCACTACTTATATGGGGTCAAAAGTATTATATATACCGACCACAAAAGTCTTCAACACATATTTAATCAGAAACAACTGAATATGAGGCAGCGTAGGTGGATTGAATTGTTGAATGATTAGGACTTTGAGATTCCTTACCACCCGGGGAAGGCAAATGTGGGAGCCGATGCCTTGAGCAGGAAGGACAGAGAACCCATTCGAGTAAAATCTATGAATATAATGATTCATAATAACCTTACTACTCAAATAAAGGAGGCGCAACAAGGAGTTTTAAAAGAAGGAAATTTAAAGGATGAAATACTCAAAGGATCGGAGCAGCATCTTAATATTCGAGAAGACGAAATCCGGTATAGGGCTGAAAGGATTTGGGTACCAAAATTTGGAGATATGAGAGAAATGGTACTTAGAGAAGCTCATAAAACCAGATACTCAATACATACTGGAACGGGGAAGATGTACAAGGATCTCAAGAAACATTTTTGGTGGCCGGGTATGAAAGCCGATGTTGCTAAATACGTAGGAGAATGTTTGACGTGTTCTAAGGTCAAAGCTGAGCATCAGAAACCATCAGGTCTACTTCAACAACCCGAAATCCCGGAATGGAAATGGGAAAATATTACCATAGATTTCATCACTAAATTGCCAAGGACTGCAAGTGGTTTTGATACTATTTGGGTAATAGTTGATCGTCTCACCAAATCAGCACACTTCCTGCCAATAAGAGAAGATGACAAGATGGAGAAGTTAGCACGACTATATTTGAAGGAAGTCGTCTCCAGACATGGAATACCAATCTCTATTATCTCTGATAGGGATGGCAGATTTATTTCAAGATTCTGGCAGACATTACAGCAAGCATTAGGAACTCGTCTAGACATGAGTACTGCATATCATCCACAAACTGATAGGCAGAGTGAAAGGACGATACAAACGCTTGAAGACATGCTACGAGCATGTGTTATTGATTTCGGAAACAGTTGGGATCGACATCTACTGTTAGCAGAATTTTCCTACAACAACAGCTACCATTCAAGCATTGAGATGACGCCGTTTGAAGCACTTTATGGTAGAAAGTGCAGGTCTCCGATTTGTTGGAGTGAAGTGGGGGATAGACAGATTACGGGTCCGGAGATTATACAAGAAACTACCGAGAAGATCATCCAAATTCAACAACGGTTGAAAACCGCCCAAAGTCGACAAAAGAGCTACGCTGACATTAAAAGAAAAGATATAGAATTTGAAATTGGAGAGATGGTCATACTTAAAGTTGCACCTTGGAAAGGCGTTGTTCGATTTGGTAAACGAGGGAAATTAAATCCAAGGTATATTGGACCATTCAAGATTATTGATCGTGTCGGACCAGTAGCTTACCGACTTGAGTTACCTCAACAATTCGCGGCTGTACATAACACTTTCCACGTCTCGAATTTGAAGAAATGTTTTGCTAAAGAAGATCTCACTATTCCGTTAGATGAAATCCAAATCAACGAAAAACTTCAATTCATCGAAGAACCCGTCGAAATAATGGATCGTGAGGTTAAAAGACTTAAGCAAAACAAGATACTAATTGTTAAGGTTCGATGGAATGCTCGTAGAGGACCCGAGTTCACCTGGGAGCATGAAGATCAGATGAAGAAGAAATACCCACATCTATTTCCAGAAGATTCGTCAACACCTTCAACAGCTTAAAATTTCGGGACGAAATTTATTTAACGGGTAGGTACTGTAGTGACCCGAACTTTTCCATGTTTATATATATTAATTGAGATTGATATTTACATGATTAAATGTTTCCAACATGTTAAGCAATCAAACTTGTTAAGACTTGTTTAATTGAAATATGTTTCATATAGACAATTGACCACCCAAGTTGACCGGCGATTCACGAACGTTAAAACTTGTAAAAATGACATGACGATATATATATGGATATACATATGGTTAACATGAGATTATGATAAGTAAGTATCTCCATAAGTATATTAAAAATGAGTTATATACATATAAACAAGACTACTAACTTAAGGATTTCGAAACGAGACATATATGTAACGATTATCGTTGTAACGACATTTAAATGTATATATATCATATTAAGATATATTAATATATCATAATATCATGATAATATAATAATTTAACATCTCATTAGATATAATAAACAATGGGTTAACAACATTAATTGAGATCGTTAACTTAAAGGTTTCAAAACAACACTTACATGTAACGACGAACGATGACTTAACGACTCAGTTAAAATGTATATACATGTAGTGTATTTAGATGTATTAAAATACTTTTGGAAGACTTCAAGACATATATCAAAACACTCATACTTAACGAAAATGGTTACAGTTACTTTCCCATTCTTTTCTTTCATTAAGAATTCTAGTCGTATTCTTACCCGTATTATACACAGCTTCAAAACGTACTTACTATGGGTATATACCAATAGGAACTAGCATGGGATTCCACTCTTGATTATTTCATGTATGACTAATCAATTTTAACTTCTACCATGAGCTAGTCAACTAACTAGAACTCCTTTTAACCCCACTCACCACTCACCAATTACCACTCATCATTCACTCCATTTCACTTCCAATTGTCTTTCTAATTCTCTCTCAACACACACACACTATTATGAATGTATTTTTCCAGTAGTTAATCATCATCTTCATCAAAAATCACTTCAAGAATCAAGCTATAATCATCATAGGAAGAACACTTCAAGAACACTTCAAAAATCCCTTCAAGTTTACTAATTTACTTCCAAGCATTCAAATCCATTCCAAGTAATCATCTAAGATCAAGAAACCTTTGTTATATACAGTAGGTTATCTTTCTTATTCAAGGTAATATTCATATTCAAACTTTGATTCAATTTCTATAACTATAAACTATCTTAATTCGAGTAAAAATCTTACTTGAACTTGTTTTTGTGTCATGATCCTACTTCAAGAACTTTCAAGCCATCCAAGATCCTTTGAAGCTAGATCATTTTTTGTCACTTCCAGTAGGTTTACCTACTAAACTTGAGGTAGTAATGATGTTCATAACATCATTCGATTCATATATATAAAACTATCTTATTCGAAGGTTTAAACTCGTAATCACTAGAACATAGTTTAGTTAATTCTAAACTTGTTCGCAAACAAAAGTTAATCCTTCTAACTTGACTTTTAAAATTAACTAAACACATGTTCTATATCTATATGATATGCTAACTTAATGATTTAAAACCTGGAAACACGAAAAACACCGTAAAACCGGATTTACGCCGTCGTAGTAACACCGCGGGCTGTTTTGGGTTAGTTAATTAAAAACAATGATAAACTTTGATTTAAAAGTTGTTATTCTGAGAAAATGATTTTTATTATGAACATGAAACTATATCCAAAAATTATGGTTAAACTCAAAGTGGAAGTATGTTTTCTAAAATGGTCATCTAGACGTCGTTCTTTCGACTGAAATGACTACCTTTACAAAAATGACTTGTAACTTATTTTTCTGACTATAAACCTATACATTTTCTGTTTAGATTCATAAAATAGAGTTCAATATGAAACCATAGCAATTTGATTCACTCAAAACGGATTTAAAATGAAGAAGTTATGGGTAAAACAAGATTGGATAATTTTTCTCATTTTAGCTACGTGAAAATTGGTAACAAATCTATTCCAACCATAACTTAATCAACTTGTATTGTATATTATGTAATCTTGAGATACCATAGACACGTATACAATGTTTCGACCTATCATGTCGACACGTCTATATATATTTCGGAACAACCATAGACACTCTATATGTGAATGTTGGAGTTAGCTATACAGGGTTGAGGTTGATTCCAAAATATATATAGTTTGAGTTGTGATCAATACTGAGATACGTATACATTGGGTCGTGGATTGATTCAAGATAATATTTATCGATTTATTTCTGTACATCTAACTGTGGACAACTAGTTGTAGGTTACTAACGAGGACATCTGACTTAATAAACTTAAAACATCAAAATATATTAAAAGTGTTGTAAATATATTTTGAACATACTTTAATATATATGTAGACATTGTTATAGGTTCGTGAATCAACAGTGGCCAAGTCTTACTTCTCGACGAAGTAAAAACCTGTGAAAGTGAGTTATAGTCCCACTCTTAAAATCTAATATTTTTGGAATGAGAATACATGCAGGTTTTATAAATGATTTACAAAATAGACACAAGTACGTGAAACTACATTCTATGGTTGAATTATCGAAATCGAATATGCCCCTTTTTATTAAGTCTGGTAATCTAAGAATTAGGGAACAGAGACCCTAATTGACGCGAATCCTAAAGATAGATCTATTGGGCCTAACAAACCCCATCCAAAGTACCGGATGCTTTAGTACTTCGAAATTTATATCATATCCGAAGGGTGTCCCGGAATGATGGGGATATTCTTATATATGCATCTTGTTAATGTCGGTTACCAGGTGTTCACCATATGAATGATTTTTATCTCTATGTATGGGATGTGTATTGAAATATGAAATCTTGTGGTCTATTGTTATGATTTGATATATATAGGTTAAACCTATAACTCACCAACATTTTTGTTGACGTTTAAAGCATGTTTATTCTCAGGTGAATATTAAGAGCTTCCGCTGTTGCATACTAAAATAAGGACAAGATTTGGAGTCCATGTTTGTATGATATTGTGTAAAAACTGCATTCAAGAAACTGATTTCGATGTAACATATTTGTATTGTAAACCATTATGTAATGGTCGTGTGTAAACAGGATATTTTAGATTATCATTATTGATAATCTACGTAAACCTTTTTAAACCTTCATTTATAAAATAAAGTTATGGTTTGTTTTAAAAATGAATGCAGTCTTTGAAAAACATCTCATATAGAGCTCAAAACCTCGCAACGAAATCAATTAATATGGAACGTTTTTAATCAATAAGAACGGGACATTTCAGATATGATATGTCAAAAGATTTTCATACGAGTCTATGGTATCCCAAGATTACAAAATATATTAGAATACATGTATAATACAATATAAGTGAGCTAGGATATGATTTGTATAGATTTGTTAAACATTTCCCGTAGCTAAAAAGATCAAAAATATCCAATCTTGTTTTACCCATAACTTCTTCATTTTAAATCCGTTTTGAGTGAATCAAATTGTTATGGTTTCATATTGAACTATAATTTAAGAATCCAAACAGAAAAAGTATAGGTTTATAGTCAGAAATTTAAGTTACATGTCAATTACTAAAGAGGTGGTCATTTCCGTCGAAAGAACGACATCTTGATGACCATTTTGAAAAACATACTTTCACTTTGAGTTTAACCAAGATTTTTGGATATAGTTTCATGTTCATATAAAAAATAATTTTCCCAAAAGAACAACTTTTAAATCAAAGTTTATTATAGTTTTTAATTATCCAAACCAAAACAGCCCCCGGTTTCACTACGACGGCGTATATCCGATTTTATGGTGTTCATCGTGTTTCCAGGTTTTAAATCATTAAGTTAGCATATCATATAGATATATAACATGTGTTTAGTTGATTTTAAAAGTCAAGTTAGAATTATTAACTTTTATTTGCGAACAAGTTTAGAATTAACTAAACTATGTTCTAGTGATTACAAGTTTAAACCTTCGAATAAGATAGCTTTATATGTATGAATCGAATGATGTTATGAACAACATTACTACCTCAAGTTTTCTGATTAAAACTACTGGATATGAGAAAAATGGATCTAGCTTCAAAGGATCCTTGGATGGCTTGAAAGTTCTTGAAGCAGAATCATGACACGAAAACTGTTCAAGTAAGACTTTCACTCGAAATAAGATTGTTATAGTTGTAGAAATTGAATCAAAGTTTGAATATGAATATTACCTTGAATTAGAAAGATAACTTACTATAAATAACAAAATTTCCTTGATCTTAGATGATTACTTGGAATGGATTAGAAAGCTTGGAAGTAGACTTGCAAACTTGGAAGTACTCTTGATTTTTATGAAACTATACTTATGGAATTTATGAAGAACACTTAGAACTTGAAGATGGAACTTGAGAGAGATCAATTAGATGAAGAAAATTTAAAAATGAAAGTGTTTGTAGGTGTTTTTAGTTGTTGGTATATGGATTAGATATAAAGGATATGTAATTTTGTTTTCATGTAAATAAGTCATGAATGATTACTAATATTTTTGTAATTTTATGAGATATTTCATGCTAGTTGTCAAATGATGGTTCCCACATGTGTTAGGTGACTCACATGGGCTGCTAAGAGCTGATCATTGGAGTGTATATATACAAATAGTACATACATCTAAAAGCTGTGTATTGTACAAGTACGAATACGGGTGCATACGAGTAGAATTGTTGATGAAACTGAACGAGGATGTAATTGTAAGCATTTTTGTTAAGTAGAAGTAATTTGATATGTGTCTTGAAGTCTTTCAAAAGTGTAAGAATACATATCAAAACACAACATGTATATACATTCTAATGGAGTCGTTAAGTCTTCGTTAGTCGTTACATGTAAGTGTTGTTTTGAAACCTTTAAGTTAACGATCTCAATTAATGTTGTTAACCCAATGTTTATTATATCAAATGAGATGTTAAATTATTATGTTATCATGATATTATGATGTATGAATATCTCTTAATATGATATATACATTAAAATATCATTACAACGATAATCGTTACATATAAGTCTCGTTTCGTAATTCTTGAGTTAGTAGTCTTGTTTTTACATATGTAGTTCATTGTTAACACACTTAATGATATATTTAAATATCATTTTATCATGTTAAATATAGTGTATCAATATCTTAATATGATACATATGTATTTAGTAGACGTTATCATAACAATAATCGTTATATATATCATTTTGAGTTTCTTAACTTAGTAATCTCATTTCTTATGTATATCACACATTGTTAATATACTTAGTGAGATACTTACTCATCATAATCTCATATCAACCATATATATATGTCTATATATACCACAACATGTAGTTTTTATAAATTTGTAACGTTCGTGAATCGCCGGTCAACTTGGGTGATCAATTGTCTATATGAAACTTATTTCATTTAATCAAGTCTTAATAAGTTTGATTGCTTAACACGTTGGAAACATTTAGTCATGTAAATATCAATCTCAATTTATATATATAAACATGGAAAAGTTCGGGTCACTACAGTACCTACCCGTTAAATAAATTTCGTCCCGAAATTTTAAGTTGTTGAAGGTGTTGACGAATCTTCTGGAAATAGATGCGGGTATTTTTTCTTCATCTAATCTTCACGCTCCCAGGTGAACATGAGTCCTCTATGAGCATTCCATCGAACCTTAACAATTGGTATCTTGTTTTGCTTAAGTCTCTTAACCTCACGATCCATTATTTGGACGGGTTCTTCAATGAATTGAAGTTTTTCATTGATTTAGATTTCATCCAACGGAATAGTGAGATCTTCTTTAGAAAAACATTTCTTCAAGTTTGAGACATGGAAAGTGTTATGTACAGTCGCGAGTTGTTGAGGTAGCTCCAGTTGGTAAGCTACTGGTCCGACACGATCTATAATCTTGAATGGTCCAATGTACCTTGGATTTAGTTTCCCCCGTTTACCAAATCGAACAACGCCTTTCCAAGGTGAAATCTTAAGCATGACCATTTCTCCAATTTCAAACTCTATATCTTTTCTTTTACTGTCCGCGTAGCTTTTTTAGTCGACTCTGGGCGGTTTTCAATCGTTGTTGAATTTGGATGATTTTCTCGGTAGTTTCTTGTATTATCTTCGGACCCGTAATCTGTCTATCCCCCACTTCATTCCAACAAATCGGAGACCTGCACTTTCTACCATAAAGTGCCTCAAACGGCGACATCTCAATACTAGAATGATAACTGTTGTTGTAGGAAAATTCTGCTAACGGTAGGTGTCGATCCCAACTGTTTTCGAAATCAATAACACATGCTCGTAGCATGTCTTCAAGCGTTTGTATCGTCCTTTCGCTCTGCCCATCAGTTTGTGGATGATAGGCAGTACTCATGTCTAGACGAGTCCCCAATGCTTGTTGTAACGTCTGCCAGAACCTTGAAACAAATCTACCATCTCTATCAGAGATAATAGAGACAGGTATTCCATGTCTGGAGACAACCTCCTTCAAATACAATCGTGCCAACTTCTCCATTTTGTCATCTTCTCTCATTGGCAGGAAGTGTGCTGACTTAGTGAGACGATCAACTATTACCCAAATAGTATCATAACCACTTGCAGTCCTTGGCAATTTAGTAATGAAATCCATGATAATGTTTTCCCATTTCCATTTCGGGATTTCAGGTTGTTGTAGTAGACCTGATGGTTTCTGATGTTCAGCTTTGACCTTAGAACACGTCAAACATTCTCCTACATATTTAGCAATATCGACTTTCATACCCGGCCACCAAAAGTGTTTCTTGAGATCTTTATACATCTTCCCCGCTCCGAGATGTATTGAATATCTGGTTTTATGTGCTTCCTTAAGTACCATTTCTCTCACATCTCCAAACCTTAGTACCCAAATTCTATCAGCCCTATATCGGGTTCCGTCTTCCCGAATATTAAGATGTTTCTTTGATCCTTTGGGTATCTCATTCTTCAACTTTCCTTCTTTTACAACCCCTTGTTGCACCTCCTTTATTTGAGTAGTAAGGTTAGTACGAATAATTATATTCATAGCTTTTACCAGTATAGGTTCTCTGTCCTTTCTACTCAAAGCGTCAGCTACCACATTCGCCTTCCCCGGGTGGTATCGAATCTCAAAATCATAATCATTCAACAGTTCAATCCACCTGCGTTGCCTCATATTCAGTTGCTTCTGATTAAATATATGTTGGAGACTTTTGTGGTCGGTATATATAATATTTTTGACCCCATATAAATAATGCCTCCAAGTCTTTAATGCAAAAACAATAGCTCCCAATTCCAAATCGTGAGTCATATAATTTTGCTCATGAATCTTCAATTGTCTAGACGCATAAGCAATCACCTTCGTTCGTTGAATTAATACACAACCGAGACCTTGCTTTGATGCGTCACAATAAATCACAAAATCATCATTCCCTTCAGGCAATGACAATATAGGTGCTGTAGTTAGCTTTTTCTTCAATAACTGAAATGCCTTCTCTTGTTCATCCTTCCATTCAAATTTCTTCCCTTTATGGGTTAATGCAGTCAAGGGTTTTGCTATTTTGGAGAAATATTGGATGAATCTTCTGTAGTAACCAGCCAATCCTAAAAATTGACGTATATGCTTCGGAGTTTTTGGGGTTTCCCACTTTTCAACAGTTTCGATCTTTGCCGGGTCCACCTGGATACCTTATTTGTTCACTATGTGACCAAGAAATTGAACTTCTTCCAACCAAAATGCACACTTTGAAAACTTAGCGTACAATTTTTCTTTCCTCAATACTTCTAGCACTTTTCTCAAATGTTCTTCGTGCTCTTGATCATTCTTTGAGTAAATAAGTATGTCATCGATGAAAATAATGAAAAACTTGTCAAGATATGGCCCACACACTCGGTTCATAAGGTCCATGAATACAGCTGGTGCGTTAGTCATTTCAAACGGCATAACCATAAACTCGTAATGACCATAACGCGTCCTAAAAGTAGTTTTTGGAATATCATCCTCCTTTACTCGCATTTGATGATATCCAGAACGTAAATCGATTTTCAAATAAACTGACGAGCCTTGTAGTTGATCAAATAAGTCATTAATTCTCGGCAGTGGATAACGGTTTTTTATGGTAAGTTTATTCAACACTCTGTAGTCAATACACAACCTAAATGTACCATCCTTCTTCTTGACAAACAAAACAGGAGCTCCCCATGGTGATGTGCTTGGTCGAATGAAACCACGTTCTAATAGTTCTTACAGTTGGCTTTGCAGTTCTTTCATCTCGGTGGGTGCGAGTCTGTAAGGAGCACGAGCTATTGGTGCAGCTCCTGGTACAAGATCTATTTGAAATTCAACAGATCGATGTGGAGGTTGTCCCGGTAATTCTTTCGGAAATACATCGGGAAATTCTTTTGCGACGGGAACATCATTTATGCTCTTTTCTTCAGTTTGTACTTTCTCGACGTGTGCTAGAACAGCATAGCAACCTTCTCTTATTAGTTTTTGTGCCTTCAAATTACTAATAAGATGTAGCTTCGTGTTTCCTTTTTCTACGTACACCATTAAGGGTTCTCCTTCTTCTCGTACAATGCGAATTGCATTTTTGTAACATACGATCTCTGCTTTCATCTCCTTCAGCCAGTCCATGCCAACTATTACATCAAAACTCCCTAACTCTACTGGTATCAAATCAATCTTAAATATTTCACTACCCAGTTTAATTTCTCGATTCCGGCATATATAATCTACTGAAATTAATTTACCGTTTGCTAATTCGAGTAAAAATTTACTATCCAACGGCGTCAATGGACAACTTAATTTAGCACAAAAATCTCAAATCATATAGCTTCTATCCGCACCCGAATCAAATAAAACGTAAGCAGATTTATTGTCAATAAGAAACGTACCCGTAACAAGTTCTGGGTCTTCCTATGCCTCTGCCGCATTAATATTGAAAACTCTTCCGTGGCCTTGTCCATTCGTGTTCTCCTGGTTCAGGCAATTTCTAATAATGTGGCCCGGTTTTCCACATTTATAACAAACTACATTGGCATAACTTGCTCCGACACTACTTGCTCCGCCATTACTCGTTCCGACACCATTTGTTCCTTTTGTTCTGTTAACCCCTGGTCCGTAGACCTCACACTTCGCCGCGCTATGACAATTCCTTTTACACTTGTTGCAAAATTTGGTGCAGAACCCCGAGTGATACTTTTCACACCTTTGGCATAGCTGCTTCTGGTTGTTGTTGTTGTTGTTGCGGTTGTTATTGTTGTTGGGATGATTGTTGTAGTTGTTGTTGTTGTTGTTGTGCCATTTGTTGTAGTTGCAATTGATGTTGCGATTGTTGGGATAGTTGTTATTGTTTTGGTGACTCTTATCACCGTTTTCCTCCCACTTTCTTTTGACTAACTTCACGTTGGCCTCTTCGGCCGCCTGTTCTTTAATTCTTCCCTCAATCTGGTTCACTAGTTTGTGAGCCATTGTACATGCCTTTTGTATGGAGGCAGGCTCGTGTGAACTTATATCTTCTTGGATTCTCTCCGGTAACCCTTTCACAAACGCATCGATCTTCTCTTCCTCATCTTCGAACGCTCTCGGACACAATAGGCACAATTCTGTGAACCGTCTTTCGTACGAAGTAATATCGAATCCCTGTGTTCGTAACCCTCTAAGTTCTGACTTGAGCTTATTGACCTAGGTTCTGGGACGGTACTTCTCGTTCATCAAATGCTTGAATGCTGACCACGGTAGCGCGTAAGCAGCATCTTGTCCCACTTGCTCTAGATAGGTATTCCACCATGTTAACGCAATACCTGTGAAGGTATGCGTAGCGTACTTCACTTTGTCTCCTTCAGCACACTTACTTATGGCAAACACCGATTCAACTTTCTCGGTCCACCGTTTCAATCCGATTGGTCCTTCGGTCCCATCAAATTCTGAAGGTTTGCAGGCAGTGAATTCCTTGTAGGAGCATCCTACACGATTTCTTGCGCCGTTAGCTGTATTGCTAGATTCAGAGTTATTGTTAGTATGTAGCGCGGCCTGTACTGCGGCTATGTTTGAAGCAAGAAAGGCACGAAATTCCTCTTCACTCATATTCAAGGTGTGTCAGGTAGTCGGTGCCATTTCCTTCAAAATAGTCAAATGAAACAATTTAATCATACAGAATATTAAGAGTAGTCAATAGTATCTCGTAGCATAATATGAACTCATTTAAAAAAGCTTTTTCTTCATATTAGCGTTTTATAAGTTTAAATTCGGGTACTACCTACCCGTTAAGTTCATACTTAGTAGCTAATATACAATTCAACTACTACAATTACATATAAAAAACTGATTATAATAATATATCACATACAAATATTCTTCAAACTTACAACTTCGCTATATTACATATAACATGAAATATAGTACACTATGATACATGACAGTTTTGAAGATAAATCTAGTTAATACGCAAGTTGTTCAGCAAAGGAAATAAAGACACGTAATTCATAAGTCCAGAAACAAGTCATGCACTCTGGTTTTACTAAAATGACTTCCCATCCTTGGTCTTGTGGAAAATAACCGTTATGACCATTGGCTAGGCAGTATGTTGTAATGTCATCAAAAGGACGAGGGTTTCGTAATGTCCAACAGCCCCGTAATAATCTAAAAACCTTGTTTCTCACCCCAACTACTGAATCCGTCACTTGTGGGAAAGTTTTATTTAAAAGCTGCAATCCAATGTTCTTTTTCTAACTTTGGTAAGAAGCGAACATCACTAACCCGTAAGCATAACATGCTTCTTTATGTTGCATGTTAGAAGCTCTTTCTAATTCACGAAATCCTATGTTGGGATATGTTGAGTCAAAATAGGTTCTTAACCCGTAGCGTAAAATTGCATTTGGGTTCCCCGCATTTAACGCTTTAAAGAAAACACGGTGTAACTTAAACTCTCCCCAATGTGATATACCCCACCTATCAAAGGAAAGCCTTTTATAAACTAAGGCATTTCTGGAAAGTCTTTCAAATGTTTGACAAGTTAATTTCACCATAACTAAATGTGCTGATGAATTCTGACCGACTCTAGACAAGATTTCCTCAATCATATCCTCTGGTAGGTCTTCTAAAATATTCGGTTGTCTACCCTTAACGTCCATTTTGTTTTTATACTGTAAAAATAGACAAGGATTAGATTCGTAATAACAAACAATACAAGCAATTTTTACATAGAACATAAAAGTACAAGCACACTACAATACATTTATTACATAACATGCTCACAGATATTTCCTTCCTCGGAAATAAGACTTGGCCACGGATCGATTCACGAACCTATACAAATATGTACATATATATCAAAGTATGATCAAAATATAATTACAACCATTTTTATTATGTTTTAAAGATTTGAGTGTATTAAGTCAGCTGTCCTCGTTAATAACCTACAACTAGTTGTCCACGGTTAGATGTACAGAAATAAATCGATATATATTATCTTAAATCAATCCACGACCCAGTGTATACACGTCTCAGGCTAGATCACAACTCAAAGTATATATATTTTTGGAATCAACCTCAACCCTGTATAGCTAACTCCAACATTACTGCATATAGAGTGTCTATGGTTGTTCCAAATAATATATATACATGGGTCGATATGATATGTCAAAACATTTGCATACGTGTCTATGGTATCCCAAGATTACATAATATATTAGAATACATGTATAATACAATATAAGTTAGCTAGGATATGATTTGTATAGATTTGTTAAACATTTCCCGTAGCTAAAAATATCAAAAATATCCAATCTTGTTTTACCCATAACTTCTTCATTTTAAATCCGTTTTGAGTGAATCAAATTGCTATGGTTTAATATTGAACTCTAATTTAAGAATCCAAACAGAAAAAGTATAGGTTTATAGTCGGAAATTTAAGTTACATGTCAATTACTAAAGAGGTAGTCATTTCCGTCGAAAGAACGACATCTTGATGACCATTTTGAAAAACATACTTTCACTTTGAGTTTAACCAAGATTTTTGGATATAGTTTCATGTTCATATGAAAAATAATTTTTCCAGAAGAACAACTTTTAAATCAAAGTTTATCATAGTTTTTAATTATCCAAACCAAAACAGCCCCCGGTTTCACTACGACGGCGTATATCCGATTTTATGGTGTTCATCGTGTTTCCAGGTTTTAAATCATTAAGTTAGCATATCATATAGATATAGAACATGTGTTTAGTTGATTTTAAAAGTCAAGTTAGAAGGTTTAACTTTTGTTTGCGAACAAGTTTAGAATTAACTAAACTATGTTCTAGTGATTACAAGTTTAAACCTTCGAATAAGATAGCTTTATATGTATGAATCGAATGATGTTATGAACATCATTACTACCTCAAGTTTTCTGGATAAAACTACTGGAAATAATAAAAATGGATCTAGCTTCAAAGGATCCTTGGAATGCTTGAAAGTTCTTGAAGCAGAATCATGACACGAAAACAGTTCAAGTAAGATTTTCACTCGAAATAAGATTGTTATAGTTGTAGAAATTGAATCAAAGTTTGAATATGAATATTATCTTGAATTAGAAAGATAACCTACTATAAATAACAAAGGTTCCTTGATCTTAGATGATTACTTGGAATGGATTAGAAAGCTTTGAAGTAGACTTGCAAACTTGGAAGTATTCTTGATTTTTATGAAACTATAATTATGGAATTTATGAAGAACACTTAGAACTTGAAGATGGAACTTGAGAGAGATCAATTAGATGAATAAAATTGAAGAATTAAAGTGTTTGTAGGTGTTTTTGGTCGTTGGTATATGGATTAGATATAAAGGATATGTAATTTTGTTTTCATGTAAATAAGTCATGAATGATTACTAATATTTTTGTAATTTTATGAGATATTTCATGCTAGTTGCCAAATGATGGTTCTCACATGTGTTAGGTGACTCACATGGGCTGCTAAGAGCTGATCATTGGTGAAATGTCCCGTTCTTATTGATTAAAAATGTTCCATATTAATTGATTTCGTTGCGAGGTTTTGACCTCTATATGAGACGTTTTTCAAAGACTGCATTCATTTTAAAACAAACCATAACCTTTATTTCATCAATAAAGGTTTAAAAAGCTTTACGTAGATTATCAAATAATGATAATCTAAAATATCCTGTTTACACACGACCATTACATAATGATTTACAATACAAATATGTTACAACGAAATAAGTTTCTTGAATGCAGTTTTTACACAATATCATACAAGCATGGACTTCAAATCTCGTCCTTATTTAAGTATGCGACAGCGGAAGCTCTTAATAATCACCTGAGAATAATCATGCTTTAAACATCAACAAAAATGTTGGTGAGTTATAGGTTTAACCTATATATTATCAAATCATAATAATAGACCACAAGATTTCATATTTCAATACACATCCCATACATAGAGATAAAAATCATTCATATGGTGAACACCTGGTAACCGACATTAACAAGATGCATATATAAGAATATCCCCATCATTCCGGGACACCCTTCGGATATGATATAAATTTCGAAGTACTAAAGCATCCAGTACTTTGGATTGGGTTTGTTAGGCCCAATAGATCTATCTTTAGGATTCGCGTCAATTAGGGTATATGTTCCCTAATTCTTAGATTACCAGACTTAATAAAAAGGGGCATATTCGATTTCGATAATTCAACCATAGAATGTAGTTTCACGTACTTGTGTCTATTTTGTAAATCATTTATAAAACCTGCATGTATTCTCATCCCAAAAATATTAGATTTTAAAAGTGGGACTATAACTCACTTTCACAGATTTTTACTTCGTCGGGAAGTAAGACTTGGCCACTGGTCGATTCACGAACCTATAACAAATATGTACATATATATCAAAGTATGTTCAAAATATATTTACAACACTTTTAATACATTTTGATGTTTTAAGTTCATTAAGTCAGCTGTCCTCGTTAGTAACCTACAACTAGTTGTCCACAGTTAGATATACAGAAATAAATCGATATATATTATCTTGAATCAATCCACGGCCCAGTGTATACATATCTCAGTATTGATCACAACTTAAACTATATATATTTTGGAATCAACCTCAACCCTATATAGCTAACTCCAACATTCACATATAGAGTGTCTATGGTTGTTCCGAAATATATTTAGATGTGTCGACATGATAGGTCGAAACATTGTATACGTGTCTATGGTATCTCAAGATTACATAATATACAATACAAGTTGATTAAGTTATGGTTGGAATAGATTTGTTACCAATTTTCACGTAGCTAAAATGAGTAGTTTTTACCAATTTTGTTTTGCTCGCCATTTCTTCGTTTCTAATCCGTTTTGAGTGATTTAAGCGGCCACGGTTTCGTATTGAACTTGACTTTATGAAACTAAACAGAAAAGGTATAGGTTTATAGTCAGAGATACAAGTTACAAGTCATTTTTGAAAGAGGTAGTCATTTCCGTCGAAAGAACGACATCTTGATGACTGTTTTGAAAAACATACTTTCACTTTGAGTTTAACCATGATTTTTGGATATGGTTTCATGTTCATAAGAAAAATCATTTTCCCATAAGTATAGCTTTTAAATCAAAGTTTTTCATAATTTTTAATTATCCTAACCAAAACAGCCCCCGGTTGTAACTACGACGGCGTAAATCCGGTTTTATGGTGTTTATCGTGTTTCCGGGTTTTAAATCATTAAGTTAGCATATCATATAGATATAGATCATGTGTGTAGTTGATTTTAAAAGTGTAGTTAGAAGGATTAACTTTATTTGCGAACAAGTTTAGAATTAACTAAACTATGTTCTAGTGATTACTAGTTTACCACTTCGAATATGATAGCTTTTTATGTATGAATCGAATGATGTTATGAAAATCATTACTACCTTAAGTTCCTTGGATAAACCTACTGGAAAATAGAAAAATGGATCTAGCTTCAACGGATCCTTGGATGGCTCGAAGTTCTTGAAGCAGAATCATGACACGAAAACAAGTTCAAGTAAGATCATCACTTGAAATAAGATTGTTATAGTTATAGAAATTGAACCAAAGTTTGAATATGATTATTACCTTGTATTAGAATGATAACCTACTGTAAGAAACAAATATTTCTTGAGGTTGGATGATCACCTTACAAGATTGGAAGTGAGCTAGCAAACTTGAAAGTATTCTTGATTTTATGTAACTAGAACTTGTAGAATTTATGAAGAACACTTAGAACTTGACGTTAGAACTTGAGAGAGATCAATTAGATGAATAAAATTGAAGAATAAAAGTGTTTGTAGGTGTTTTTGGTCGTTGGTATATGGATTAGATATAAAGGATATGTAATTTTTTTTTCATGTAAATAAGTCATGAATGATTACTCATATTTTTGTAATTTTATGAGATATTTCATGCTAGTTGCCAAATGATGGTTCCCACATGTGTTATGTGACTCACATGGGCTGCTAAGAACTAATCATTGGAGTGTATATACCAATAGTACATACATCTAAAAGCTGTGTATTGTACGAGTACGAATATGGGTGCATACGAGTATAATTGTTGATGAAACTGAACGAGGATGTAATTGTAAGCATATTTGTTAAGTAGAAGTATTTTGATAAGTGTCTTGAAGTCTTTCAAAAGTGTATGAATACATATTAAAACACTACATGTATATACATTTTAACTGAGTCGTTAAGTCATCGTTAATCGTTACATGTAAGTGTTGTTTTGAGACCTTTACGTTAACGATCTTTTTAAATGTTGTTAACCTAAAGTTTATAATATCAAATGAGATTTTAAATTATTATATTATCATGATATTATGATATATTAATATATCTTAATATGATATATACATTTAAATGTCGTTACAACGATAATCGTTACATATATGTCTCGTTTCGAAATCCTTAAGTTAGTAGTCTTGTTTTTACTTATGTAGTTCATTGTTAATACACTTAATGATATATTTAATTATCATATTATCATGTTATATATAATATAACAATGTATGAATATGCTTCATATATATTTAGTAAGACGTGGTTATAACGATAATCGTTATATGTATCGTTTCGAGTTTCATACGTCAATAGTCTCCTTTTTAAGTACATAACTTATTGTTACTATTTTTAATGAGATACTTGATGATCATTATATCATGTTAAACATATATATTTATTCATTTATATATCATCATGTCATATACAACTTATAGCGCTCGTGAATCATTGGTCAAACTGGGTAATCAGACGTTTACAAAATTTCCGTTTCAATTAACCAAGTCTTAACAAGTTTGATTGCTTAACATGTTGGAAACATTTAATCATGTAAACATAGTTTTCATTAAACATATAATCATAGAAAGGTTCGGAAAAGTTCGGGTCACTACAGTACCTACCCGTTAAATAAATTTCGTCCCGAAATTTTAAGCGATTGGAGGTGTTGGCTCTTCTTCTGGAAATAAGTGCGGGTACTTCTTCTTCATCTAATCTTCTCGTTCCCAGGTGAACTCGGGTCCTCTATGAACATTCCATCGAACCTTAACAATCGGTATCTTGTTTTGTTTAAGTCTCTTAACCTCACGATCCATTATTTCAACAGGTTCTTCAATGAATTGAAGTTTTTCATTGATTTGGATTTCGTCCAACGGAATTGTGAGATCTTCTTTAGCAAAACATTTCTTCAAATTCTAGACGTGGAAAGTGTTATGTACATCCCCGAGTTGTTGAGGTAACTCAAGTCGGTAAGCTACTGGTCCGACACGATCAATAATCTTGAATGGTCCGATATACCTTGGATTTAATTTCCCTCGTTTACCAAATCGAACAACGCCTTTCCAAGGTATAACTTTAAGCATGACCATCTCTCCAATTTCAAATTCTATATCTTTTCTTTTAATGTCAGCGTAGCTCTTTTGTCGACTTTGGGCGATTTTCAACCGTTGTTGAATTTGGATGATCTTCTCGGTAGTTTCTTGTATTATCTCCGGACCCGTAATCTGTCTATCCCCCACTTCACTCCAACAAATCAGAGACCTGCACTTTCTACCATAAAGTGCTTCAAACGGCGCCATCTCAATGCTAGAATGGTAGCTGTTGATGTAGGAAAATTCTGCTAACGGTAGATGTCGATCCCAACTGTTTCCGAAATCAATAACACATGCTCGTAGCACGTCTTCAAGCATTTCTATCGCCCTTTCGCTCTGCCCATCAGTTTGTGGATGATAGGTAGTACTCATGTCTAGACGAGTTCCTAGTGCTTGATGTAATGTCTGCCAGAATCTTGAAATAAATCTACCATCCCTATCAGAGATAATAGAGATTGGTATTCCATGTCTGGAGACGACTTCCTTCAAATACAGTCGTGCTAACTTTTCCATCTTGTCATCTTCTCTTATTGGCAGGAAGTGTGCAGATTTGGTGAGACGGTCAACTATTACCCAAATAGTATCAAAACCACTTGTAGTCCTTGACAATTTAGTGATGAAATCCATGGTAATATTTTCCCATTTCCATTCCGGGATTTTGGGTTGTTGAAGTAGACCTGATGGTTTCTGATGCTCAGCTTTGACCTTAGAACACGTCAAACATTCTCCTACGTATTTAGCAACATCGGCTTTCATACCCGGCCACCAAAAATGTTTCTTGAGATCCTTGTACATCTTCCCCGTTCCAGGATGTATTGAGTATCTGGTTTTATGAGCTTCTCTAAGTACCATTTCTCTCATATCTCCAAATTTTGGTACCCAAATCCTTTCAGCCCTATACCGGGTTCCGTCTTCCTGAATATTAAGATGCTTCTCCGATCCTTTGGGTATTTCATCCTTTAAATTTCCCTCTTTTAAAACTCCTTGATGCGCCTCCTTTATTTGAGTAGTAAGGTTATTGTGAATCATTATATTCATAGATTTTACTCGAATGGGTTCTCTGTCCTTCCTGCTCAAGGCGTCGGCTACCACATTTGCCTTCCCCTGGTGGTAACGAATCTCAAAGTCGTAATTATTCAACAATTCAATCCACATACGCTGCCTCATATTCAGTTGTTTCTGATTAAATATGTGTTGAAGACTTTTGTAGTCGGTATATATAATACTTTTGACCCCATATAAGTAGTGCCTCTAAGTCTTTAATGCAAAAACAACCGCGCCTAATTCCAAATCATGCGTCGTATAATTTTGTTCGTGAATCTTCAATTGCCTAGACGCATAAGCAATCACCGTCATTCATTGCATTAATACACAACCGAGACCTTGCTTTGATGCGTCACAATAAATCACAAAATCATCATTCCCTTTAGGCAATGACAATATAGGTGCCATAGTTAGCTTTTTCTTCAATAACTGAAACGCTTTCTCTTGTTCATCCTTCCATTCAAATTTCTTCCCTTTATGCGTTAATGCAGTCAAGGGTTTTGCTATTCTGGAAAAGTCTTGGATGAACCTTCTGTAGTAACCAGCTAGTCCTAAAAACTGGCGTATGTGTTTCGGAGTTTTTGGGGTTTCCCACTTTTCAACGGTTTCAATCTTTGCTGGATCCACCTGAATACCTTCTTTGTTCACTATGTGACCGAGGAATTGAACTTCTTCCAACCAAAATGCACACTTTGAAAACTTAGCGTACAGTTTTTCTTTCCTCAATACTTCTAGCACTTTTCTCAAATGTTCTTCGTGCTCTTGATCATTCTTTGAGTAAATAAGTATGTCATCGATGAAAATAATGACAAACTTGTAAAGATATGGCCCACACACTCGGTTCATAAGGTCCATGAATACAGCTGGTGCGTTAGTCAATCCAAACGGCATAACCATAAACTCGTAATGACCATAACGCGTCCTAAAAGCATTTTTTGGAATATCATCCACCTTTACTCGCATTTGATGATATCCAGAACGTAAATCGATCTTCGAATAAACCGACGAGCCTGTAGTTGATCAAATAAGTCGTCAATTCTCGGCAGTGGATAACGGTTTTTGATGGTAAGTTTGTTCAACTCTCTGTAGTCAATACACAACCTAAATGTACCATCCTTCTTCTTGACAAACAAAACAGGAGCTCCCCATGGTGATGTGCTTGGTCGAATGAAACCACGTTCTAATAGTTCTTGCAGTTGGCTTTGCAGTTCTTTCATCTCACTGGGTGTGAGTCTATAAGGAGCACGAGCTATTGGTGCAGCTCCTGGTACAAGATCTATTTGAAATTCAACGGATCGATGTGGAGGTAGTCCCGGTAATTCTTTCAAAAATACATCGGGAAATTCTTTTGCGACGGGAACATCATTGATGCTCTTTTCTTCAGTTTGTACTTTCTCGACGTGTGCTACAATAGCATAGCAACCTTTTCTTATTAGTTTTTGTGCCTTCAAATTACTAATAGGATGTAGCTTCATGTTGCCCTTTTCTCCGTACACCATTAAGGGTTCTCCTTCTTCTCGTACAATGCGAATTGCATTTTTATAACATACGATCTCTGCTTTCACCTTCTTCAGCCAGTCCATGCCAACTATTACATCAAAACTCCCTAACTCTACTGGTATCAAATCAATCTTAAATATTTCGCTACCCAGTTTAATTTCTCGATTCCGGCATATATTATCTGCTGAAATTAATTTACCGTTTGCTAATTCGAGTAAAAATTTACTATCCAACGGCGTCAATGGACAACTTAATTTAGCACAAAAATCTCTACTCATATAGCTTCTATCCGCACCCGAATCAAATAAAATATAAGCAGATTTATTATCAATAAGAAACGTACCCGTAACAAGCTCCGGGTCTTCCTGTGCCTCTGCTGCATTAATATTGAAAACTCTTTCGCGGCCTTGTCCATTGGTGTTCTCCTGGTTCGGGAAATTTCTAATAATGTGGCCCGGTTTTCCATATTTATAACAAACTACATTGGCATAACTTGCTCCGACACTACTTGCTCCGCCATTACTCGTTCCGACACCATTTGTTCCTTTCGTTCTGTTAACCCCTGGTCCGTAGACCTCACACTTCGCCGTGCTATGACCATTTCTTTTACACTTATTGCAAAATTTGGTGTAGAACCCCGAGTGATACTTTTCACACCTTTGGCATAGCTGCTTCTGATTGTTGTTGTTGTTGCGGTTGTTATTGTTGTTGGGATGATTGTTGTAGTTGCTGTTGTTATTGTTGTTGTTGTTGTTGGGCCGTTTGTTGTAGTTGCGATTGATGTTGCGATTATTGGGATAATTGTTGCGATTATTGTTGTAATTGATGTTGTTGTTGTATTGGTGATTCTTATCACCGTTTTCCTCCCACTTTCTTTTGACTTGCTTCACATTGGCCTCTTCAGCCGTCTGTTCTTTAATTCTTTCCTCAATCTGGTTCACTAGTTTGTGAGCCATTCTACATGCCTGTTGTATGGAGGCGGGCTCGTGTGAACTTATATCTTCTTGGATTCTTTCTGGTAATCCTTTCACAAACGCGTCGATCTTCTCTTCCTCATCTTCAAACGCTCCCGGACATAATAGACACAATTCTGTGAATCGTCTTTCGTACGTGGTAATATCAAATCCTTGGTTCGTAACCCTCTAAGTTCTGTCTTGAGCTTATTGACATCGGTTCTGGGACGGTACTTCTCGTTCATCAAGTGCTTGAATGCTGACCACGGTAGTGCATAAGCATCATCTTGTCCCACTTGCTCTATATAGGTATTCCACCATGTTAACGCAGAACCTGTAAAGGTATGCGTAGTGTACTTCACTTTGTCCTCTTCAGTACACTTACTTATGGCAAACACCGATTCGACCTTCTCTGTCCACCGTTTCAATCCGATCGGTCCTTCGGTTCCATCAAATTCCAAAGGTTTGCAGGCAGTGAATTCTTTGTAGGTGCATCCTACATGATTTCCTGTACTGCTAGATCCAAGGTTATTGTTGGTATGTAGCGCAGCCTGTACTGCGGCTATGTTTGAAGCTAGAAAAGTACGAAATTCCTCTTCATTCATATTCACGGTGTGTCGAGTAGTCGGTGCCATTTCCTTCAAAATAGTCAATTGGAACAAGTTAATCATACAGAATATTAAGAGTAGTTAATAGTATTTTGTAGCATAATATGAACTCATTTATAAAAGCTTTTTCTTCATATTAGCATTTTATAAGTTTAAATTCGGGTAGTACCTACCCGTTAAGTTCATACTTAATAGCTAATATACAATTCAACTACTACAATTCTATATGAAAAACTGATTATAATAATATTTCGCGTTCAAACTTTTATACAATATTTTACAAACTTACAATACCGTTTATTTTACATAAAGCATGAAATATAGCACAAAATAACTTTGATACAAGATATAGTTGTGAATATAATTCTAGCTAGTACACAAGTCGTTCAGCAAAGGCAATAAAGACACGTAATTCATACGTCCAGAAACAAGTCATGCATTCTGGTTTTACTAGGACTACTTCCCATCCTTGGTCTTGTGGAACATAACCGTTATGGCCGTTGATAAGACAGCGTGTTGTAACATCGTCAAAGGGACGAGGGTTACGTAATGACCAACAGTCTCGTAATAACCTAAAAACCTCATTTCTTACCCCAATTACCGACTCCATCACTTGTGGGAACGTTTTGTTTAATAGTTGTAGCCCGATGTTCTTTTTCTCACTTTGGTGAGAAGCGAACATTACTAACCCGTAAGCATAGCATGCTTCTTTATGTTGCATGTTAGCCACTTTTTCTAAATCATGAAGTCCTATATTCGGATACATTGAGTCAAAATAATTTCTTAACCCGTTGCGTAAAATAGCATTTGGGTTCCCCGCAATATATGCGTCAAAGTAAACACATCGTAACTTATGGGTTTCCCAATGTGATATCCCCCATGTTTCAAACGAAAGTCTCTTATAAACCAAGGCATTCTTGGAACGTTCTTCGAATGTCTTACAAAATGATTTCGCCGTAAATAGTTGTGCCGAAGAATTCTGACCGACTCTAGACAAGATTTCATCAATCATGTCTCCGGGTAGGTCTCTTAAAATATTGGGTTGTCTATCCATTTTGTGTTTTTATACTGTAAAATAGACAAGAGTTAGATTCATAAAAAAAAATAATTATTAATACAAGCAATTTTTACATATATCATAAAGCATAAGCACACTATATTACATATATTACACCACACGGATACAACTATCTTATTCCGACTCGCTCGTTTCTTCTTCTTCGGTTTTGGTTCGTTTTGCCAAGTTTCTTGGGATATATGATGTTCCCCTAATACGAGCCGTCGTTTTCCACATTGGTTTAGAAAAACCTGGTGGTTTAGAGGTTCCCGGGTCATTGCTACAACTTAAGGACTTCGGGGGTTGACGATACATATAAAGTTCATCGGGGTTGGAATTAGATTTCTCTATTTTTGTGCCCTTTCCCTTATTATTTTCTTTTGCCTTTTTAAATTCAGTTGGGGTAATTTCTATAACATCATCGGAATTCTCGTCGGAATCCGATTCATCGGAGAATTGGTAATCCTCCCAATACTTTGCTTCCTTGGCGGAAACACCATTGACCATAATTAACTTTGGTCGGTTGGTTGAGGATTTTCTTCTACTTAACCATTTTATTATTTCCCCCACTAGTTCTATTTCTTCTTCCGGTTCCGATTCTTCTTCCGGTTCCGATTCTTCTTCCGGTTCCGACTCTTCTTTCGGTTCCGACTCTTCTTCCGGTTCCTCTTCGGGAACTTGTGAATCAGTCCACGAATCATTCCAATTTACATTTGACTCTTCATTATTATTAGATGAGTTAATGGGACTTGTTCTAGAGGTAGACATCTATCACATAATATCAAACGCGTTAAGAGATTAATATATCACATAATATTCACATGTTAAAAATATATAGTTTCCAACAAAATTTGTTAAGCAATCATTTTTCAAGTAAACACGGTCAAAGTCCAAACTCACTAATGCATCCTAACAAACTCGATAAGACACACTAATGCAAAATTCTGGTTCTCTAAGACCAACGCTCGGATACCAACTGAAATGTCCCGTTCTTATTGATTAAAAACGTTCCATATTAATTGATTTCATTGCGAGGTTTTGACCTCTATATGAGACGTTTTTCAAAGACTGCATTCATTTTAAAATAAACCATAACCTTTATTTCATCAATAAAGGTTTAAAAAGCTTTACGTAGATTATCAAATAATGATAATCTAAAATATCCTGTTTACACACGACCATTACATAATGATTTACAATACAAATATGTTACAACGAAATAAGTTTCTTGAATGCAGTTTTTACACAATATCATACAAGAATGGACTCCAAATCTCGTCCTTATTTAAGTATGCGACAGCGGAAGCTCTTAATAATCACCTGAGAATAAACATGCTTAAAACGTCAACAAAAATGTTGGTGAGTTATAGGTTTAACCTATATATTATCAAATCATAATAATAGACCACAAGATTTCATATTTCAATACACATCCCATACATAGAGATAAAAATCATTCATATGGTGAACACCTGGTAACCGACATTAACAAGATGCATATATAAGAATATCCCCATCAATCCGGGACACCCTTCGGATATGATATAAATTTCGAAGTACTAAAGCATCCGGTACTTTGGATGGGGTTTGTTAGGCCCAATAGATCTATCTTTAGGATTCGCGTCAATTAGGGTGTCTGTTCCCTAATTCTCAGATTACCAGACTTAATAAAAAGGGGCATATTTGATTTCGATAATTCAACCATAGAATATAGTTTCACGTACTTGTGTCTATTTTGTAAATCATTTATAAAACCTGCATGTATTCTCATCCCAAAAATATTAGATTTTAAAAGTGGGACTATAACTCACTTTCACAGATTTTTACTTCGTCGGGAAGTAAGATTTGGCCACTGGTCGATTCACGAACCTATAACAAATATGTACATATATATCAAAGTATGTTCAAAATATATTTACAACACTTTTAATACATTTTGATGTTTTAAGTTCATTAAGTCAGCTGTCCTCGTTAGTAACCTACAACTAGTTGTCCACAGTGAGATGTACAGAAATAAATCGATATATATTATCTTGAATCAATCCACGACCCAGTGTATACATATCTCAGTATTGATCACAACTCAAACTATATATATTTTGGAATCAACCTCAACCCTATATAGCTAACTCCAACATTCACATATAGAGTGTCTATGGTTGTTTCGAAATATATTTAGATGTGTCGACATGATAGGTCGAAACATTGTATACGTGTCTATGGTATCTCAAGATTACATAATATACAATACAAGTTGATTAAGTTATGGTTGGAATAGATTTGTTACCAATTTTCACGTAGCTAAAATGAGTAGTTTTTACCAATTTTGTTTTGCTCGCCATTTCTTCGTTTCTAATCCGTTTTGAGTGATTTAAGCGGCCACAGTTTTGTATTGAACTTGACTTTATGAAACTAAATAGAAAAGGTATAGGTTTATAGTCAGAAATACAAGTTACAAGTCGTTTTTGAAAGAGGTAGTCATTTCCGTCGTAAGAACGACATCTTGATGACTGTTTTGAAAAACATACTTTCATTTTGAGTTTAACCATGATTTTTGGATATGGTTTCATGTTCATAAGAAAAATCATTTTCCCAGAAGTATAGCTTTTAAATCAAAGTTTTTCATAGTTTTTAATTATCCTAACCAAAACAGCCCCCGGTTGTAACTACGACGGCGTAAATCCGGTTTTATGGTGTTTATCGTGTTTCCGGGTTTTAAATCATTAAGTTAGCATATCATATAGATATAGATCATGTGTGTAGTTGATTTTAAAAGTGTAGTTAGAAGGATTAACTTTATTTGCGAACAAGTTTAGAATTAACTAAACTATGTTCTAGTGATTACTAGTTTACCACTTCGAATATGATAGCTTTTTATGTATGAATCGAATGATGTTATGAAATTCATTACTACCTTAAGTTCCTTGGATAAACCTACTAGAAAAGAGAAAAATGGATCTAGCTTCAACGGATCCTTGGATGGCTCGAAGTTCTTGAAGCAGAATCATGACACGAAAACAAGTTCAAGTAAGATCATCACTTGAAATAAGATTGTTATAGTTATAGAAATTGAACCAAAGTTTGAATATGATTATTACCTTGTATTAGAATGATAACCTACTATAAGAAACAAATATTTCTTGAGGTTGGATGATCAACTTACAAGATTGGAAGTGAGCTAGCAAACTTGAAAGTATTCTTGATTTTATGTAACTAGAACTTGTAGAATTTATGAAGAACACTTAGAACTTGACGTTAGAACTTGAGAGAGATCAATTAAATGAAGAAAATTGAAGAATGAAAGTGTTTGTAGGTGTTTTTGGTCGTTGGTATATGGATTAGATATAAAGGATATGTAATTTTGTTTTCATGTAAATAAGTCATGAATGATTACTCATATTTTTGTAATTTTATGAGATATTTCATGCTAGTTGCCAAATGATGGTTCCCACATGTGTTAGGTGACTCACATGGGCTGCTAAGAACTGATCATTGGAGTGTATATACCAATAGTACATACATCTAAAAGCTGTGTATTGTACGAGTACGAATATGGGTGCATACGAGTAGAATTGTTGATGAAACTGAACGAGGATGTAATTGTAAGCATTTTTGTTAAGTAGAAGTATTTTGATAAGTGTCTTGAAGTCTTTCAAAAGTGTATGAATACATATTAAAACACTACATGTATATACATTTTAACCAAGGTTGCAAAATACGTGAGACGGGGTCGAGACGGTCGGGTTCTAAAAAGGTCGAGACGTTCGAGACGGGGTCGAGACGGGGGTCGAGACGGACGTTGACCAAAATTGACTTCTAAATATATAAGTATATAAATGTATATATGTGTACATATTTTAAAGTCAAAAACTTTAATTGACTAATTTGTACTCATAATTGCTATCACCGTTAATATAATACAGAAAATTTAAACTAAAATACGACAAATTTGACCGATTTTACCGACTTTCTGGGTTTTCCAAATTTTGTGAGACTTTGACCTGATTTTTTTCAACTTTGACCCGAATTTTGACCGTTGATTGTCATATTAGACGGTTTTCTTCAAGACGGGACGGGCTAATCACCAAAACGTCGCAACGGGCGTCGAGACGGCTCGAGACGGGGTGTTTTGCAACAGAGATTTTAACTGAGTCGTTAAGTCATCGTTAATCGTTACATGTAAGTGTTGTTTTGAGACCTTTAGGTTAACGATCTTGTTAAATGTTGTTAACCCAAAGTTTATAATATCAAATGATATTTTAAATTATTATATTATCATGATATTATGATATATTAATATATCTTAATATGATATATACATTTAAATGTCGTTACAACGATAATCGTTACATATCTGTCTCGTTTCGAAATCCTTAAGTTAGTAGTCTTGTTTTTACTTATGTAGTTCATTATTAATACACTTAATGATATATTTAATTATCATATTATAATGTTATATATAATATAACAATGTATGAATATGCTTCATATATATTTAGTAAGACGTGGTTATAACGATAATCGTTATATGTATCGTTTCGAGTTTCACACGTCAATACTCTCCTTTTTAAGTACATAACTTATTGTTACTATTTTTAATGAGATACTTGATGATCATTATATAATGTTAAACATATATATTTATTCATTTATATATCATCATGTCATATACAACTTATAGCGCTCGTGAATCATTGGTCAAACTGGGTAATCAGACGTTTACAAAATTTCCGTTTCAATTAACCAAGTCTTAACAAGTTTGATTGCTTAACATGTTGGAAACATTTAATCATGTAAATATAGTTTTCATTAAACATATAATCATAGAAAGGTTCAGAAAAGTTCGGGTCACTACAATTGGAGTGTATATACCAATAGTACATACATCTAAAAGCTGTGTATTGTACGAGTACGAATACGGGTGCATACGAGTAAAATTGTTGATGAAACTGAACGAGGATGTAATTGTAAGCATTTTTGTTAAGTAGAAGTACTTTGATATGTGTCTTGAAGTCTTTCAAAAGTGTAAGAATATATATCAAAACACAACATGTATATACATTCTAATAGAGTCGTTAAGTCTTCGTTAGTCGTTACATGTAAGTGTTGTTTTGAAACCTTTAAGTTAACGATCTCAATTAATGTTGTTAACCCAATGTTTATTATATCAAATGAGATGTTAAATTATTATGTTATCATGATATTATGATGTATGAATATCTCTTAATATGATATATACATTAAAATATCGTTACAACGATAATCGTTACATATAAGTCTCGTTTCGTAATTCTTGTGTTAGTAGTCTTGTTTTTACATATGTAGTTCATTGTTAACACACTTAATTATATATTTAAATATCATTTTATCATGTTAAATATAGTGTATCAATATCTTAATATGATACATATGTATTTAGTAGACGTTATCATAACGATAATCGTTATATATATCATTTCGAGTTTCTTAACTTAGTAATCTCATTTCTTATGTATATCACACATTGTTAATATACTTAGTGAGATACTTACTCATCATAATGTCATGTCAACCATATATATATGTCTATATATACCACAACATGTAGTTTTTACAAATTTGTAACGTTCGTGAATCGCCGGTCAACTTGGGTGATCAATTGTCTATATGAAACTTATTTCATTAATCAAGTCTTAACAAGTTTGATTGCTTAACACGTTGGAAACATTTAGTCATGTAAATATCAATCTCAATTAATATATATAAACATGGAAAAGTTCGGGTCACTACATAAACCATGTTGCGGACATCCTCTCAATAACTTTCCAAATCTTGTCCACGCCTCATATAATGTTTCATTTGGCTTTTGTGTGAACGTAATAATTTCTCCTTGAAGTCTTACGGCTTTAGATTCCAGAAAGAATTGTTTAAGAAAATTTTCAACTAAGACATCCCATGTATCAATCGCCCCTTCTGGTAACGATTCTAACCGATCTTTGGCTTCTCCCTTTAAAGTCTAGGGAAATAACATGAGATATATATGTTCATCTTCCACTTCTCGGATTTTAAATAGAGTACAGATCCTATTAAAGGTACGAAGATGTTCATTTGGATCTTCCTTCGGCGCACCACTAAATTGGCATTGATTAGTTACCATGTTTAGGATTTGTCCTTTTATTTCATAATCTGGCGCATTAATGTCTGGTTGAGTAATTACGTGACCTTGGCCAGTGCGTTTAGCTCTCATTCGGTCTTCCATACTTAGAGGTTCCAGATTTTCCATGATTGAATTTGTTGAATCTGAATCGCTAGAGGATTCTGATTTAATGGTTTGTTCCTCGACAATCTCTGTTTGAATGATTGGTGGTTTCGGAGGAAAGATTAATGGTTCAGGATCTCTGAATTGTCCCTGAATATCCTCCGGATTCTCAATTGTGAGGTCTAGTTCAAAAAATGGATTATCGGAAATTTGAATTGGAGTACTTGGTCGACTTGATGACGATTCTAAAGAAAAATCAACGGCAATAATATTGGCTAGATGTCTTGATCGAGTTACAGGTGGTGAACGTATAAAAGGTGGTGAACGTTTTGCTCGGTGCATTCACTGAATATCCTATTAGTTATAAAAAAATAAAAATTATATAAGTTATCAAATTAATAGACTTTTCTGATTTTGCCCACATTTCGAATAGCCAATAGATGCAGCAGGTAGCCAGGACCCTTTAAATCGGAAGCCTACAACTCGCCACTAACAAATTCAACTATTACTACGAACCAGAAAATTTTGAATGTCTATCAATTTAACCGCTTAAAATAATTTTTCGTCGAAATTTAAAAAAAAATAGAGAAGAAATAGAAAAAAATCTAAGTTCTAAAAACTAGAGCGTCGAGAAATAAGAAAGAAAAAGAGCGCTTCGAAAAAACGTCGAAAAATAAATGGTCGAAAAATAATAAAAAGAACGTAGCGCGTCGAAACTTAAAAGTCTAAAAACTAAAAATTAAAAGTTACGTCTAAAAGTATTAAAGCTTAAAAGAAATATTATATCCAAAATCGTAATAACTTTAAAAGTACTAAAATCTTAAAACGGCGTCGCAAAATTCTAAAGCACTTAAATCTTAGTCTAAAGAAAAAGCACTTAAGGAATTTTACGGCAAAGCCTAAAAATCTAGAAATAAAAATAACTACGGCAAAAACCATATTAAAACTAATTACGAGTGAAAAATATAAATATTACGAATAAACGATTGAAAAGATATAAATATAAAAAGAAACTTAAATTTATAAAAATACAATTTTTATAAAAATATTATTTTTATATTATTTATTTTATAAAAGTATCAATTTTATATAATTAATAAAACTATTAAAACTTAATATTACAATTTAAATAATAAAACTAAAACTAATATTAAAAACTAATTAAATAATTAAAACTTGATTAGGGTTAAATAATAATAATTAATAATAAACTTAACCCTAATTTCGTACGTACTAGGATCAGGGCAGTCAAATCACTCCAAGCGATCGCATGGAGTGGTAGTTAAAAGTTCATGCGGTCGCATGAATTAGGAAATCGGGCCAGATTGTTTGGGCTGCTACAGTATAGCCCGTTTACAGTTTATTTATTTTTTTTCTGTTTTTAATTTTCTATTTTATAAATATATAAAGTATTTATATAAAATAAATAAAAACTTATATTTTTACAAAAAAAAAAAAAAAAAACTACCTATTAGTTTTTGTAGCTAAAAGAAAATACATACTTTTTAATTTTTTTATATTTTGAACAACTCTTAAAAATATATATTTTTTGTTTTTCTTTTTATATTTTTGTATTTTTAATATTTAAAACGTATTTTTACAAAAGTAAATTAAAAATCTTTATATATATATATATATATATATAGTGTTTTGCTTCCGACGTTTAAGCAGTCCTCGGCAGCGGCGCCAAAAATACTTGATGAGCGTAGAGGTGTATACGAAATAGTTATATTTTTACTACAAAATACTATTAAATACAATACAATTTTACACAAGTTATTTATTTATTTATAGAATGGATATACCTAAACCTTGCTACAACACTTATAGGCAGTGTACCTAATCGTACAGTAGTATAGTTTTTAGTAAGTCCGGTTCGTTCCACAGGGAGCTAGCCAAGTTTAACGCTATATTTTTAAAACTATATTTGTATAAATATAAATATAAATATAAGTAGTATTATTATTATAAAAGGGGGATTTTACCGTTTAATGATCGGTTTGTTGATTTTAAACTTTAGTCCCAGTTAAAACCTAATGTAAAATATTAAAAATAAATATAACTTAATTTAAAACGTAAAGTAAATGACAATAATTAAAGTGCGATAAATTAAAGTGCGATAAATAAAATGACGGTAAATAAAATTGCGATAAAAATATGAAATAAAGGAATTATGCTTATTTAAACTTCCATAATCATGATGTTTGACGTGTTGATTTTAGTTTATTACCATGGGTTAATTGTCCTTTGTCCTGGATTATTCAATATGTCCATCTGGTTTTTGTCCATAACAGTCCATCAGTCATAAATATAAAGTGCGAGTGTCTTCGTCAAATTATCCTTATATCCGAAGTCAAATATTCCAACTAATTGGGGACTTAAACTATAATTACACCAATTTTCCTATTATATAATTCACCTCTGCTTTAATAAGTCCATTGACTATTAATCCATTCCCATGTCCGGTTAAATGAACGATTATTAGTACTTATAAATATCCCGCTCATCGTGTCCGATCGAGTGTATATGGTTATTTATAGGTACGTCTAATTGTAAATCTTTATATTAAATTAATGAACTATCATTCAATTAAACAAATATAAAGCCCATTAATAGCCCATAGTCTAATTTCCACAAGTGTCGTTCTTTTGTCCAAACCCCAATTATGGTACAAAGCCCAATTACCCAATCTTAATATTTTAGCCCTACATCACGATTACTTCGGCTTAAATAAGCATAATAATAACTTAGCTACGAGACATTAATTTAAAAAAGTTGAACATAACTTACAATGATTAATAATAGCGTAGCGTTACACGGACAGAATTTCGACTTACACACTTACAACATTCGCTAACATACCCTTATTATTATTAAATTAAAATTAAAATTAAAGTTATATATATATATATATATATATATATATATATATATATATATATATATATATATATATATATATATATATCGTAAGAGTGAGAGATAGATTGATGAATGGTATATTAAACTCGAGCACTAGACTGCCTTTTATAGGGATGTGGCCAGAAAAAGTAGCCCATGCGATCGCATGGAAATTAGGCCTCCAGGACATGCGATCGCATGGAGGTAGGATCCAGCTCACAATTCTTTGTTTCTTAGTTTGCCGACGGTTTTATTAAATAATATAATATATATATATAATTTTAAGAATTAATTATATATTATATTATATTCATGTGCATAGTTGACTTGTAATTTTTAGTCCGTTGCATCGAGCGTTGAGAGTTGACTCTGGTCCCGGTTCTGGATTTTTGAACGTCCTTGCATACTATTTAATATCTTGTACTTTGCGTTTTGCGCCTTGTACTCTTGTAATTTTGAGACGTTTCTCATCAATAATTTGAACCACTTTGATTGTACTTTGTACTTTTGAGCTTTTTGGTCGTTTGCGTCTTCAATTCGTCGAATCTGTCTTTCGTCTTCACCTTTTATTATTTAAACGAATATCACTTGTAAATAGAACAATTGCAACTAAAAGCTTGTCTTTCTTGAGAGATAATGCTATGAAATATATGTTCATTTTTAGCATTATCACTAACCAACTCCAAGAACTATTGGATAAATGTTTCATTCGTCCAAGCTCGTCCCCATGCGGAGCTCCTATTCTACTCGTTAAGAAGAAGGACGGTACATTGAGGATGTGCATTGATTACCGCGAACTCAACAAGCTTACTATCAAGAACCGTTATCCGTTGCCACATATTGATGATCTATTTGACCAACTGCAAGGGTCAAGTGTTTATTCAAAGATTGATTTGAGGTCCGGTTATCACCAACTCAAAGTCAAGGAATCCGACATTCCTAAGACTGCTTTTCGCACTCGTTATGGGCACTATGAATTTTGCGTCATGCCTTTTGGCTTAACCAATGCTCCTGCCGTATTCATGGATCTTATGAATCGTGTCTGCAAGCCGTATCTTGACAAATTTGTCATTATGTTCATTGACGACATCTTGATCTACTCCAAGAGTGGAAAAGAACATGAGCAGCATCTGCGCATGATTCTTGAACTCTTACTGAAGGAACAACTTTATGCTAAATTTTCAAAGTGCGAGTTTTGGCTCAAAACCGTACAATTTCTTGGACATGTTGTTGATAGTAACGGAATACATGTCGATCCAGCTAAGATTACCGCTATTCAAAACTGGGAAATACCAAAGACTGCGAAGCATATTCGTCAATTTTTGGGACTTGCCAGTTATTATCGAAGGTTCATAAAAGATTTTTCTCTCCTTGCTAAACCTCTTACAAAGCTGACTCAAAAAGGGAAGAAATTTGAGTGGTCCGAAGAACAGAAATCTGCCTTCAAGATTCTGAAGGAGAAGTTGACCACAGCCCCGATTCTATCTTTACTTGAAGGTACTGACGACTTCGTTGTTTACTGCGATGCCTCAAAGCAAGGCTTTGGTTGTATTTTAATGCAACATGAAAAGGTTATTGCCTACGCATCAAGACAGTTGAAGAAACATGAAGAGAACTATACCACACATGACCTTGAGTTAGGTGCCATGGTATTTGCATTGAAGATATGGAGACATTATCTATATGGTACCCACTTTACGGTGTGCACTGACCATAAAAGTCTTCAACACATCTTTGATCAGAAACAGCTGAATATGAGGCAAAGCCGATGGCTCGAGTTATTGAACAATTATCATTATGAGCTGAAATATCATCCTGGCAAGGCGAATGTGGTTGCCGATGCTCTTAGTCGAAAAAACGATGTTAAACGAGTTCATGCTTTAAACATGAAAATCAAGTCGAATCTCATATCACAAATCTGTATCACGAATCTGTGAAGCTCAACTTGAAGCTATTAAACCAACACTTATCGAAGGTGAAGGACTTATCAGTTTCGAGAACCAACTTCAAGTGAAAGCTAATGGTACACGGTACTTTGGTAATAGAATTTGGGTTCCTCGCTTCGGTAATCTCCGTGAACTAGTCTTGGACGAAGCTCATAAGACTAGGTACTCTATTCATCCCGGATCCAGTAAGATGTATCACGATGTGAAGGAATTCTACTGGTGGCCTAACATGAAAGCCGACATTGCTACTTATGTTAGTAAGTGTCTCACTTGTTTGAAAGTCAAGGCCGAACATCAAAAGCCTTCTGGTCTGTTGACACAACCTGGTATTCCGCAGTGGAAGTAGGAGTGCATCACTATGGACTTCGTTACTAAGTTACCTAAGACTTCGAACGGTAACGATACTATTTGGGTCGTAGTTGATCGTCTTACTAAATCTGCACATTTCATACCGATCAAGGAAACCGACAAGATGGAGAAATTATCACAGCTTTATATTAAAGAAATTGTCTCACGTCATGGAGTTCCTATCTCGATTATTTCTGATCGCGGCAGTCGATTCGTTTCAAGATTCTGGAAAACTTTATAATCTGCTCTTGGAACTCAACTCGACATGAGTACAGCCTATCATCCGCAAACTGATGGTCAGAGTGAACGAACTATCCAAACCATGGAGGATATGCTACGTGCTTGTGCAATCGATTTCGGCAAATGTTGGGATAGACATCTTCCTTTGGTCTAATTTTCTTACAACAACAGTTATCACTCCAGAATTAAAGCTGCATCTTTTGAAGCTTTATATGGATGGAAATGTAGATCCCCTTTGTGTTGGAACGAACTCGAGGACAGACATTTAACTGGTCCCGAAATCATTTATGAAACTACCGAAAAGATCGCTCAGATTAAGCAACGATTAGAAACTGCCCGTAGCCGACAAAGGAGCTATGCCGATAAGAAACAAAAGGATATAGAATACCAAGTTAGAGATAAAGTCATGTTGAAAGTATCCCCTTGGAAAGGTGTTATCCGTTTCGGTAAACGAAGCAAACTCAGTCCACGATATGTTGGACCTTTCACGATCACTCAAAGAGTCGGTCCCGTGGCATACCGATTAGAACTACCAACTGAACTTAGTCAAGTACATGATGTGTTTCATGTCTTGAATCTTAAAAGGTGTCTTGCTGATGACACACTTGTTATTCCTTTGGATGATATCCGCATTGATGAACAAATGCACTTCGTTGAAGAACCTATAGAAATCATGGAAGGAGAGGTCAAACAAACACGTAAAAGCAACATACCTATCATTAAAGTCCGTTGGAATTCGCGTAGAGGCCCCGAATATACCTGGGAACACAAAGACCAAATGATACTGAAATATCCCCATCTCTTCTCAACTGCTGATGCAAACGAGAAATCTACTTAAAACTTCGGGACGAAGTTTCTAATAACGGGGAGGTACTATAACGACCCTCATTTTTCCATTCTATATTTTTCCAATATTAAATGCCCAAACAATATAATTAAAACTTAATGATTAAACTTTAATCAACAATTGTTAAGTGTTAATAGTTATAAAACATATTAATTAACTTTGTGCAATAATTGACAAGTTAATAAAAGATGAAAATAAAAAACTGTTAGTCGACACTCACTGCTAATTAAAATTTATGCATTTATGTAAAATTATAACTAATAACCTATAAGTAATAAATAAAAAGTGACATTTATATAAATAATAAAACAATTGGGAACTAAATAAAAAAATATATATACAAGTCATGAATTAGTAAAAAGAAAATAATACTTATCATGTAGTAAATGTAAAAATAATAATAATAATAATAATAATAATAATAATAATAATAATAATAATAATAATAATAATAATATTAATAATAATAATAATAATAATAATAATAATAATAATAATAATAATAATAATAATAATAATAATAATAATAATAATAATAATAATAATAAGACTAAAGAATCTTAAACAATTACATCCTTATGTTGACTAGAAAATAAAATAAAATAAAATAATATATATATATATATATATATATATATATATATATATATATATATATATATATATATATATATATATATATAAACTAGTACCACCTATTGTTGACTAAAAATTATAAAAATAAAATAAAATCATTAATTAGAACATCCTTATATTGACTAACACTCTAATACTTGCACTATATAAACACCCCTAGACTCCTAGTTTCTCATTTACAAATCACACCAAAATCCTCTCTCAAAAACAATCTCTCCCTCTCCCTCTCTTGTGGTATTCGGATCTTCAAGCTTGTTCTTCGTGTTCATCAAGATTTTCAAGCGTGTTCTTCATTATTTGGGTTATTTGATCTTCATCACCAAGTTTTCTTCTTGTTTCTTGTTAATCTTCATCATCATTAACAAGGTATGATCCAAAATCTTAAAACTTTTATATCTTTCTTTCAATTCATGTTTATTTTCATAATCATATCTGTGCATGATCTTAACATTCATATTATTTAGATCCTTAAAACCCTAAACCCTAATCATTAAAATACTACTTTAATTAACTAACCCTAATTAATGAAACCATAATACTACTTATACTATTAATTAACATGTATATAATATTACTATTACTAACACCTATAACCTACTACTTATATTATAACACATAAAAACATTTTGGGATATGTATTAGAGATGTATAGATCTTCGAACTTTCTTGACGAATGGTTTCTACGAAACTCTAGGCGGAAGGGTTTGGATTTTCCGATTTAAAGGGTCCTATAGCTCAAGCCCCTAGACCTGAAATGGCCATTCGAAGGAAAAAGGGTGATTGGAAGCTTATCTAATACAGCAAGTATCCTAAAATGGAAAACACTCTTAAAAGTAGAAACTTTCTAGTTATATAAACTTACTAAAATAAGGAACCTACTAAAAGTGGAAACTTTCTAAAAATAGAAACTTACTAGAAAAGGAAAACGAACTATACTTAAAACACTATCATACTTAAACATTTACTTAAACATGGGCAAAAACACTTACTACTCTTAAATGTCAATAGGTTGACTTTCTGTTCGTTCTAACTTTCTATTCCAAGGAATAATCGTCATCTCTCTCTACTTACTAAGGTGAATTCATAGCCCCACTCTTTATTGCTAGCAAACTTACTTACTTTTATTGGGGTGAGACACATGTTGTTTTTACATTTTACAACTTAGACACAAGTACCAAACTACTAAACTATGCTATACCCGGCTATGTCCGACTAAGTCCCTGCAGTGATATTTTTAATTGCTTGTTGAATGCATGCTTAATTATTGGGGGTAGGCCTATCGGGAGTAACATCCCCGATACATTTGACCAAGTCATTGTATTACTTAATAATGAAATTAAACCGACAAGTATAAACACAACTTATCTTTGGGGCAAACTTGAACGTTTAGTCTAAATATCACGTACTGGCATAACTTTTGGATCTGCGAGATCTACTTTTTGGTCCCTGCGAGACCAACTTTATAAACTAAATCTTGTGGTCTAAAACAACGGTCAAACTTATTTGTTAAACCTATGAACTTCACTCAACCTTTTTGGTTGACACTTTAGCATGTTTTGTCTCGGGTGCCGATTGATCAAGCTTACTTACTTACTGCTTATGTGATGCTACTTGGACTTAGGATCAAGAGATATCGCATATATTATTCTTGCATTTGAAACATTTACTTTATTGTCATTTCTATCATTGTAACGACATTTTATTTTCCGCTGCGTACTCAATAAAGTTTGTTTTATCATTTAGTATTGTTCTCATATATTATAAAATGTTGGTTGATTTGATATTAAGTCACATTTCACCCAGGCCCTAACTGGGGGTGTGATAAACCACTTCATCTCTCCAATTAAAGTTCTAGAGTGAGAAACACTTTGAGAGAGAGAAAGCTCAGATCAAAGAGGAAGAAGTTGATTTCAGGTCAAACCGCGTGTGTTAAAGTTGTTCATCTAATCACTAGCTATGTTGTGATTATGGTGGTAAGCTCTAACTTTGATTTCCTTATTTTAATTTGTTTAAGGGTTAGGGTTTGAGTTAATGATGAACATAAAACCTAATATTGTTGATTTTGAGGGTTCTTGGGTAAGATTGAGTCATGAAGACTCAATAATAACTAACCTAGGGTTTCAAAGTGTTAATTGGTGATTACGAGTTTTAATTGGTTAGTTAATCACTAGCACACTTTGATATTAAGTAAGTGGGTGTTATTTGGGTGTGTTGATGACCCAAAATGGGTGTGCTAACCTTGAGATGGGTCAAAATGACACTTGGGTGGCGAGTAAGTTGGTTCGCCAACTTGAATGTGTGATTAATATTGTGTATAATGTAATAGGTGCGTTACATTGAAGGTTGCGAACTCGATTTAGCATTCACCAAAAGGCAATAAGGTGAGTGGAATAATTATACGTGTGTGTATGTAATGTATTTACTTGTGCGAGGTGCGATGTGGGTTTTAAGTTCGGGTATGTGATACCACATCATGTGTGGCATGTGATATGGGTTTAAAGTTCGGGCATTCGATACCATATCATATATGTGCATGGGCGTGAAGTGTGGGTTAAAGTTCGGGCGTTCGATACCACATTTCACGTGACGGGTGGGTTTAAAGTTCGGGTGTCGATACCACCTAAGGGACTAGTGATGCATACTAGTGGCGTCTGCGTGGCTAACGGTTCATTCGCGAGAATCGTTCCCTTGTGTTTTGGTTAACCATGGTTATGTGATGTAGTGTAGCATATTATATCATTTACGTCATATGCTATTGTTGTGCTAGCTTGTGTTATCGGAGGTTTAGCGTTATACTTTGCGATGGTATGCTAATTTAAATGCTAGCGTGTATGAGGTAATTGTGTAAGTGATTGCAAGTAAGTAGGTTATATATGTATGTGTATAATTATTGCATTCACTAAGCGTTTTGCTTACCCTCTCATTGTTTACCTTTTTATAGGCTCCGGCGTGGACAAGGGTAAGGGCGTTCGTTTGGATTAGTGAGCCCGCTTTGTTTTGTTAGAGGACACTTTTTGAATGTGTTAGCTTTTGAAGTTTGACCGAGATTTGGGTAGTTTAACTCCCAAACATCATACTCTAGTGTCGTTTGGAATTTAAACTAATTCGGTTGAAACTTGTATTTTGTACGAAATTCGTAATTTGGGCATATGTGGGCCCGGTGTCGTAAAACTCCTTTTATTATTGAATCGTGTGAGTTTTTCATATTAGAATGTGTTGTGAAAAGCGTTTCGTCTAAAAGTGTAGGGAAGTGGGAGATCTTTAAACGAAAAATGGAAATTTTGGACAGCGGGTTAACTGGCCTTGTGTGTGCCGCGCACTGTACTGTAATAAAAAAAATTATTTCGCGTGTTCGATTGTATAATGGGTTGGGTTGTTACAAGTGGTATCAGAGCATGGTCTAAGAGATTTAGGCGACTTGAGATAGGTGCCTAGACTTAGTCATTATTGTGTATGCGCGTTATGTGGGACTTGTAGGAGACGGGTCGGACCTGGGATTGGTTAGTGCTTAGGTTTAGGTGAACTAACTATGCGCTAATTGTTTTGTGTTGTGTTTTGCAATCATCAAGTGAGATAGACATTGTACTAGCGAGTTAATGCGACATGCTCGTGTAACAATGATTAGCTACCATTGTTACGGGTTCAAATCGTGCCAAACAAGCGATGTACGACAATTGTTAAGCAAGATGGGGCGGTGAGGTGTATATGAATATTATGTTGTTTCCTTTCGTTTCATTGTTTAATATATTTTTGTTTTATAGTATGAAGACGAGAAACGGACCGTAGAACCATGAAGGAGGTATGATATTGCTCAATAACATTATATATATCTATCGCAATATCGTGTAAAATACTCTCGAATCAAGGATACTGAAAGCGTTTCTACAAGTGATAGGCCAAGATATGCAAATCTGTATCGGAGAGTAATTTGTAAAGAGTTTTGATGATTTATGACCGTTATATGAGTTGCAATATTATAATGGTTGATCCCGATGCAAGATAAGGTCAAGTTAGCGCTCTAAAATGATAAAACAACGCTTCAAATATGTTGGACTTCGTCCAAAATGATTGGGGCTTCGTCCAAATGAAAGGAGATTACAAAGAAAACAAGACAGTAACCAACAGTACATCTGGACGCCATCCAATATTGTTGGACACCGTCTAGCTTTTCACACTTGGACGCCGTCCAAGATTTTGGGACGCCATCCAAGCCTTAAAGATGGGATGTCGTCCAAAATCTAGGACGCCGTCCAGAAGTAGGTTACAGCCACTTTTGACTTTCTGACCCACTTTCTCCACTTTATAATCTCATGATTGAAGACCAGTTTTACCAGATACGAACCAGAGAGTACAGAGACGAATTTTGGGAGCAATATTGGAGAACTCCAAGCTCTTGGAAGAGGCTCAACATCAAGGCATCAAAGATCAAAACCTTCTTCATCCAAGAACTCATTGTTCTTGTAGGTTATTCCTTGTTCTAAAGCAATGATTTCAATTGATAATCTGATTGTTATGTTGTCTGTTACCATGATTGTTGGCTAGTTTCTATAATGTTTGTCTAGATTAATAACTGAGGTATTGGATGTAATCTTATTGATTGTATGTACTATGTGTGAAAGATTGAAGCTTGAATTAAAGAACCATGCTTATTGATGTTTAATCATTTGTATCTAGTTAATTGATATGTTGTTGATAAAGAGAACTCTTGTTGATGTATCATATAGATTTACAATCAACTTGTCTTAGATTGATTGTTTACTAAACCGGACCAAGGGGTAAATTAGATCAATACGATTAAACGATATAGGAATGAATTGTGTAGAGCGAACGCAAAGACAATTGTTATTTAAGTCTTTGATCTTGCTAATCAACTAGTCACAAACGAAAAGGTCTGGTAATAGGGAACCCTCACTTAGTACTTCTAGTTTGAGTACTCGCTAAAGAGAACTCTTGGCGGGTCGATTTAGGTGATTAGCACATTTCATAGTTATTTGATTACAAACATGAGAACTATAGAGAAAAGGGAACCCTTAATCTTGTAATTGTGTTTGCGTGTTTATTTAAGAGAACTCTTAGTGAACCTATTAGATAACTTACACACATAATCATTCAATCAGGCCTTAATAGCAAAACTTACATCCAATACCGAGGGTAAAATATCTAGATGAACATTTCATCTCTTTGATCTAAATCAAACTATCTTAATTGCTTTCTTTGCACTCATTTTCATTATATAAACTTAAAAGACCAATAATATTGTTTTTACTTTTAACCTTCTCTGATTTGGCTAAATCGTTAAAAAGCCACAAAAACATAATATCTTGTACCTTTAAGTTTTCATTTACTTAGTTAATCATAATATAGTTTCTAATTCTAGTTTGACTAATACAACTGTCCTTGGAATGATACACGGAACTAAACCATTATTTATACTACTACACGATCGGGTACACTGCCCGTTAGTGTGTAACAGTCTTTTTAACCGGTGTTTTCCAACGATAATTTATATACCTGATTTCCCACATCAAGTTTTTGGCGCCGCTGCCGGGGACAGTTTTGTGTCAAAATAGAATTATTGACTAATTTGTGATTAAGTAGTTTCTTAATTATTTTAAATTATTAATAGTCTTTGAATTTTAAACTTATAGAATCGGTGCATTTAATAGTTTTGTTAGTTGTGTGATTGACAGATTTTAGGTTGCATATGCCACATACCCGAAGTTCAGATTCTCCATTACTTACACCGCTTACGGAACCTGATAGAAAGCTTGGTAGGATCCTAAAAGAAGTACTTGAACTTTTTGAATCATCATCAAAGCAGGAAACTTTTGATTCGGAATCAAGTACAACCAAGCCGAGGTATTCTGAATTTGGTGAGCCCGTTCCTCCTCCAAAATTTGAAATGGAAGGAGAAGCAAGACCGGTGGTACCAAGACAATCAATGGCGGCCAAGATGAAGGCAACCCGAACCGGGCAAGGTAGTGCCATTACTCCGCCCACTGGTGAGGTAAATTTTGAAATAAAAGGACCTATTCTCCAAATGATTAATAACAGGTGTCAATTTAGTGGTGGTCCACATGAAGATGCAAACGAACATATTCGTCTCCTTCAAGAGATATGTCATCTTTTCAAACTTAAACCAGACATTGACCAGGCCATATTTTTAAGACTTTTCCCATGGACACTCCACGGGAAAGCACGAAGTTGGTTAGATTCATTGACCGAGGCTACGATAGAAACTTGGGATGATATGTTGGAAAAATTTCTTAAAAAATATTTTCCAGCATCTAAGTCCGTGAGACTCCAACACGAAATTACCCAATTCTGTCAAAAGCTGATGGAAACCTTGTACGAAGCATGGAATCGATTTTCCAAAATACTAAGAGGATGTCCGAACCATGGTTTGGATACCTTCCAAAAAGTTCAAATCTTTTACAAGGGTTGTGATGTTGCAACCCGAATTTCCATTGATCAAGCGTCCGGAGGTTCACTTATGGACAAAACCGAGCAAGAGGCTTATGAGATAATCGAGAAGCTAGCCGATTATTCTCAAGAGTGGCATCAAGAACGACCAATTACTCGTAATGCTCAAGTCCAAAGCGCCGGTGCTTATGATGACCTTAGTTCCCTAAGTGTGAAAATAGACGGTGTTGCTCGAAACATGGACAAAATCACCAAGGAAATTCATAGTATGAAAGTAGGTTGTGAATACTGTGGTGGACTCCATTTAGGAAAAGATTGTGATGCCGGTTTAACAATGGCTCAAAAAGAAGAAGTGGCTTTCATAAGCCAAAGAAATAATAATCAATTTCAAGGAAGAGCCCAGTTTAACCGAAACTTCAACAACCCCTACAACCCTCAAGGTCAAAATTCCAATTACTAACAAGGGTCAAGTAGTGGGTACCAACAACAAACTCCGGGTTTTTATCAAAAACCCCAACAGGAAGAAAAAAAGTCAAATTTGGAGAGTATGTTGAAAAAGTTGATTGCATCACAAACCTAGCTTGTTACAAACATAAATCAAACGAACGAGAAAAACGAACACCAATTTAGGAACCAACAAGCCTCAATTCAGAACTTGGAGAAGCAAATTAGCAGGTTATCTAGTTTACTTAGTGAGAGAAAAACAGGAAGTTTACCGGGCGATACCAATAAGAACCCCCGAAATGAGCACGCCAATGTTATTACCACACGGAGTGGTTTAGCATACGATGCTCCAAGAATGCGCGAAAATTCTGATTTCAGTGTTCCGTTGAACCGAAATGATGAACCGGTTAAGGAGTTGGAACAAGTGGTTGAAAAGGAAGAACGGGAGAAACCCGTAGTGAAACCATATCAACCACCGCTCCCATACCCAAGAAAGCAACAACAAGAAAGGCTAGAGGCCGAAAGGTCAAAATTTCTAGATATGTTTAAAGAAATTAACATAAATATGCCTTTCATTGTACTAATCGGAAGAAAATGGAGGAACTTTCATCCATCACCATGAATGCTAATTGTTCCGCAATTTTGATGAACAAAATACCAAAGAAGTTAGCAGATCCTGTAAGTTTTACCATACCATGTCTCCTAGGAGATTTGGAATGCATTAAAGCATTAGCGGATTTAGGGGCTAGCATTAATTTGATGCCTTACTCATTATATGTTAAGCTAGACCCCGGGGTATTAAAACCAACCCGAATGGCAATTCAACTAGCGGACCGCTCTGTTAAATTCCCTCGTGGAATTTTAGAGAATATGTTAGTAAAAGTGAGTACCCTAGTATTTCCGGTCGATTTTGTAATTTTGGACATGGAAGAGGACACACGTGTGCCTCTTATATTGGGTCGACCTTTCCTCAATACCGCTAGAGCCATGATAGATGTTCATGGGCAGAAATTGACCCTTAGGATTGAGGATATTAAGGTCACCTTTTCCGTTGACCATGCCCTGCAATACCCCGAGTCTACTGATGATCAATGTTACTATTTGCAAACCGTAGACACATATTCAGAGTTGTTGCAGGAATTTCCAGAATTGCAAGGTTCGGGAGAATGCATTTTTGTGGAAGGTGATGAAGAAAACATGGTGGAAGAAGTGGAGATGTTGACCGCTTTGATGACTAACGGTTATGAGCTAAATGATGAAGAATACATAAAGTTGGATTTAAAAAATGAGTACCGATGTAAAACATCGATTGAAGAACCTCCCATTTTGGAACTGAAGCCACTTTCAAGTCACTTGGAATATGCTTACCTTCAAAAGGATTCTACTCTCCCGGTTATCATTTCATCCGAACTCTCTGTAAGTGAGAAGTCTAAACTTGTTTCCATATTAAAAGCCCATAAAACGGCTCTAGCGTGGAAAATTCATGACATCAAGGGTATAAGTCCCTCCTATTGTACGCATAAGATTTTAATGGAAGATAACTATAAGCCATGTGTACAAAGACAAAGGCGACTGAACCCTAATATGCAAGAAGTCGTTAAAAAGGAGATTGTCAAACTCCTTGATGCAGGTCTTATTTACCCAATTTCGGATAGTCCTTGGGTGAGTCCTGTCCAATGTGTACCCAAAAAGGGTGGCATGACCGTTATCACCAATGAAAACGATCAATTAATTTCCACCAGGACTATCACAGGTTGGAGGGTATGTATTGATTACAGAAAATTAAATGATGCTACCCGAAAAGACCATTTTCCCCTTCCTTACATTGATCAAATGTTGGAAAGGTTAGCAGGAAAGAACTTTTATTGTTTTCTTGACGGTTTCTCGGGATATTTCCAAATCCCTATAGCACCCGAGGACCAAGAGAAAACCACATTTACATGCCCTTATGGTACTTTCTCTTATCGACGTATGCCCTTTGGCTTATGCAATGCTCCTGCCACCTTCCAAAGGTGTATGGTAGCTATTTTTCATGATATGATTGAAGACTTTATGGAAGTATTCATGGATGACTTTTCAGTCTTCGGTGATTCTTTTGACTCATGTCTTAATAATCTTGAGCGTATGTTGATAAGGTGTGAAGAATCTAATCTTGTACTTAACTGGGAAAAATGCCATTTTTTGGTAAGAGAGGGCATTGTTTTAGGTCATAAAATTTCCTCTGCAGGACTGGAGGTGGACAGAGCTAAAGTGGAAGTCATAGCTAAATTACCACCACCGTCGAACGTGAAAGGTGTAAGAAGTTTTCTGGGGCACGCCGGTTTCTACCGTCGGTTCATTAAAGATTTTTCTAAAATTGCGACCCCAATGAACAAACTTCTTGAGAAAGACGCTCCATTTGTCTTTACGGACGAGTGTCTCAAAGCCTTTAACCTCCTTAAAGCAAAACTCACGCAATCACCCATTCTCATATCGCCGAATTGGTCAATCCCATTCGAACTTATGTGTGATGCTAGTGACTTTGCTATTGGTGCCGTCTTGGGGCAAAGAATTGAAAAACATTTTCAGCCCATTTATTATGCTAGTAAGACATTGCAAGGAGCCCAACTTAATTACACTACCACCGAGAAGGAACTCCTGGCAATTGTCTTTTCATTTGATAAATTCCGATCTTATTTGGTACTAGCAAAGACGGTTGTCTATACAGACCATTCAGCATTAAAGTACTTGCTTGCTAAGCAAGATGCTAAACCCCGGTTAATACGTTGGGTCTTGCTTTTGCAAGAATTCGACATTGATATTAAAGACAAAAAGGGGGCCGAAAACCTAGCTGCCGATCACCTTTCTCGACTTGAGAACCCGAATCTTGAGGTTCTCCATGAGACTGTTATCCAAGATAACTTTCCGGACGAAAATCTCATGAAAATTCAGAAAATTGATGATCCCTGGTTTGTTAACATAGCCAACTATCTTGTTGGAGGGTACTTAGAAACCGGTTGGTCACATCAGAAAAGAAAAAAATTCTTTAGTGACCTGAAATACTACTTCTGGGAAGACCCTTATCTTTTTAGGCGTTGCGCAGATGGTATGATTCGGAGGTGCGTTTTGGGAAAGGAATGCACTCAAATTCTTCTTGATTGTCACCGTGGTCCAACGGGTGGGCACTTTGGTCCCCAAATTACGGGGAGGAAAGTCTACGAGGCCAGTTTTTATTGGCCTACAATATTCAAAGATGCCTACGCCATTTGTAAGGCTTGTGACGCATGCCAACGGGCCGGTCAAATCACTAAACGGGATGAAATGCCTCAACAAAGCATCCAAGTATGCAATGTGTTCGATGTTTGGGGAATTGACTTTATGGGGCCCTTTCCAAAATCTCATTCTTATCTCTACATACTCGTAGCCATTGATTATGTTTTCAAATGGGCAGAGGCAAAACCTCTCCCCACAAATGATGGCCGAGTTGTAGTAAACTTTTTGATGGAACTTTTCTCTAGGTTTGGCACACCAAAAGCTCTTATCAGTGACCGGGGCACCCACTTTTGCAACAAGCAATTAGAAAAGGTGTTGAAGAGATATGGAGTAACCCATAAAATTTCAACATCTTATCATCCCCAAACAAGTGGGCAGGTGGAGAATACCAATCGATCTTTAAAACACATACTTGAAAAGACCGTTGGTGCAAATCCAAAAGAGAGGTCTGTTAAGATAAACGATGCATTGTGGGCCTTTCGCACAGCTTACAAAACACCCATTGGAACCACTCCTTTTCGAATGGTATACGAAAAAGCATGTCATCTCCCTTTGGAGATTGAACACAAAGCGCATTGGGTGCTAAGGGCATGTAATTTGGATTACCAAGAGGCGGGTCGGTTACTTTTGACCCAGTTAAATGAATTAGACGAGTTGAGGCTTGAAGCCTATGACAACTCTCTAATTTACAAAGAAAAAACCAAACAATGGCACGATAAGAGATTGAAAAATCCAAAGGAATTCATGGAAGGAGATCGTGTCCTTGTTTACAATTCCCGTTTCAAATTATCACCAGGAAAGCTTAAGTCCTGATGGACGGGACCATTTGTTGTTAGAAGGGTGTACCCTTATGGTACAATTGAAATGGTGAACTGGAAGGGTGATACTTTTAAAGTGAATGGCCACCGGGTCAAGCACTATGTTGATGGTCCCCTGGAAATCGAAGATGAGGTTAGCCTCAACTTCGAGAACAAAGCTTAAATCGAAATGGGGACGAGTTAGGTGAACGACTCGTTAAAAAAATGGTTCACAGGTGTAAATATTTTGAATTATGTGTACGATTGTTTTTAGTTTTGTGCAAAATGATATACGTTTGGATTTTAAACTGGCGAGTGTCGAAAATTTTGGTCAGTACTTTTCAGCTCATTTGGACGCCGTCCAAACCTACTGGACGTCGTCCCATCTTTTTAATCTGGATGCCGTCCCAAATTCTAGAAGTCGTCCCGTTTCTTAAACTTGGACGCCGTCCCATGTTCTGGACACCGTCCAAGATATCTGACTCAGAAAAAAAAAATACGCGTTTTAAACCCTATCCACCCCATTTTTCAACCACAAAACACACTTCTATCAAATTTTCTTTACCAAACACGAACCCACTCCCAAAAACCCTAATTTCTTACTTCAAATTCGTGATTTCTTCTATCAATTCCAAGCTCCAATCATGTTTTCTAGGGTATGGTACTTTATTTTCACACTTTTCTTTCTCAATTACTTGAATTTTATGTTTATATGTATACATTGGTGAAAGATAAGTGTGGGGTGCTTAATTTTCATGATTCTTGTTAAGATTAACATACCTTAGTTGCTTAATTACCCATATTGTCTTGATTTTGCAAAAATTACATGTTTTTAGGGGTATGCTCATGATTCTAGGGTTTGTAGTAATTGAATCCGAATTTAGGGTAATTAAGTCAAGATATTGAGTTTATGTATGATGTTAATGAAACTTGTAAAGTGTTTAATTATTGTTGGTGATATAAATGTCAATTTGGTCGGGTCATAATTTGAATGTTCTTGAATTTTTAGCATATTTTTGAATTGTAATGATCTTATGAAATATGTATGCTTGACTTTCACTTGTTTAGGCCTGTTGAAGTAGATTGATGGTATGGAATGCTATAATGTAGTGGCGTTATAAAGGTCCTTTTGAGCTAAAATTGTGAAAATTTGTGTTTTGATTTGTGATGAATATCATTAGAATGCAAGTTTAAATGCTATGACCTATGAACGCAACATGCTTGAGTCCTAAGTTGATGCTAAATTGTGAATTTGTGATTTTCATTTTTGAAAGTGTATTAGCGAGTTTGTGTTGACTTTGGTTGACTTTGGTTAAAAATTTTGAACATACACTTTTGCTTAAATGAATCATAATGCTTATGAACTATGAATGGAATGACTAAGTGCTCTTGCTATCCGGTTATGTTTTTAACTAACATTAACACAACGGTTTCTATGTTCTTTTGGTTTGGTGTTATTATGTTTTGCAGGGGCAATCTAGCCGAAGAGGTCAACCAAAGAGAGGTAGGACCTCAGGTTTGGTTCCACTACCACCACCACCGCAACAACATTCATCATCATCATCTGGCGAAGATGAAGAGGAGGATCTAAATGATCCTCGAGTTTGGTTGACACAGGTTCAAAACGACAACTATTACGCAGAAACATTTGATAGGATAAACAGTAGGCCTATAAATGCAACGTGGTACTTTATTTGGGGCCTATTAGATGAGGCAAATATGCACCAACATATTTCCTGTTTGCTAGCCATCCCCTACGATAGGATCGTTACCTACGCATGGGAGCACATTTTTAGCATCCGCGAACCAATTTTTTCGGTGTTGTTAAAAGAATTTTACTCAACTGTATGGTTTAATAATGTTCGGGATTATTTGTCGAATGATTTTCTTCGGTTTCGGTTAGGGGGCAAAAATAGAGGGATAAGCAGATTTGAGTTGTGCAGAGTGTTGGGGATTTTTGAGGAACTTACCGACAACCAATTGGGTGATTACTTACGGGGTTCCGATTACATTGGTCGAGATCCCTTTAATGAGATTGCTTATTGGCGAAGAATTTGTGAGCCAAATGCATCTACACCATTCAAATCGAGCAGACACATGTATAATGAGATTGCATCCCGGGATGATAGACTTCTTCATCGACTTATCGCATGCACTTTCAATGCAAGAGTCGAAGGCAACGAAAAGGTTAAAATGTTGGATCTATGGATAATGGATTAAATAAAACGGGGTTGCTATACTGATATTCCTGGATTGATAGGAAACTATTTTCTGGCCATCGCTACCGAGACACGGAGAGAAAAGCCGCTTCTTGGAGGCCACTATATCACGAGGATTGCTCGTCGCTTCGACATAGATTTCAGCCGATTGATGGAGTGTACTAACGTCATGAAACCATTAAAGAAAATTTCTTATATCAACGCTGAAATTCTTATGAAGGATGGAAATGGGCATTTAGTACCTTTTGTGGCAGGTGGCGCGAGTAGTAGTGGAGCAAAAGTGCAGCAGGAATAGCAGGTAGAAGAAGAAGCAGAAATGGAAGCCCAGACAAATGTTCAAGGTCAAGGTCCTTGGTATCCGTCTCAATCTGGTTGGGATGATTTGGTCAACAGTATGAACAGTATTAGGTTGGGTCAGCAAGAAATGGAGCAACGCCAGGTTGCTCAAATACATAACCAGGGATGGAACAGTTATGGTATTGATTGGAATAACCATAACACCGAGTTATATTATTCCAACCCCGATCATTACTATGGCACAACACGTCTGACACCTCAGTACTACACTGATCCAGAACACCCACCTCCACCTTACCCAATTTATAATAATAACGATGCGATGCAGGATGCCAGGAGCCAATTTGAGCAGGAATACCCACGAGGATGCCGAAGCAGAGATGGCTCAGAAAACTACTTTTGGCCTTACAACAACTGAAGGCCTGCGAGCCCATGATCATTTTGTTGAAACATTTTCGAACAATTTATTTGTTATGGTGTGTTTTTAAACAATGTTTGGTTTGTAATATAACTAATCGTGTGGTTTGATAAACGGTTGTGGTTGTAAAAACACCGTTATTTTTATTATTATTTGTGTAGTTTGTTATTTTGTGCAGCGTGGTTGAACTTCGAAGACTGGCATTAAGTTCAGCAACATTTGATATTATGATGTATGTATGTTGATAATCTAGGAATGGACGATGCTCTTATACGAACAGTAAGTTCAACGGCATTCGTCTACATGTTCCACGATTTACAGGTCAAAAATTTGAAAATTTTTAAAAACACCCTATCACTTTGCCCTCTAAATTTAATCATTTTTCTGATTTCATGCAATGAGGGCCTTGCATGATCTTAAGTGTGGGGTGGGAGATAGAAATTTATCGGGAATTCCTTTTACAAAAATTAAGGCATTTATGATCAAAATTTTAAATTTTTTTTTTCTTCAAGTAGCCTTAGAAACGAAAATTGTCCAAAACCATTTTTACATACATTGTGTTCTAAAACTAGAAAAGAAATGTTGAGTTATGTTTTAAATTATTAATAGTCTTTGAAGTTGTACTATCATTCAATTATTTGAATGAAAATCCTACTAGTTTAGTAAAGCTAACTGGTAGGTCGCATGTACCAAAACGAGTGTAAACCGTGAGAGAGCGGTGATTGTATAGCGTGGTCGGAAACCGGATCTCGCGCCAGATCGAAAACCCTAAGGACGATCCTCATTGTTTCTCCTAACAAGGACAATGTTGCGTCCGACCACTTCTTATGACCAATAGGATGTATCTATTCCATCCTCAAGGAAGTAAAGTCTTCCGAACGACACACTTACTGATTCAATTCAGAAGATGTAGTCTAGACCAGTTGTAGGGTGACGAAAAATCTTGAAAAGTCATTGCTAAAATCGACTGGAAATTTACCAGGTCTCAACATCAAACAGGGAAACTGGTAGTCAAAGCTTTTCTCAATGAGGGAGAATTGCTGGCCAAATGGGAAGTGCACCATGATACACAAAATGTTAGTGAATTGATCAGATTCCCAGTGGATAACCTCCGAAAAGGTAAGATATCAGCTTTTAAGCCTGATGAACCTCAATCTTTATGGTTGACTTAACGGATTAGATGATTACCTCATAATTGTCAATGATATCTGGACGTAATGTGTATCCTCCTAAGCACATTATTTTCTTACCGACATCTCATGATGTTAGGTACCGTGGGAGAGATTGGCTTGACCAGTAGTGGGAAACCCGCACTCATTTTCCAAAAATTTAGAAAATCCGACAAAAATCAGAAAACGTGCCTAGTGTAAAAACTAGCATTATATTTTTAAAAACATAAAACGTTTTTCATAAGGTCCTGATTTCCGTAGGATCAAATTTTTCGGATACTTGGCTCTAAAACTCCCAAAAATGTGTGCGTGTGTTTTCATTGTGTATATAGCGTGAGTGTGATTACAATAAATATGTGTGTTATTCTTAAAGCGTGTGTTTCATATAGCGTGAGTTGCGTTTCAAAAGAACGTGTGTGTTTCGTGTGCTTCGAGTAAATTGTGTAATGTTTGTAATCTATATTGTGTAAGTATGTTTGATATTGTTCTACTTTGTAAAGAAAGAATTGCTTGAGGACAAGCAAGGTTTAAGTGTGGGGTGTTTTGATATTGCTCAATAACATTATATATATCTATCGCAATATCGTGTAAAATACTCTCGAATCAAGGATACTGAAAGCGTTTCTACAAGTGATAGGCCAAGATATGCAAATTTGTATCGGAGAGTAATTTGTAGAGAGTTTTGATGATTTATGACCGTTATATGAGTTGCAATATTATAATGGTTGATCCCGATGCAAGATAAGGTCAAGTTAGCGCTCTAAAATGATAAAACAACGCTTCAGATATGTTGGACTTCGTCCAAAATGATTGGGGCTTCATCCAAATGAAAGGAGATTACAAAGAAAACAAGACAGTAACCAACAGTACATCTGGACGCCGTCCAATATTGTTGGATGCCGTCCAGCTTTTCACACTTGGACGCCGTCCAAGATTTTGGGACGCCGTCCAAGCCTTAAAGATGGGACGCCATCCAAAATCTAGGACGCCGTCCAGAAGTAGGTTACAGCCACTTTTGACTTTCTGACCCACTTTCTCCACTTTATAATCTCATGATTGAAGACCAGTTTTACCAGATACGAACCAGAGAGTACAGAGACGAATTTTGGGAGCAATATTGGAGAACTCCAAGCTCTTGGAAGAGGCTCAACATCAAGGCATCAAAGATCAAAACCTTCTTCATCCAAGAACTCATTGTTCTTGTAGGTTATTCCTTGTTCTAAAGCAATGATTTCCATATCTGATTGTTATGTTGTCTGTTACCATGATTGTTGGCTAGTTTCTATAATGTTTGTCTAGATTAATAACTGAGGTATTGGATGTAATCTTATTGATTGTATGTACTATGTGTGAAAGATTGAAGCTTGAATTAAAGAACCATGCTTATTGATGTTTAATCATTTGTATCTAGTTAATTGATATGTTGTTGATAAAGAGAACTCTTGTTGATGTATCATATTGATTTACAATCAACTTGTCTTAGATTGATTGTTTACTAAACCGGACCAAGGGGTAAATTAGATCAATACGATTAAACGATATAGGAATGAATTGTGTAGAGCGAACGCAAAGACAATTGTTATTTAAGTCTTTGATCTTGCTAATCAACTAGTCACAAACGAAAAGGTCTAGGTAATAGGGAACCCTCACTTAGTACTTATAGTTTGAGTACTCGCTAAAGAGAACTCTTGGCGGGTCGATTTAGGTGATTAGCACATTTCATAGTTATTTGATTACAAACACGAGAACTATAGAGAAAAGGGAACCCTTGATCTTGTAATTGTGTTTGCGTGTTTATTTAAGAGAACTCTTAGTGAACCTATTAGATAACTTACGCACATAATCATTCAATCAGGCCTTAATAGCAAAACTTACATCCAATACCGAGGGTAAAATATCTAGATGAACATTTCATATCTTTGATCTAAATCAAACTATCTTAATTGCTTTCTTTGCATTCATTTTCATTATATAAACTTAAAAGACCAAAAATATTGTTTTTAGTTTTAACCTTCTCTGATTTGGCTAAATCTTTAAAAAGCCACAAAAACATAATATCTTGTACCTTTAAGTTTCATTTACTTAGTTAATCATAATATAGTTTCTAATTCTAGCTTTAATTAATACAACTGTCCTTGGAACGATACACGGAACTAAACCATTATTTATACTACTACACGATCGGGTACACTGCCCGTTAGTGTGTAACAGTCTTTTTAACCGGTGTTTTCCAACGATAATTTATATACCTGATTTCTCACATCAAGGTACGAGTGAGGACCTCGAGTTTACGGCCAAGGTTGAGGCCATCATTAAAAAGAAAAGAGCGGAATTTCTTAAGGATGTCTAAAAGGTTTTCCAAGAATCTGTTGATGGGCAAGTAACCGAGATAATCAATGAGCGAATGAATGCCGCAATTGAAGAGGCATTAGAAGCTAGAAACATTCATCCTCGGGGTGAAGGGGGTGATGGTAGTGGTGGGCATGGAAGGCGAGACTTCCATTACAAAAATTTCAAGGATGCTCAACCTCCTATGTTTAATGGAGTAAGGGATCCGTTGAAAAGCACATGTTGGATCTCCGACATCGAAGGGGCTTTCCGTATCGCGGAGTGTCCTCCCGAGAAGAAAACGAGGTATAGTTCTAGTATGTTGCGTGAAGAGGCCAAGTTGTGGTGGGATGATAAAATCCGATTATATTGAGAAGAGCAATGCATGAGCTTGACGTGGGAAGAGTTTAAAAAGGAATTTTTCAAAGAATACCGAACTCCTTCCGACCTTGATAGAATCCGGGACGAGTTGCACACTTTGCGACAAGGTTCAATGGACTTAGTTACTCTCAAGTCTACCTTCTTGGCAAAGACTCGTTTTTGTCTGGAGTATGTTGCCGATGATCACAAGTTGATGCTAGATTTTTATCGTACACTAAGCGATGAGTTGAAGCATAAGATTAGTCGGGGAATGGCTAAGTATTTTGATGAATTGTTTGAGTTAGCCCGGGGTTTCTAGCCGGAGGTTCCAAAAAGTAGTGATTTCTCTTTTTCTAAGAGAAAATTTGAAGGTTCGAGTCATTCAAACTTTTCCAACAAGAAAAACAAGAAGGGTTCCGAAAGTGTTAATAGCGTGAAGAAGGGTGGTTCCGGAAGTTTTCTCCCTACTTGTTATAATTGTGGGCAAAAGGGGCACATCTCTCGTGAATGCCCAAAACCGCCTACAAACAAAATCACGTGTTTCAATTGTCAAAAAGAAGGGCACTGAAAGACGGAGTGTTCCGATTTGTATGGTGACCAAGTGAAGAGGTTAGAGAGAGCGGCAGGTACGGCCAGGGGTCGCAACTACTTGATGACCAATGATGAAGCCAAACAATCCAACGAAGTTGTCTCAGGTACTTTCATGGTTAACTCTAATCCGGCAAGGATCCTTTTTGATAGAGGTGCTAATTTATCATTTGTATCTCCGAGATTTGTTTCTAAGCTTGATAAACCGCTAGCTATCATCCGGTAGAAGCTGAAATAGCGGATGGTAAGACGGTGCTAGGGGTTGATGTTTGTAATGATTGTGATATTGTGTTTGGTTTCGAAACGTTTAAAATTGACCTTATCCTGATGACTTTGGGTGAATTCGATATTGTCGTTGGTATGGATTGGCTCGATCGTTATAGGGCCGATATTGCATGCCATGAAAAATCTATTCGTGTGAAGACCCCAAGTGGGGGAGAGTTAATTATTCATGGCGAGAGACGGAGAAGACTTGTTCCATTATGCACTTATGCACGGGCACGTTGTTTTCTTGTTAGTGGTGGCATGTGTCATACCCCATCCAAAATCTTCCAAACAGATACAATAACATATGGTACCATCGCGATGAACGGACCTCTATATGCCTTGAACGACTCCATGTAATGTCTCTAAAATGAGTAAATGCACAGCGGAAGATTTCTTTCAAACCTGAGAATAAACATGCTTTCAAGTGTCAACCAAAAGGGTTGGTGAGTTCATAGGTTTATCTTAAAACAATAAAATTCATCATTTTGATAGACCACAAAATTTAAATGCTGCATGGTACAAATGGGCCCGAATCCTATACCCACCTGTAATGTACATGCTATATCTTTTAACTACAGTACATCTTTCTCGTGTACGAAACCATTTTCATAAATCATAGTAACCGTACACATATCTTGTGCACAAAAATAACATACACATAACCTGTGTATAAAATCATTCTCTCGATATATAACATTCACATCAACTGGTGGCAATTATCATGTCCACATAATTCAATGGTGGTAATTATCATGTCCACATAATTTAATGGTGGCAATTATCATGTCCACATAATTCAATGGTGGCAATTATCATGTCCACATAATTCAATGGTGGCTATTATCATATTCCCATAATTCAATAATAATCCGCAAAACTTCTGTCTGCATAATAATTCATTCGAGGAATGTTTTGCTTGTGTCTATCTCGTCAAACATTTATAAAAGTATTTCATGTATTCGCAGTTCAAAATATATTTCAAAAGCATTTAATAAAGCAGTTGTAAAAACAGCGCATGTATTCTCAGTCCCAAAAATGTAAAGAGGAAAAGGGAATCAAATGAACTCACCTATTGTATTTTATAGTAAAAATACATATGACGACATTTAACAAGTGTAGGGTTGGCCTCGGATTCACGAACCTATATCATTTATATATATATATATATATTAACACATATAATAGTAGTCGAATAAATATATATATTTTTAATGATTTAATTGTTATTTTAATTATGTGTTTCGTTAATAATTAAATTAATTGTATTTATTTTATATACTTTAAATAAATAAATAAAATATTAATATAGTTATGTTATATGTAGTAATTATATTTTACATAGTAATATTTGTTGTAATAGTAATAGTAATAATAATACTAATGGTAATATTAGTAATACAAATAATGATAATAGTAATAATAATGTTAAAAATAATAAATTTAATGTTAAATGTAATAATGGTGATAATAATAATGTAATAGTAATGACAATAATATTTAAAATACTTAGTAGTAATAATACTAATAATACTAATAATACTAATAATAAAGATGATAAAAATAATAATGATAATCTTAATAAAAATATTAATTTTAATAATAATGATAATAATAATAATAATAGTAATAATAATAATAATTATTATTATTATTATAATTAATAATAATGATATTAATAATATTAATACTACCGTTGAAGAAAAAGCTCCAAAAAGAAAAATAAACTGCCTCCGCCCGAGCTCGAATCCGAGACCTCTCGGTTAACCAACACACTCTAAACCACTCCACTGCCCTTGCTTATCTATTATAACACAGATCTTAAATTTATCTATCCCTTCTTATGTTGTTTTCTCCTTCTTGATTAAATACCAACCCAGAACTATTCAATCATCCTAATTAGAATCCTAATCATCTTTTCTAACCATTACCAAATTTATCATCAATTTATTTGAACTATCGTGTACAGGTGGTTTCGTCCCAAATCGAAAGACATGAATATGGTAGCTCAACAATCGGCCCAAGATGCAAAACCTTTTAGCCCATCTATACAAAGAACATGGCCCAACAATTTAATTGGATCTCAATCCAACTATACTATCCCCACGACCCAAAACTAGAAATCCAATAATCAAAATATGTTACAACCCAAGTTAACAAAATGAGTCTTCACTCTTCAACTGATTCGGTACTACTTTTAAAGAGGGATATGAACTTGTATCTTCTGTCTGGCTCCACATCGATATTATGAGCCCATAAACTCGCTAACCCTATATATATTCTATTAAATTGCTTTCGATTAGATGATTAAATGTAGTTGGGGTTCGATCTTAATCATAATAGCCACGTAAATCACCTTTGTTTCTAAATTTTTAAAAGTCGAATGTGTTGGCCCTTCACAAGCATCGAAACAAAGTAAAACATATTATACTCGTTAATTGATATCATTATGTCTCCCACTTCCTTTTCCTAAATCCAACTTGCTTTTCCTAAATCCAACTTGTATTTGTTAGAAATTTCGGTGTCCCACTTATCAAATAAGTCCATGTAACACAACCTTTAACAATAAAGGAATCAAGTGGGAATTTGGATTTTGTCTGCCACGAAATTTAAAAGTGTACAAGAAAGGTTTATGGTTGATGCTCGCTGGACCCAAACAAAGAAATAAAAGTAGAAAGTTGATGAGATGCATGAAAACATATTGATACATAGATATATGTATATATATATATATATATAAATAGGTGATTCAAGTGCTTTCATTTTCTTTATTGTAAACAGATTTGCAATTGCAACTATGAGGTTTGGTAAAAAAAATATGCCAAACGTCGCAGCTTTTGCTGCTGCTCATATCAGTCGAAACAAAAACAAATATAAACACGCTGCAGGTAGGTTTTAATGATGGGTTTCGATACATAAAACAAGAAAGAAGAAAAGAAAATTAACCGCAGTAGCTGTAGTGGTGATGGCTGCAACTTGCAGCTAGGTGACGGTTTACAAAGAAGAAAAGGGTTAAGTGGTTCTTGATGATGAAGGTGGCGTCGGTTTGTAATAGAAGAAGTAATAAATGATGGTGGGTCATTTTTGTTGGTTGCAAAACAGAAAGAAAAGAGTAGTAGCGGTGTGGGTTTGATGATGACTGATAGTGAATTGTTTTGGTTATTAGCCGTAAAAATATCAATGGTAGTGGTGGTTATTTGTTCACGAAGAAAAATTAGAGAGAGAGGAGAGGGATGGAGAAAAGTGGTGATTGAATATGGTTACTTATTGTTGTGGTACTCGGACAGAAGAATCATAATTAGAGGCTGCAGCAACAACAATACAGTACTATGGATATAAAGAAAGTGTTTTGTTTATGGTGGTTATGGGTCTCCAACGATTCGAAGGTCAGAATAATAGAAGAAAGATTAGTGTGTGTATTTGTATTATATCTCATAATTTGTGTGTATGTATGTTCTCTATATATGCAGATGTATATTGTAAACATATATAGAGAGAAAGGGTAGATATTTTAAAGAGAAGATGAATTGAGTCATTTGTTAACAATGGAACTGATTGAAATATACAGGAATGCAGTACAAGATTTGGAGGACAATTTGTGAAGTCGACATATAACAGAAAGCTGACAGGGTTCTTCAAACAAGAAGAAGAAACAAGAAAAGAGTTAAATCAGATATTGACCTGTAACAACAATCGTACATTCCTCTGTTTAATTAAATACTTAATAGCTGTTGGACTTGATTGTAATTGATATTAAGAATATAAGGCTGAATGAGTTTGTTGAAAACACAGTGTAATTCTTTGTTTGATAGCCCAATGATATTGACACAAAGATATTCGATCAGTACTATAAATACGTAAAAAAAATTAAAAGCTGAAAATTGATGTAACTTGATCCTTTTGTTTGCATTTTAATCTGAGTTTGACTTCTAGAAAAACTAGGGACAGAACCAAAATCATCCACAGTTTGATTGCTATTTTAAACTGATCCTATTATTTATCTGGTTATATAATTGGTGTAATTAAATAATTAAGTAGATTAATAATATTAATATTAATAATAAGATTAATAATAATACTGATTTTATAAAAAATAATAATGAAAGTAATGCTGATAATATTAATTTATCATTTATATTCAAATTTTCAATTTAATATAATACTATATTATTATTATTTATGTATTATGACATTTATTGAATAGTTAATATTTATATATTATATATATATTCTATAAAAATAATATATGAATTCATAGTAACATATATATATATATATATATATATATATATATATATATATATATTTTTAACAATAACTTAATTATACTAAATATCATTTTACATTTTATATTAAAGTATACTTTATTAAATCAAAATATTATATAAATATATATATACTTATAATTATATATATATATATATATATATATATATATATATATATATATATATATATATATATATATATGTATATATATATATATATATATATATATATTTACAAACAAGTGTTCGTGAATCGTTGGAAATAATCAAAAGGTCAATTGAACATATGAGCATAGTTCCAAAGTTTTTGAGATTCAATATTACAGATTTTGCTTATCGTGTTAAAAATCTAATATCGTATCGAGAGTTCGGTTTAAAATTAGTCAAAAATTTCCGGGTCACTACAGTACCTACCCGTTAAAGAAATTTCGTCCCGAAATTTGAGTGAGGTCGTCATGGCTAACAATTAAAATGTTTTCAGGACGAATATGAATTCATAAATAGAGTTTTATCATTATTGATTAATATAGATAAAATAATTCGATCTTGTGAAGCGTACGAGTGAAGCTATCCCCAAAGAGTGAAATGAGTAAATGTATATTCGCTTTAACTGATGACGTAGTTATGATTGATTTCTGGAATTTATGGAATTTAAAGAAAATCTTCGTAATAAGATTTGGTTCTTCGGCGATTAAGGAAATTAGGATCTTCTTAAATGCAATAATCTATTTTCGATTGATCTGTTGGATATTTTACTATAAATCCACCCCCGTCGTTTCTTTATTTTCCACAACTCACACCTTCTTATTCTTTCTCCTCAATTCATATTTTGAAACCTTCGTTAATATACTCCATCCCATTCTGATTCTTGATATACTCCTAACTTTCATATCTGTCATTCTTCTTTTTCATTTACCACCAGAGGATTTTATTTATTTTTATTATTACCTTGGGGTTATAGTAATTTTAGTTCTCCCGTGCCTTTATGTGGCAATACGTGCTGATATGCACGGTTTGTAATTTCGAGATTGTTATCGGCTTTATATTTTCCATTATATTTCGGAGCTTCATACTTTCGTTTTCTCTTTCCGTCCGCGAGTCAAGAGAATAATGGTCCAGAATTCGTATGGATTTTGAAATGAACATAGTTAATGTACTCAGAAAGAAATCGTAATGGCACGATCTTGATTTGGCAAATTACCAGAATATCCGAAAAGATGGAATTATCAAGAAGATATGTTCTTGATATGTTTGAAGATTGAGTAGAATGCAAGAGTCGTGTAAATGGCACATGATGACGTTAGGATCTGTGAATCATCACGTTCCATTAGAAACTCAGCATGAATTACTGTAATATAATCACGTTGATCAAGTGTCATTATATTATACTAACTCATGCATCAGTTCCCAACACTACTTCAAAAATATTCATATTTTGAATTCGAAGGTTCGCAGAATATCGAAGCTAAAACAATTTCCTTTTATGATATAATACGGGTAGCGCAGAGAGATAATTAATATCGAACGAGAATATTTATGAAGATATCTTCAGAAATATTGAGGATATTTACAATGAAAGATACGATAATATCTTGGAATGTTAGAACCAAATTGTGATGAAGAAATTCATTCACGATGATTTAGAGCGGTTAAGGAGTAAGGTATTCGCTAAAGATTTCATCAGAAACAGAATCATCTGAATTCCTTATGTACTTAGTATTTGTAATTTGTTCAGAGTCTCCTTCATGGTTTGCTCAATCCGGTGTCCAGTTCCAACTTTTATGAGCTTTGTCAATATACTATTCTTTATCTTTATTCCTTCGATGGTTAAGGTCGTGTATAGTTTTTGCTGCTGTATTCAGCTTGTACAGTTTTTGCTGCTGTATTCAGCTTTTTCAGAATTTGGAGTATTGATTTGTAGACTGGGTGCTTTTCAAAATTTCAGCGTGTAAGATCATAATTCTAAGAGATAAATGTTATATGTGTACATATAACTATTGATGTAGAAACGCTGCGAGATTCGAAATACTGATTGCTAATTCTCGGTAATTGATATGACCATTCTCGTTATAAGATGTGGATAAGTATATGATAGGGTTTTAATACACAAATATAAGGGTTCTTCGGAGAGACTTAAGCCAATGTGAAAAGAAGTTGTTGGTAAGTTTACTAATAATGTGATGGGATGTAAACGGTCCCCCGGTAACAATGACGAAAGGCAAACTTATAAACCAAGGTTATAATAAGGCTAATCCGACTGAAAAATTGAAGTTGACTCACTGGAGCTGTGATAAAATTGGCTAATTTGAAAAGGAATTGCAAAGTTATTTTCGGTAATAACAACGCCAAAAGAGCTAGCACAGATATGTGTTGAACGTTTACTCAGGTTTCGAGTGTTTTTCAGGTGCATAACTATATGTATCAATCTTTTCTTCCGTAGATGAAGTTCGATTGGTTCATCCTCCCGATTGAGGTGTTTTCAAGAATTACGAAAGGTTTGAACGCAGATTGTAATCGTCAATATACAAATGAGGTTTAAGATGAAATCAAGTGACAAACTTAAAGAATTGTTTAGTTTCATATGTTATAATCAATATTTTAATTCATTTTAATTGTCCACTATTCGTAGTCCTTAGTTGATTAGTCCACAGTTAGCTAAGAACAGTTAGCTAGGATTTTGTTAGCGTGGATTCATAACAAAATTTCTCATAGTTAATTTTTTTGTTTCTAACAAATTTTATTCCGTTAAACGTTTTCTTCATTATGCCACTTGTCAAATTTTGACTTGGATTTTGATCGGTCAAAATCCGAATATGAAATTGAACTTGGATGAAAATAGTTGTACTTTGGTGAACGGATACGTATATGTGGGAATTTGAGCAGTGTTGTTAATGACTGCTGAATCTGAATTGAAGAATGTACAGTGTAACTTATTAATGTGAAATCTAAATATTACTCGGGAATTACCTACCCATTAAAATATTTTCACCATTAACAGTTTGTACGAAAGGATTTTTAATCACAACCTTTATGAAAATATATATATATATATATATATATATATATATATATATATATATATATATATATATATATATATACATATATATTTTCTTTAGATGTAATTATGGATTTAACAAGTCAATATAATGTTAGACTCATTTGATTTTCGATTTGAGCTAGAATAAGAAATCCCTAAAACTATTAGGAACCACATATTTTTCGCAGAATATTAATGAAGTTATGGATTAATACTTCATCGTTAATTGCTGTTGGTACTCCTTGGTATCCATGGTGCGTATGATGTTGATGTTCGTGAGACAGATTGTGAAATTGAGGCTTGGGATGCGAATGTTGTTGTTGATGGTACTGTTGGTGCCAGTAATGTTGCTGAAGCTGGTACATTTTGAACCATATTTTTCAAGGCTACAACTCGAGTACGAAGCTCGTTGACTTTTTCTATTATTTCGGGATGATTGACGGTCGGAACGAGCGGATGAATAAGGTTTAGAATTTTAGAGAGAATATACTCATGGCGAGATATTCGGGTAATGAGAGTGAAAATGGTGTTTCGAATTGGTTCGCCGATAGGTGCTTCAGGTTCTTCGTCAAGAGGTGAATTCGGTTGATGGAAGTATCGTCTTCTTCTCGTCTCCATTGATTAAGTCGACTACGAACTCATCAGATGAATTGAGGATAGCTGATTGATTGATTCATTCTGGTGACGCGGCTTTCGGAGCTGGAGTGGGACTCCATATCGGAATACGAGGGACTTGAACTAGTTGCGAGTTCCATTGCGTACGATTGAATAAAGGATTTTTCGATGTGAAATGATTTTCGGATATCGGATGATATTCTAATTACATAGAATATCTATATATATAGAACCAAAGATTTCGTAGATTACGGAGGAATTTACGATATATATCAGGCAAAGTTTATAGTGACAGATACACTAAGATATGGATTAGCAGATACGCTAAGATATGAATTTTTTTGTCTATACACTATTCATGCAATCAATGCAGTAAGATGTGTCTAGACTAAGAATGATAAGTAGATAATTTTTGACAAGAATGATAAGCAAAACTTTTGACACGCAGACACGGTCGAAGTCCAAACTCACTAATACATCCTAATGACTATCAGTTAGACACACTAATGCAAGACCTGGTTCGCTAAGACCACCGCTCTGATACCACATGTCATACCCCATCCAAAATCTTCCGAATGAATACAATAACATATGGTACCATCACGATGAACGGACCTCTATATGCCTTGAACGACTCCATGTAATGTCTCTAAAATGAGTAAATGCACAGCGGAAGATTTCTTTCAAACCTGAGAATAAACATGCTTTCAAGTGTCAACCAAAAGGGTTGGTGAGTTCATAGGTTTATCTTAAAACAATAAAATTCATCATTTTGATAGACCACAAAATTTAAATGCTGCATGGTACAAATGGGCTCGAATCCTATACCCACCTGTAATGTACATGCTATATCTTTTAACTACAGTACATCTTTCTCGTGTACGAAACCATTTTCATAAATCATAGTAACCGTACACATATCTTGTGCACAAAAATAACATACACATAACCTGTGTATAAAATCATTCTCTCGATATATAACATTCACATCAACTGGTGGTAATTATCATGTCCACATAATTCAATGGTGGTAATTATCATGTCCACATAATTTAATGGTGGCAATTATCATGTCCACATAATTCAATGGTGGCAATTATCATGTCCACATAATTCAATGGTGGCTATTATCATATTCCCATAATTCAATAATAATCCGCAAAACTTCTGTCTGCATAATAATTCATTCGAGGAATGTTTTGCTTGTGTCTATCTCGTCAAACATTTATAAAAGTATTTCATGTATTCGCAGTTCAAAATATATTTCAAAAGCATTTAATAAAGCAGTTGTAAAAACAGCGCATGTATTCTCAGTCCCAAAAATGTAAAGAGGAAAAGGGAATCAAATGAACTCACCTATTGTATTTTATAGTAAAAATACATATGACGACATTTAACAAGTGTAGGGTTGGCCTCGGATTCATGAACCTATATCATTTATATATATATATATTAACACATATAATAGTAGTCGAATAAATATATATATTTTTAATGATTTAATTGTTATTTTAATTATGTGTTTCGTTAATAATTAAATTAATTGTATTTATTTTATATACTTTAAATAAATAAATAAAATATTAATATAGTTATGTTATATGTAGTAATTATATTTTACATAGTAATATTTGTTGTAATAGTAATAATAATACTAATGGTAATATTAGTAATACAAATAATGATAATAGTAATAATAATGTTAAAAATAATAAATTTAATGTTAAATGTAATAATGGTGATAATAATAATGTAATAGTAATGACAATAATATTTATAATACTTAGTAGTAATAATACTAATAATACTAATAATAAAGATGATAAAAATAATAATGATAATCTTAATAAAAATATTAATTTTAATAATAATGATAATAATAATAATAATAATAATAATAATAATAATAGTAATAATAATAATAATTATTATTATTATTATAATTAATAATAATGATATTAATAATATTAATACTACCTTTGAAGAAAAAGCTCCAAAAAGAAAAATAAACTGCCTCCGCCCGAGCTCGAATCCGAGACCTCTCGGTTAACCAACACACTCTAAACCACTCCACTGCCCTTGCTTATCTATTATAACACAGATCTTAAATTTATCTATCCCTTCTTATGTTGTCTTCTCCTTCTTGATTAAATACCAACCCAGAACTATTCAATCATCCTAATTAGAATCCTAATCATCTTTTCTAACCATTACCAAATTTATCATCAATTTATTTGAACTATCGTGTACAGGTGGTTTCGTCCCAAATCGAAAGACATGAATATGGTAGCTCAATAATCGGCCCAAGATGCAAAACCTTTTAGCCCATCTATACAAACAACATTGCCCAACAATTTAATTGGATCTCAATCCAACTATACTATCCCCACGACCCAAAACTAGAGATCCAATAATCAAAATATGTTACAACCCAAGTTAACAAAATGAGTCTTCACTCTTCAACTGATTCGGTACTACTTTTAAAGAGGGATATGAACTTGTATCTTCTGTCTGGCTCCACATCGATATTATGAGCCCATAAACTCGCTAACCCTATATATATTCTATGAAATTGCTTTCGATTAGATGATTAAATGTAGTTGGGGTTCGATCTTAATCATAATAGCCACGTAAATCACCTTTGTTTCTAAATTTTTAAAAGTCGAATGTGTTGGCCCTTCACAAGCATCGAAACAAAGTAAAACGTATTATACTCGTTAATTGATATCATTATGTCTCCCACTTCCTTTTCCTAAATCCAACTTGATTTTCCTAAATCCAACTTGTATTTGTTAGAAATTTCGGTGTCCCACTTATCAAATAAGTCCATGTAACACAACCTTTAACAATAAAGGAATCAAGTGGGAATTTGGATTTTGTCTGCCACGAAATTTAAAAGTGTACAAGAAAGGTTTATGGTTGATGCTCGCTGGACCCAAACAAAGAAATAAAAGTAGAAAGTTGATGAGATGCATGAAAACATATTGATACATAGATATATGTATATATATAAATAGGTGATTCAAGTGGTTTCATTTTCTTTATTGTAAACAGATTTGCAATTGCAACTATGAGGTTTGGTAAAAAAAAAATATGCCAAACGTCGCAGCTTTTGCTGCTGCTCATATCAGTCGAAACAAAAAAAATATAAACACGCTGCAGGTAGGTTTTAATGATGGGTTTCGATACATAAAACAAGAAAGAAGAAAAGAAAAATAACCGCAGTAGCTGTAGTGGTGATGGCTGCAACTTGCAGCTAGGTGACGGTTTACAAAGAAGAAAAGGGTTAAGTGGTTCTTGATGATGAAGGTGGCGTCGGTTTATAGTAGAAGAAGTAATAAATGATGGTAGGTCATTTTTGTTGGTTGCAAAACAGAAAGAAAAGAGTAGTAACGGTGTGGGTTTGATGATGACTGATAGTGAATTGTTTTGGTTATTAGCCGTAAAAATATCAATGGTGGTGGTGGTTATTTGTTCACGAAGAAAAATTAGAGAGAGAGGAGAGGGATGGAGAAAAGTGGTGATTGAATATGGTTACTTATTGTTGTGGTACTCGGACAGAAGAATCATAATTAGAGGCTGCAGCAACAACAATACAGTACTATGGATATAAAGAAAGTGTTTTGTTTATGGTGGTTATGGGTCTCCAACGATTCGAAGGTCAGAATAATAGAAGAAAGATTAGTGTGTGTATTTGTATTATATCTCATAATTTGTGTGTATGTATGTTCTCTATATATGCAGATGTATATTGTAAACATATATAGAGAGAAAGGGTAGATATTTTAAAGAGAAGATGAATTGAGTCATTTGTTAACAATGGAACTGATTGAAATATACAGGAATGCAGTACAAGATTTGGAGGACAATTTGTGAAGTCGACATATAACAGAAAGCTGACAGGGTTCTTCAAACAAGAAGAAGAAACAAGAAAAGAGTTAAATCAGATATTGACCTGTAACAACAATCGTACATTCCTCTGTTTAATTAAATACTTAATAGCTGTTGGACTTGATTGTAATTGATATTAAGAATATAAGGCTGAATGAGTTTGTTGAAAACACAGTGTAATTCTTTGTTTGATAGCCCAATGATATTGACACAAAGATATTCGATCAGTACTATAAATACGTAAAAAAAATTAAAAGCTGAAAATTGATGTAACTTGATCCTTTTGTTTGCATTTTAATCTGAGTTTGACTTCTAGCAAAACTAGGGACAGAACCAAAATCATCCACAGTTTGATTGCTATTTTAAACTGATCCTATTATTTATCTGGTTATATAATTGGTGTAATTAAATAATTAAGTAGATTAATAATATTAATATTAATAATAAGATTAATAATAATACTGATTTTATAAAAAATAATAATGAAAGTAATGCTGATAATATTAATTTATCATTTATATTCAAATTTTCAATTTAATATAATACTATATTATTATTATTTATGTATTATGACATTTATTGAATAGTTAATATTTATATATTATATATATATTCTATAAAAATAATATATGAATTCATAGTAACATATATATATATATATATATATATATATATATATATATATATATATATATTTAACAATAACTTAATTATACTAAATATCATTTTACATTTTATATTAAAGTATACTTTATTAAATCAAAATATTATATAAATATATATATACTTATAATTTTATATATATATATATATATATATATATATTTACAAACAAGTGTTCGTGAATCGTTGGAAATAATCAAAAGGTCAATTGAACATATGAGCATAGTTCCAAAGTTTTTGAGATTCAATATTACAGATTTTGCTTATCGTGTTAAAAATCTAATATCGTATCGAGAGTTCGGTTTAAAATTAGTCAAAAATTTCCGGGTCACTACAGCATGACTTTTCTTGCTCATGTAGTTGATACTCATGAAGAGCCACTATCCATTCGTGAAATTCCGGTGGTTAGTGAATTCGAAGACGTTTTTCCGGATGAATTACCGGGCGTTCTGACGGAAAGACAAGTTGAATTTCGCATTGAGTTGGTTCCGGGGGCTACTTCCATTGCTAAAACTCCTTATCGTTTAGCACCAACGGAGATGCAAGAGTTGTTAAATTAAACCCAAGAGTTGCTTGAAAAGGGTTTTATTCAACCGAGTGCTTCACCATGGGGCGCTCTGGTTTTATTCGTGAAGAAGAAGGATGGTAGTATACGAATGTGCATCAATTATCGGGAGCTGAATAAAGTGACGATAAAGAATCGATATCCATTGCCTCGGATTGACAATTTGTTTGACCAACTCCAAGGTGCAACGTATTTCTCTAAGATTGACCTACGGTCCGGCTATCACCAAATGCGGGTCCGTGAGGAAGATATTGAGAAAATGGCCTTTCGAATGCGTTATGGGCATTTTGAGTTTGTAGTTATGCCTTTTGGTCTTACGAATGTACCGATGGCATTCATGGATCTTATGAATCGAGTGTGCCAACCTATGTTGGACAAGTCGGTGATTGTGTTCATTGACGACATACTTGTCTATTTGAAGAGTATGAAGGAACATGAACATCATTTGCGTGGTGTGTTAAAGACGTTGCGGAAGGAGAAGTTGTATGCAACATTCTCCAAATGTGAATTATGGCTAAGGGAAGTTCAATTCCTTGGCCATATTGTGAACAAAGATGGTATTCAAGTAGATCCGGGGAAAATTGAGACGGTGAAGAGTTGGGGATGACCGACTACGCCTACGGAAATCCGAAGTTTTCTTGGATTGACCGGTTATTATCGTCAGTTTATCCAAGACTTTTCTAAGATCGCTTCTCCATTGACGAAATTGACGAGAAAGAACGCGAGATTTAATTGGGAGAACGAGCAAGAAATTGCTTTTCAATTGTTAAAAGAGAAGTTATGTCAAGCTCCGATGTTAGTGTTGCTAGAAGGGGTATAAGACATGACGATTTATTGTGATGCGTCTTTAAATGGGCTCGGGTGTGTTCTAATGCAAAGAGGTAAATTCATCACTTATGCCTCTCGACAATTAAAGGAACACGAAACGAGATATCCGACTCATGATCTTAAGTTGGCGGCGGTTGTTCATGCGTTAAAAATTTGGCGCCATTACTTGTATGGTGTCAAGTGTACGATTTATTCGGATCACAAGAGCTTAAAACATCTTTTTGATCAACAAGATTTGAATTATCGTCAACGTAGATGGATGGATGTGGTGAAAGACTATGATTGTGAAATATTTTATCATCCGGGTAAGGTGAATGTGGTCGCATTTGCATTAAGTCAGAAGAGTCAACATCCGGTGATACGAGTAGGATCGTTACGCATGATTATTACTAACTATTTTCTTGTAAAGCTCGGTGAGATTCAAATTGAAGCTTTTGTTAACAATAAGCATGAGGAACGAATCGTGGGACAAACGGAGTCTATTACTTTAGGTCCGCATGGTTTGTTATCCTTTCAAGGATGCGTGTGGGTGCCTAGAATGGGAGATTACTGACGAGTGCTACTTGATGAAGCACATAAGTCAAAGTATTCCATTCATCCAGGAGCGACGAAAATGTATCTTTATTTGAAGAAAGAGTATTGGTGGCCGGGCATGAAACGTGATGTTGTAAAGTATGTTGAACAATGTGTCACGTGTTTGCAAGTTAAGGCCGAGCACCAAAAGTCGTATGGTAAGTTACAACCGTTGGAAGTCCCGAAATGGAAATGGGAGCACATTACCATGGATTTCATTACAAAGTTACCAAAGACGACGAGAACCCAATTTGATTCGATTTGGGTGATAGTTGATCGGTTGACGAAATGTGCCTTGTTTCTTCCCATTCGGGAAACGATATCGTTAGAGACTTTGGCTAAATTATTTATCAAGGAGGTGATAGCGAGGCATGGGGTTCCTATATGTATTATTTCGGATCAAGACACTCGTTTCACATCTCGGTTTTGGAATAAGTTTCATGAAGATATGGGTACACAATTGAGAATGAGCACGGCGTACCATCCTCAAACGGACGGTTAAACTGAACGTACGAATCAAACATTAGAGGATATGTTACGGGCGTATATTATTGATTTCGGTGGTAATTGGGATGAGGATTTGCCCTTGGTGGAATTCTCGTACAATAATAGTTATCATACTAGTATCGGGATTCCACCTTATGAGATGCTTTATGGGCGGAGGTGTCGAACTCCAATTTTTTGGGGTGAAGTGGGTCAAAGAGAAATCGGGAGTACCGATTTGGTTCTAGAGACGAATAGTAAGATTGAGATGATTCAGACTCATTTGAAAGCGGCTCAAGATAGACAAAAGTCGTATGCCGACAAACGTAGGCGATTGATTGAGTTCCAAGAAGGTGACTGATAATGCTAAAAGCGAACATATATTTCATAGCATTATCCCTCAAGAAAGACAAGCTTTTAGTTGCAATTGTTCTACGTACAAGTAATATTCGTTTAAATAATTAAAGGTGAAGACAAAAGACAGATTCGACGAATTGAAGACGCAAACGACCAAAAAGCTCAAAAGTACAAAGTACAATCAAAGTGGTTCCAATTATTGATGAGAAAAGTCTCAAAATTACAAGAGTACAAGACGCGAAACGCAAAGTACAAGATATTAAACTAGACGCAAGGACGTTCGAAAATCCGGAACCGGGACCAAAGTCAACTCTCAACGCTCGACGCAACGGACTAAAAATTATGAGTTAACTATGCACATGAATATAATATAATATATAATTAATTCTTAAAATTAATATATATATTATATTATATATTATAAACATCGGCAAAGAAAGAAACAAGCTCTTGTGAGCTGAAAAAAGGGCCCATGCGATCGCATGGCCTGGAAGAACAAATTCCATGCGATCGCATGGCAGTAGGTGGCTGGCCACATCCTATAAATTTCACAGTTTGGTGATCAGTTTTATATATCCTTTCCATCTATCTCTCTCAAACGTATAATATATATATATATATATATATATATATATATATATATATATATATATATATATATATATATATATATATATATTATAATTTTAATTTTAATTTTAATTTTAAATTCTAATAATAAGGGTATGTTAGCGAATGTTGTAAGGGTGTAAGTCGAAATTCTGTCCGTGTAACGCTACGCTATTTTTAATCATTGTAAGTTATGTTCAACCTTTTTAATTTAATGTCTCGTAGCTAAGTTATTATTATGCTTATTTAATGCCGAAGTAATCGTGATGTTGGGCTAAATATTAAAATTGGGTAATTGGGCTTTGTACCATAATTGGGGTTTGGATAAAAGAACGACACTTGTAGAAATTAGACTATGGGCTATTAATGGGTTTTATATTAACTAAACGATACCTCGTTAATTTAATATATAGACTTATAATTTGACGTATTTATATATAAACACATACGCCTGACTGGGTACGGTGGGCGGGATATCTATAAATACCAATAATTGTTCATTTTACCGGACACGGGATTGGATTAATAGTTAATAGACTTGTTGAAATAGTGGTGGATTACATTCAAGGGTAATTGGTGTAATTGTTAACAAAGTAGTAAAACCTTGGACTACACGCAGTCGATAACCTGGTGTATTCATTAAACAAAGTATTAAGACCTTGTTACAATTCGAATCCCCAATTAGTTGGAATATTTGACTTCGGGAATAAGAATAATTTGATGAAGACTTCCGCACTTTATGATTATGACTGATGGACTATTATGGACAAATCCGTATGGACATATCAAATAATCCAGAACAAAGGACAATTAACCCATGGGAATAAACTAAAAACAACACGTCAAACATCATGATTACGGAAGTTTAAATAAGCATAATTCTTTTATTTCATATTTAATTGCACTTTTAATTATCGCACTTTTATTTATTGTCATTTTATTTAATTGCACTTTTAATTATCGTTATCTTTAATTATCGTAATTTTATTTTATCGCACTTTTATTTATCGCAATTTCATTATAATTATTCACTTTACGCTTTAAATTAAGTTGTATTTATTTTTAATATTTTACATTTGGTTTTAACTGCGACTAAAGTTTTAAAATTGACAAACCGGTCATTAAACGGTAAAAATCCCCTTTTATAAAAATAATATTACTTATATATTTTTTTGTATTTTTACAAATATAGTTTTTAAAAATATAGCGTTAAGCTTCTTTAAGATCCCTGTGGAACGAACCGAACTTACTAAAAACTACACTACTGTACGATTAGATACACTACCTATAAGTGTTGTAGCAAGGTTTAGGTATATCCACTCTATAAATAAATAAATCACTTGTGTAAAATTGTATCGTATTTAATAGTATCTCCTTGTAAAATATAAACTATTTTGTATACACCTCGCATAACATCAAGTATTTTTAGCGCCGCTGCCGGGGAAAGCTAAAACGCCGAAAGCGCAACGCTAAATATATAAATAAATAAAAAAGATTTTTATTTTTCTTATAAAAATATATGTTTTTAAAAAAAAAATATATTCAAAAATATTAAAAGAAAAACAAAATAAAGTATATATTTTTAAGAATTGTTTAAAATACATAAATTATAAAGTACTTTTATTTTCTATTTTAGTTTTTAAAATTTAAGTTTTTATTTATTTTATTTAAATAATTTATATAATTATAAAATAGAATTAGAAAACAGAAAAAAAAAAAAAAAAAAAAAAAACATTCGGCCTGGTACTGTAGCAGCCCATATACTGGCCCAAAACCCTAGCTCATGCGACTGCATGAGCCCGAAGGCAAAAATTCATGCGATCGCATGAAAGTACCTGACACGCCAGGTTTGACCTAATTCAGCATTAATTACGGAGTATATTTTAATTATTATTATTATAACCCTAATTAGGTTTTGTTTATTTAATTAATTAAGTTTAGTTTTAGTATTTAATTTATATATTTAGTTTAATTAGTTTTAATAAATATATAAAATTAATACTTTTATAAAATAAATAATATAAAAATAATATTTTTATAAAAATCGTACTTTTTACAACTTCAAGTTTATTTTTATATTTTGTATCTTTTTATTTGTTTTAGCGTAATATTTGTATTTTTCTCTCGTATTTAGTTTTAAGTCATAGTTTTTGCCATAGTTATTTTTATTTCTAGATTTTTAGGCTTTGCCGTAAAATCTCTTAAGTGCTTTTTCTTAAGACTAAGATTTAGGTGCTTTAGAATTTTGCGACGCCGTTTTTAAAAATTTTAGTACCTTTTTAAGTTATTGCCATTTGGGATATAGTTTTTCTTTTAAGCTTTAATATCTTTAGACGCAACTTTTAATTCTTAGTTTTTAGTTCCTTTTTAAGTTTCGACGCGCTACTTTCTTATTTTTTCTTTCGACCTTCTATTTTTCGACGTTTTTCGACGCGCTCTTTTTCTTTCTTATTTTTCGCCGCTCTAATTTTTAGTACTTAGATTTTTCTTCTATTTCTTCTCTAAAATTTCTCTAAAATTTCAACGAAAAATTATTTTAAGCGGTTAAATTGATAGACATCCAAATTTTCTGCTTCGTAGTAATAGTTGGATTTGTTAGTGGCTGAGTTGTGAGCTTCCGATTTAAAGGGTTCTGACTCCCTGCTGCATCTATTGGCTATTCGAAACGTGGGCAAAAGCAGAAAAGTCTATTAATTTGATAACTTATATAATTTTTATCTTTTATAACTATTAGGATATTCAGTGAATGCACCGAGCAAAACGTTCACCACCTTTTGTACGTTCACCACCTGTAACTCGATCAAGACATCTAGCAAATATTGTCGCCGTTGATTTTTCTTTAGAATCGTCATCTAGTCAACCAAGTACTCCAATTCAAATTTCTGATAATCCATTTTTTGAACCCGACCTCACAATTGAGAACCCGGAGAATATTCAGGGACAATTCAGAGATCCTGAACCATTAATCTTTCCTCCGAAACCACCAATCATTCAAACGGAGATTGTCGAGGAACCAACCATTAAATCAGAATCCTCTAGTGATTCAGATTCAACAAATTCAATCATGGAGAATCTGGAACCTCTAAGTATGGAAGACCGAATGCGAGCTAAACGCACTGGCCAAGGTCACGCAATTACTCAAACAGGCATTAATGCACCAGATTATGAAATCAAAGGACAAATCCTACACATGCTAACAAATCAATGCCAATTTAGTGGTGCGCCGAAGGAAGATCCAAACGAACATCTTCGTACCTTTAATAGGATCTGTACTCTATTTAAAATCCGAGAAGTGGAGGATGAACAGATATATCTCATGTTATTTTCCTGGACTTTAAAGGGAGAAGCCAAAGATTGGTTAGAATCGTTACCTGAAGGGACGATTGATACATGGGATGTTTTAGTTGAAAATTTTCTTAAACAATTTTTTCCGGCATCTAAAGCCGTAAGACTTCAAGGAGAAATTGTTACATTCACACAAAAACCAAATGAAACTCTATATGAGGCATGGACAAGATTTGGAAAGTTATTAAGAGGATATCCGCAACATGGTTTAGACACTTGTCAAATAGTATAAATATTCTACCAAGGATGCGACATCACTACAAGGAAAGACATCGATATAGCAGCTGGTGGTTCCATTATGAAGAAAACCGCAACTGACGCTTACAAAATTATTGATAACACTGCTTCCCACTCACATGAGTGGCACCAAAAAAAAGATATCGTTAGATCATCTAAAGCAGCTAGAGCCGATTCTAGCCATGATTTTGATTCCATTTCTGCAAAGATAGATGCTGTCGAGAGACGAATGGAAAACATGACTAAACATATCCACTCAATAAGAATTAGTTGTGAGCAGTATGGAGGACCACATTTAACAAAAGATTGTCTCAATATTGAACTAACAATGGAACAAAGAGAGAATGTTTCATACATAAACCAAAGGCCTGGAAATAATTATCAGAATAATTATCAACCGCCAAGGCCAATCTACAATCAAAATCAGAATTATAACCGAAATGTTCCATACAATAATCAACAAGGTCCTAGCAATCAACAAGTATCCAACAATACTTACAATCAGCAAAGACCTATTTTTCAAAACAAACTACCACAAACCGATGATAAAAAGCCAAATTTAGAATATATGATGTCGAAGCTAGTTGAATCTCAAACGCAGTTTTTCACATCTCAGAAACAAACCAATGAACAAAATGCTCAAGCATTTAGAAATCAACAAGCTTATATTCAAAATTTGGAACAAGAAGTGAGTAACCTAGCAAGGTTGATAGGTGAAATAAAACCGGAAAGTTTACCTAGTGATACAAATGCTAACTCCCAGAATGAAACAGCTAAAGCCATTACCACAAGAAGTGGTATTACACTTAAACCACCTGAAATGCCTGTAATTTCTGATGAAGCTATTCCTACTCCACAAGAACCACAGTCTGAACAAGATAAGGAAACAGAACCTGTAGTTGAAAAGGTTAATGAAGATAACACAGTTAAAGCTAAACCTTATGTTAAACCATACCAACCACCACTTCCTTACCCGAGTAAAATGAAAAAAGAGAGACTTGAAGCCAAGCAATCCAAATTCTTGGATATGTTTAAACAAATAAATGTAAATCTTCCTTTCATTGATGTAATTTCAGGAATGCCTCTATATGCTAAATTTCTGAAAGATCTAATCACAAATAGAAAGAAAATGGAAGAACTCTCGGCTGTTACTATGAATGCTAATTGTTCTGCAGTGCTATTGAATAAGATACCAGAAAAATTATCTGATCCAGGAAGTTTCACAATTCCATGTTTTCTAGGTAGTCTTAGTTCAATAGAAGCATTGGCAGACTTAGGTGCTAGTATAAATTTAATGCCGTATTTACTATACGCTAAACTAGACCTTGGAGAATTGAAACCAACACGAATAAGTATACAACTAGCCGATCGATCAGTAAAATATCCTAGAGGGATAATGGAGAACATGCTAGTTAAAGTTGGTACCTTAGTATTTCCAGTAGATTTTGTTATTTTGGACATGGAAGAAGATTCTCAAGTTCCTCTCATATTAAGAAGACCATTCTTAAACACAGCTAAAGCAATAATAGACGTGTTTGGTAAGAAACTGACCCTAAGTATAGAGACGAGAGTGTTACCTTTTCAGTTGATAGAGCAATGCAACAACCGCAATATGCAGATGATACATGTTATTATATTCAAACTATAGATTCACATGCAGAATTGTTAGAAGAATTTCCAGAATTACAAGGAACAGGAGAATGTTCTTTAGGAGAAGGAACTGAACAAATTGATGAAGTTGAAATGTTAGCTACACTTATGGCTAATGGATATGAACCAACAACAGAAGAAATTCAAATGCTAAAAGAAGAAGACAGATATCGATATAAATCATCGATAGAAGAACCGCCGACATTAGAGTTAAAGCCACTTCCAAACCATTTGGAATACGCTTAATTACAAGGTGAATCTGAATTACCTGTAATAATATCGTCTTCTCTTACTGAAAATGAAAAATCTCAACTCATTTCTGTGCTAAAAGCTCATAAACCAGCTATTGCATGGAAGATTCATGATATTAAAGGAATAAGTCCTTCGTATTGCACACATAAAATCCTTATGGAAGAAGGTCATAAAACGTATGTGCAACGCCAACGAAGACTAAATCCTAATATGCAAGATGTTGTTAAAAAAGAAATTATTAAACTGCTAGATGCAGGTTTAATTTATCCAATCTCTGATAGTCCATGGGTAAGCCCAGTTCAATGCGTACCTAAGAAGGGTGGCATGACTGTCATCACAAATGAGAAAAATGAGCTTATTCCTACTAGGACTGTAACAGGATGGCGTGTTTGTATTGATTATAGAAAATTAAATGACGCCACCAGAAAAGATCACTTTCCCTTACCTTTCATTGATCAAATGTTGGAAAGATTAGCCGAAAATAGTTACTATTGTTTTCTTGATGGTTTTTCCGAATACTTTCAAATTCCAATAGCACCCGAGGACCAAGAGAAAACTACGTTCACGTGCCCTTATGGTACTTTTGCTTACAAACACATGCCATTTGGACTTTGCAATGCCCCTGCAACCTTTCAAAGGTGCATGATGGCGATTTTTCACGACATGATAGAAGAATGCATGGAAGTTTTCATGGATGACTTTTCAGTCTTCGGTGATACATTTGAATCATGTCTAGTTAATCTTGAACGAATACTTATTAGATGTGAACAATCAAATCTAGTACTTAATTGGGAGAAATGCCATTTCATGGTTAAAGAAGGCATCGTTCTTGGTCATAAAATTTCAAAGGAAGGAATTGAAGTGGATAAAGCTAAAGTAGATGTAATTGCTAAACTTCCACATCCCACCAATGTTAGAGGAGTTAGGAGTTTTCTCAGGCATGCCGATTTTTACCGACGTTTCATAAAAGATTTTTCTAAAATTGCCACTCCTGTGAATAAACTCCTAGAAAAAGATGCTCCATTCATCTTTTCAGATGAATGCATCAAATCTTTTAATATTCTTAAAGAAAAACTCACTAATGCGCCGATCATGATAACTCCAAATTGAAATCTACCGTTTGAACTAATGTGCGATGCAAGTGATTTTGAAATGGGAGCCGTTTTAGGACAAAGGATTGAAAAACGATTTCAACCTATTTATTACGCTAGTAAGACATTACAAGGAGCACAAACGAATTACACAACTACTGAAAAAGAACTCCTTGCTATTGTCTTTTCTTTCGACAAATTTTGTTTATATCTCGTTCTAGCTAAAACGGTGGTCTATACCGACCATTCTGCTCTTAGATACCTATTTTCGAAACAAGATGCCAAACCAAGATTAATCCGTTGGATTTTACTTTTACAAGAGTTCGATATTGAAATCCGAGATAAAAAGGGAGCAGAAAATCTCGCCGCTGATCATCTTTCTCGTCTTGAAAATCCTGAATTAGAAGTTCTAAATGAATCGGCTAGACAAGACAACTTTCCTGATGAATATCTATTGAAGATAGATTATAGTGAAATTCCATGGTTTGCAGACTATGCAAACTACTTAATATGTGGAATCCTTGAAAAAGAATTATCGTACCAAAAATGAAAGAAATTCTTTAGTGATATAAAACACTATTTCTGGGAAGATCCACATTTGTTTAAAAGTTGTCCCGATGGAATAATACGCCGATGTGTATTCGGAAATGAAGCCAGTCAAATCTTAAACCATTGTCACACAGGACCAACAGGAGGGCATTATGGGCCTCAACTCACAGCAAGAAAAGTTTACGACCCTGGATTCTATTGGCCTACAATTTTCAAAGACGCACACCTTCTTTGCAAATCCTATGATGCTTGTCAAAGGGCCGAAAAAATAAGTCAACGTGATGAAATGCCACAAAATGTCATTCAAGTATGTGAAGTATTTGACATTTGGGGTATTGACTTTATGGGTCCATTTCCAAAATCTCATAATAATCTCTACATTCTCGTTGCCATTGATTATGTATCTAAATGGGCGGAAGCACAAGCTCTCCCAACTAACGATGCACGAGTTGTAGTCAACTTTTTAAAACGTCTTTTTGCTAGGTTCGGAACACCGAAAGCTTTAATAAGTGATCAGGGTACTCATTTTTGTAATAATCAACTTGAAAAAGTTCTCAAAAGATATGGAGTAACTCATAAAATCTCCACTGCTTATCATCCACAAACAAGTGGACAAGTTGAAAATACCAACCGAGCATTAAAACGTATTCCAGAGAAAATTGTAGGATCAAATCTGAAGGAATGGTCCATGAAATTGGAGAATGCACTCTGGGCTTTTAGAACAGCCTACAAAACTCCAATTGGAACCACACCTTTTAGACTCGTTTACGGAAAAGCATGTCATCTTCCAGTAGAAATTGAACACAAAACATTTTGGGCTTTGAAGACATGTAATCTTGATTTACATGAAGCTAGACGTTTACGATTAAGTCAACTAAATGAATTAGAACAATTGAGACATGAACCATACGAAAATTCGTTAATCTATAAAGAAAAAATGAAGAAATGGCATGATAAAAGAATCAGAAGTTCAAAAGAATTTAAGGAAGGAGACAGAGTTCTTCTTTTCAATTCACGATTCAAGCTATTTCCTGGAAAATTGAAATCAAGATGGTCGGGACCATTTATAGTCAAAAGAGTTTTCCCATACGGAACAATAGAGTTAATAAATTCAAATGGGATTGAATTTAAAGTTAATGGTCACAGAGTTAAACATTACATACATGGTCCGATGGAAGTTGACAATGAAGTCAATCATAATTTCACCACCCAAGAAAACCTTCAAAATGAAAACATAAATATGTTATCAACAATATATGAAAAATCAAAATTAGTAAATAGGGAGGATTCAAATTGGAGTGATGAAGAAGAATTCTTATACAAACCTCCCATTCCAAGAAACGAAGAAAAACGTGAACAAGAAGTTCAAATAGAAGTGAAAGAACCAAGAAAAGAACACCCGAAAATGGTTTACAAACCAACTCGACTTACAAAAGCAGGAGACCCGGGTGAATTTATCATTTCTTGCTTGCTTAATGATGGTGCTGTATATAATGGACTCGCAGATTTAGGAGCAAGTGCAAATATTATGCCTCTTTCCTTATACAAAAGATTTGGTATGGGTAAATTAAAACCAACCAAAATAGGTGTTCAATCATTTGACCTAACCATTCAACACCCGGTTGGAATAGCAAATAATTTACTGGTTAACGTGGGAAGTTTGACCTTTGTTGCAAACTTCATAGTGATTAATATGGAGGAAAACCTTGATATTCCTATAATTTTAGGTCGCCCATTTTTAGCAACCACCGAGGCGTTCATTGAAGTAAGAGAAGGTAGAATGACACTTAGGGATGGTGATAAATCGATCACCTTTGTGAACCGAAAGTTTAGATCTCCACCAACCAAAACTGTTAAACCAATAAAAACGCATAAGTGTGGGGAAGATGAAGAAACACTTAATGATGAACCAATCACAAAGAACCCCGTTGATGATACAAAATTAGATGAACCCGTTTTTAACAGTTCAACAAAGAAAATTTATAAACGGATTCACGATGCTAGGATTAAGGGAAAATTTAAGTTATGTAACCAATTAGTATCCAATTTATCGCCAAAAGAAAAGGCAATGTTAGTTGAATTTGTGGAAGTTACGGAGAAAATCAACAAATGGATTGAAGCAAAAGTCAGAGATATACAAGTTGTTGATGATACAATTGACAACGAAGTTAATCACAAATTCGATACCACAACTAACTAAGTGTGGGGAGAATCGAATCTTTTAAGGATAATATGTATTTCTGTTAGAGTTAGATATTCTGTTTTCGTGTAGTTTCCGAAAATAGAATCCGAATGGTCTTTCCCTAGCAGACCCTAAAGAACTAGTCTTCTCCCCCCATTCTGAATTTTTATTTTTTTTAGGTTTTACAAGATGAAGACTTCCTGTGAACTAAACCATGGTCTAATGCTACACGCTTTGATCACTAAACATAATAATGACACCCTTCCAAGTGAATTGGTATCATTAATCAGAGGCAAATTGGACGGAGTAAGAAAAGAATCCAGGAACGAAAATAATAAGTTACATTTTGGTAAAGGAAAATCAAAATCCGCAGTGAAAAGAAGAGCACGTCACCTTGAAATATGTCACAAATGCGGAAAATGGTCACACGAAGGAAAATTCTCGATGAATCAGACATATTCCAATACCGAGTTCGTTACTTTATGCAGAGATGGACCGTTCATATGTTTAGAAGAAAAAACGTTAAATGCTCGAGGTTACGCCTATGTAGCTATGGAAAACTAATTAGTCCGACTATCTTATGAGTGGGCTAAAACAGGTCACTGAGAATTCTATTTCACAGGTAAGTATGTACAGTTTTTGTTTTTATTTTTATTATTTTTAACCTTTTGATAATAAACGCTAAATCGTCCGCTATAAAGTATTAAATTGATATTCAATAAAATTAGGTATGCGTAACCGAAATTATTGATATCATACAAAAATTTATTACATCACTGCGAAATTTATCGTTTATTCTTAAGGTATAAATATCTTTAATCAATCAACCCAAAATATTTCAGAAATTCGTCAGGAGTAAAACTAGGTAATATAGCCGAAATTACTTTACCGAAAAAATGGCGTATATTTTTGATAATATTTGATTGATTAAAGTGGGATAAAAGACCAAAAAGATTTTTAATTTTTATTTTTACTTTGTTTTTAAAATTAATATATTAATATTAAATTATTATTGTAAACTTTTAAAATCAATATATTTAAGTTTGTAAATATTTAAAAAATTAATATTTTTAATATAAGTTTGTATGTATAAAAACAAAAATATAATATAAATTTGGTGTGAATTTTTAAAATTTTAAATATGAATTTTTAATTTTATGCATTTTAAATTTAAGTTTGGTGTGAATTTAAAAACAAAAATTTACTTTATTTCGTTAAGTTAAAAATTTAATTTTTAAAATTCGTCGTGAGTTGAAAACTAGGTCGTTGAACCGAAATTGCTTTACCCGAGGGAGGGACGGGAAATTTTATTATCATTATTTTTAATCTTATTGAATTAAAGTATTTAAAAAAAATCTTTGCTTTTAAAACAAACACCGATATGTTTGGAAACTTTGGTACAAATTTAATCATTTTTCTACGCTAATCACCCTCAATAATTTAAATTGTTACTGATTTCTTGCAAATGAGGGTATTGCAAGATCTTAAGTGTGGGAAGGGGTTAAATTCTTTCGGATTTTTAAATTTTTAAATTTAAACACTTGGTTACCATTAGAAATACTAGTAAAGCAGTAGTTGTATTAGAATCTAGTGCTCTCTGATAATAAAGAACAGCCCTAGTCTTATATACTGACTACCCAATTCTAGTAAAAAATTTCAAAATTTTCAATTAAATGAATTCAAAATCATGTTTATACATATTTATGAAAGATAAAACTAGGTGTTAACACCGAAATTATTGTTACCTCGGAAAGGACATAAATTGAGAAACAAACCAAAATATTAGAATTTATTTAAAATGGAATAGAGGACAATAAAAAGGCAAAGAAAGGAAAATAAAAGCCAAGTGTGGGAAAATTTACCAAGTTATTTTGAACATATATCACATATTTTTGTACAAATAACTGAAGATGCTTTTGCTTTAGACTAAACTAATTAGTTTTACCCGATTTACTGTAATATATTTGAAAGAAAGATGGATCTACACGATGAATCAATTCCATCATTAAAAGGAAGTAAAGTATTCCGAAAAAAACACGCGCTTCTTGATTTAGGTCAGAAAGTTGTCGTCCAGACCAGCTGTAGGTTGACGAAAAATCTAGAAAAGTCATCTCTAAAATCAGCAGGAAATCCATGGACCTCAGCATCAAACAGGGTCGCCAAGTGGTCAGACTTATCCTAACCATGAGAGGATCTGTCTCGTAAAATGGGGAGGGCGCCATGCAAATTAGCTTGATAAGACTAATGAATCAGATCCTCAGAAAAGGATAATCTCCTTAAAGATTAAAAATCGGCTTTTAAGCCTGATATTACTCAACCCTAGAGATTGACCTTAAAGATTGAGAATTACAAACTCATGGAATTCGATGATATCTAAACTCGAGTTTGAACGAGAAAATATTTTGATCAAAATTACAAACTGATTTGTTTTCTGAAAACCCTATTTTTAATGCGTTCATTACCATTGAACGTAAAATCCTAGGGATTCACCTAGAATTCATTAGGTCACCTGAACTAAATCGGGTGTCAACCGTAAGAACGGTGGTTGCATAGTATGGTCGAAGACAGGACCTTGTGCCAAATCAAAAAATTATAAGGGTGAGCTTTACTATTGCTCCTACCAAGGATAGTAATTGCATCCGACACGTTATAGACCATAATTAAAAGCATGTCAGGGGACATTGCCTTAACAGTTGCTTGTTCAACGCTTTCCTTTACAATCGGAAGGTAGTTTACCGAAAGGTAATATACGGAGCATGTATACTGGATGTGTTACTTTCCTAATACAAGGTTAGCAAGTGGGTGACACAAAACCGCAAGTTTGAGCTAAAATTTTCAAATATGAAACCCACCAAACCCACAAAAATAATTTCGTAAACACCGGTGAAGGGTTATTCCGGAAAACTTATCTAGGGTAAAAGCTAGATTTAATTTTCAAAAAGATCAAATGTTTTCATAAAGATCCAATTTCCTAAAGGATCTAAATTTTTATAGTCATGTGGGGCTGTAAACCACAACGTTACTACCATTGTTTATACCGCCGTATAGAAATCACTGATGTACAAAGTGTGAAGAATAAAGAAGTGATTCTAGTATTTTTATTTCAAGATTATATTGCTTGAGGACAAGCAACGCTCAAGTGTGAGAATATTTGATAATGCTAAAAGCAAACATATATTTTATAGCATTATCCCTCAAGAAAGACAAGCTTTTAGTTGCAATTATTCTACGTACAAGTAATATTCGTTTAAATAATAAAAGGTGCAGACAAAAGACAGATTCAACAAATTGAAGACGCAAACGACCAAAAAGCTCAAAAGTACAAAGTACAATCAAAGTGGTTCCAATTATTGATGAGAAACGTCTCAAAATTACAAGAGTACAAGACGCGAAACACAAAGTACAAGATATTAAATTAGACGCAAGGACGTTTGAAAATCCAGAACCGGGACCAAAGTCAACTCTCAACGCTCGACACAACTGACTAAAAATTATGAGTCAACTATGCACATGAATATAATATAATATATAATTAATTCTTAAAATTAATATATATATTATATTATATATTATAAACGTCGGCAAAGAAAGAAACAAGCTCTTGTGAGCTGGAAAAAGGGGCCATGCGATCGCATGGCCTGGAAGAACAAATTCCATACGATCGCATGGCAGTAGGTGGCTGGCCACATCCTATAAATTTCACAGTTTGGTGATCAGTTTTATATATCCTTTCCATCTATCTCTCTCAAACGTATATATATATATATATATATATATATATATATATATATATATATATATATATATATATATATATATATATATATATATATATTATAATTTTAATTTTAATTTTAATTTTAATTTTAATTTTAATTTTAATTTTAATTTTAATTTTAAATTCTAATAATAAGGGTATGTTAGCGAATGTTGTAAGGGTGTAAGTCGAAATTCTGTCTGTGTAACGCTACGCTATTTTTAATCATTGTAAGTTATGTTCAACCTTTTTAATTTAATGTCTCGTAGCTAAGTTATTATTATGCTTATTTAATGCCGAAGTAATCGTGATGTTGGGCTAAATATTAAAATTGGGTAATTGGGCTTTGTACCATAATTGGGGTTTGGATAAAAGAACGACACTTGTAGAAATTAGACTATGGGCTATTAATGGGTTTTATATTAACTAAACGATACCTCGTTAATTTAATATATAGAATTATAATTTGACGTATTTATATATAAACACATACGCTTGACTGGGTATGGTGGGCGGGATATCTATAAATACCAATAATTGTTCATTTTACCGGACACGGGATTGGATTAATAGTTAATAGACTTGTTGAAACAGGGGTGGATTACATTCAAGGGTAATTTGTGTAATTGTTAACAAAGTAGTAAAACCTTGGACTACATGCAGTCGATAACATGGTGTATTCATTAAACAAAGTATTAAGACCTTGTTACAATTCGAATCCCCAATTAGTTGGAATATTTGACTTCGGGAATAAGAATAATTTGACGAAGACTTCCGCACTTTATGATTATGACTAATGGACTATTATGGACAAATCCGTATGGACATATCAAATAATCCAGAACAAAGGACAATTAACCCATGGGAATAAACTAAAAACAACACGTCAAACATCATGATTACGAAAGTTTAAATAAGCATAATTCTTTTATTTCATATTTAATTGCACTTTTAATTATCGCACTTTTATTTATTGTCATTTTATTTAATTGCACTTTTAATTATCGTTATCTTTAATTATCGCAATTTTATTTTATCGCACTTTTATTTATCGCAATTTCATTATAGTTATTCACTTTACCCTTTAAATTAAGTTGTATTTATTTTTAATATTTTACATTTGGTTTTAACTGCGACTAAAGTTTTAAAATCGACAAATCGGTCATTAAACGGTAAAAATCCCCTTTTATAATAATAATAATATTACTTATATATTTTTTTGTATTTTTACAAATATAGTTTTTAAAAATATAGCGTTAAGCTTGTTTAAGATCCCTGTGGAACGAACCGGACTTACTAAAAACTACACTACTGTACGATTAGATACACTACCTATAAGTGTTGTAGCAAGGTTTAGGTATATCCACTCTATAAATAAATAAATCACTTGTGTAAAATTGTATCGTATTTAATAGTATCTCCTTGTAAAATATAAACTATTTTGTATACACCTCGCATAACATCAGTGACATGGTGATGCTTAAGGTTTCGCCATGGAATGGTATTATTCGATTTCGAAAACGTGGAAAGTTAGCTCCTCGGTTTATTGGGCCGTTTAAGATTTTGGCTCGTGTTGGTGAAGTTGCGTATCGTTTGGAATTACCCGAAGAGCTTGCGGGGATCCATAATACATTTCATGTTTCCCATCTCCGTAAGTGTCTTGCGGATGATTCTTCATGGATGCCATTAGACGAAATTGAGCTAAACAACAAGTTATAGTATGTTGAGGAGCCGATTGCTATACTCGATGAAAAGGTGAAAAGGTTGAGGAACAAAGAGGTGAGGACTTATAAAGTTCAATGGCGTCGTAGTAAAGGTTCCGAGTTTACATGGGAGCCCGAAGAGTTTGTGTTGGTTTATCTTCCCTCTTGTCATGCGGCTTGGATCGCGTGGACGTGCTCCGATTCAAGTGGGGGAGAGTTGTAAGACCCAAATAATTATTGTACCGATTGTAAATAGAGTACATTAGGTGTGGATAGCATTGTTTATTTAAACAGAAGTCAGAAGCTGTCCAGACGATGGTGCGCGCAGCGTATAATTATGGGTGGGCGTGGCGCACTAGCCCTGTGCACAGTTTTCTGCTTTTTAAATGAAATTTTATGAGGGGCATTCTTGTCTTTTCACTTGAGGACGAGTTCAAGGCTGTAAATGGCCAGTTGTGTGGTGGATGAAACACTTTCAATATTTCCACCAACCACTTCATCTCTCCAATTAAAAGTTCTAGGGTGAGAAACACTTTGAGAGAGAGAAAGCTCAAATCAAAGAGGAAGAAGTTGATTTCGGGCCAAATCGCGTGTGTTAAAGTTGTTCATCTAATCACTAGCTACGTTGTGATTGTGGTGGTAAGCTCTAACTTTGATTTCCTTATTTTAATTTGTTTAAGGGTTAGGGTTTGAGTTAATGATGAACATAAAACCTAATATTGTTGATTTTGAGGGTTCTTGGGTAAGATTGAGTCATGAAGACTCAATAATAACTAACCTAGAGTTTTAAAGTGTTAATTGGTGATTATGAGTCTTAATTGGTTAGTTAATCACTAGCACACTTTAATATTAAGTAATTGGGTGTTATTTGGGTGTGTTGATGACCCAAAATGGGTGTGCTAACCTTGAGATGAGTCAAAATGACACTTGGGTGGCGAGTAAGTTGGTTCGCCAACTTGAATGTGTGATTAATATTGTGTATAATGTAATAGGTGCGTTACGTTGAAGGTTGCGAACTCGATTTAGCATTCACCAAAAGGCAATAAGGTGAGTGGAATAATTATACATGTGTGTATGTAATGTATTTACTTGTGCGAGGTACGATGTGGGTTTTAAGTTCGGGTATGCGATACCACATCATGTGTGGCATGTGATATGGGTATAAAGTTCGGGCGTTCGATACCATATCATATGTGTGCGTGGGCGTGAAGTGTGGGTTAAAGTTCGGGCGTTCGATACCACATTTCACGTGACGGGTGGGTTTAAAGTTCGGGCGTCGATACCACCTAAGGGACTAGTGATGCATACTAGTGGCGTCTGCGTGGCTAACGGTTCATTCGCGAGAATTGTTCCCTTGTGTTTTGGTTAACCATGGTTATGTGATGTAGTGTAGCATATTATATCGTTCACGTCATATGCTATTGTTGTGCTAGCTTGTGTTATCGGAGGTTTAGCGTTATACTTTGTGATGGTATGCTAATTTAAATGCTAGCGTGTATGAGGTAATTGTGTACGTGATTGCAAGTAAGTAGGTTATATATGTATGTGTATAATTATTGCATTCACTAAGCGTTTTGCTTACCCTCTCGTTGTTTACCTTTTTATAGGCTCCGGCGTGGACAAGGGTAAAGGCGTTCGTTTGGATTAGTAATCCCGCTTTGTTTTGTTAGAGGACGCTTTTTGAATGTGTTAGCTTTTGAAGTTTGACCGAGATTTGGGTAGTTTAACCCCCAAACATCATGCTCTAGTGTCGTTTGGAATTTAAACTAATTCGGTTGAAACTTGTATTTTGTACGAAATTCGTAATTTGGGCATATGTGGTCCCGGTGTCGTAAAACTCCTTTTATTATTGAATCGTGTGAGTTTTTCATATTAGAATGTGTTGTGAAAAGCGTTTCTTCTAAAAGTGTCGGGAAGTGAGAGATCTTTAAACGAAAAATGGAAATTTTGGACAGCGGGCTAACTGACCTTGTGCGCGCCGCGCACTGTACTGTAATAAAAAAAAATTCGCGTGTTCGATTGTATAATGGGTTGGGTTGTTGCACACACAGATAGACACACACACACACTCACACACACTCACACACACACACACACACATACATACATACATACATACATACATACATACATACATACATACATACATACATACATACATACATACATACATACATACATACATACATACATACATACATATATATATATATATATATATACATAGATATATATATATATATATATATATATATATATATATATGAATAATAACTGATGCAAAAGTTTGATTTTTCTTCTACCTTATCAATCACTTCTAAAGTATTAGCACGGCGAGACGTCTAATCCGTAATTGCATCACCAGCGGCGGCGGTGAGCCACTCTGGCCAAGTCAGAGCGTTATTCTGACTTAACTGTGATTTCAGTTTTTCGACAGTCAGTCACTGAAACATTACCGAAGTTTTGTCGGACCTTTTTTCAACCCTAACCCTATCGGACGTAACATGTTCGACGTTATGTCTAGGTTGCGTAGAAGTGGTAGATTGAGATTCTAATTGATCTTCATTCCTGCGATTGGTCTTTGACTTTGACTGTCGATATGAACATGCTCCGGTACTGAGCACACAACACATAGTTATAACCCTGTATTACCATTTTTATACATAACCATGTACCTCATAACTGTAACTGAATAAAACCGTTCTCCAACAAGATTTGATAAAAACCTATTCTCAACGTAAAAGGGTGTTGAATATGCGCATCTATCAAACCTTTTCATGAGAGTAGGTTTTTATTTTTTATTTCATGAAAAGGTTTATGTATTTTGATATATGTGTTGAAGTTATTGAAGATAGAAGATATATTGAAATGAAGAAGATTGAAATTTTGGGAATGAAGATGAAATGAAGATGGATGAATAGTGATAGAATGAGGAATAAATAAACGAAGAGACAGAATTTGCCTCATGTGCATTACAGATATCCTACTTAACAATGATATATTAATGATCGTTGGTGTTAGGGTCATCCGTGAAACAAATTGATAAATAAAGGTCAACAGAGTGAAAAATAAAATAAAAATGTCACATATGTTATTTGATAGAAAGTTTGGGACCAACGGAAGATTTTATCTATTTTAAAGCTCAATTTTATGATCTATTTATTTGAAAGGAGATAACTAAAAAGCTTTAAATTGTATAGATTTAAAATAATTATCTTTCTTTATTTTTCCTACAATCTTTTCAACTCAAGAATACACAAAAATAATTTATATTACATTCTTTTTCATTCTTATTCTTTATTCCTCTTTCCTTCCCATGTTCTTTTCCATTAGAAGAAAGAAAGAAAAAAAAAAAAAAAAAAAAAAAAAAAAAAAAAAAAAAACCTCAAGAACACATGTTTTTTATTGGTTGATTTTTTATTTTTACGACGCCATATTTTACACGTGTTATTGAGTTTTGTTGTTGTACTGATTACAATTAGTAGATTACAGGTCTAGATGAATTAGAGTCCCAAACACCTCCTTCTTTAACGTACTGCAAGTACCTTGAAAACTCGGGTTTTGCAGTCGCATTTTTTTTACGGCTTTTTCTTTCGAACAAACTAAAAATTGGATTAACTTTGCTTGCTTTCTTCAATTGCTTCTCTACTACTTTCCCTGGAACGTTTGGCTCTATCACAAACTTGACAGGAATATTGCCAAAGAAATTCGCAGGCAACGTCGTTGATCTTAGCATCTTAGGGTCTGTATTAGATGGATAGTTGATCAAAGGATTGTATCCTTGGTTAGCTTTTCTCGTGCTCGTCGATTTAAACATGGCTCGTATATTGTCTAAAGGATGAGAGATTGTTTGTGTTTGGTTGAGTGTAGGCGAAAGTGATATTGTTAAAATGGTGAAAGGCGTGGAGCTTTTATAGGCGAGCAAAGATGTTTTTATAAGGTTTTTGCATTTAGCATTCATAAGATAAGATCCTTATGGTTTGCACCATGAGCATATAGCAAATTAACAAGTATATTTTGATTATTTGTACATGTTAAATTTCAACGTTTAGGTGAATACATAGCTATTTAGAGTTAATAGCAAGCGTCGATTTATTAGCGTTTGACTGCCGCTTAAAGCTTAAATATAATTTAATGCATGATTTAAAACTCATTGAAATTTGATTTCTACTATTTTCATGGCGCCTTATTTTTCTATATTTTATTTATTATTTCTAGTTTTTTTTTCAATTTTTTTCTAATTATTAATCGGAGGTCCTCTTAAAAGCAATCAATTTATCCGTAAAACATATAGAGTGAAGACTTAAAACTTAAAAGCAATCCCTTTATTGGTAGAACACATACGATGACATAAAGCGCTAATAGAATAAAAGAAAAAAAAATCACCAAATTACCCCGATGTGAACAGTGTCAAACTACATTGCCCATCGCCTAATGATGTATTATGACGGTATGATGATGTTATTATGTCTTGAGAATATTAAACTTTAGGATGTCTCTTTGATTGTCTGAAAAACGTTATAACAATAATAAAGTACACGCCGGCTATAAAATAATCAACCAAATATTACTTAAAAATGTTTAAGATGATTAACATTTTATTAATAACTAGAAAATTGCTAGAAATTCGACCCACTCCGTTGGACCAAGCCAAATAATGGCAAAAACAATGTGGACTTCCGGAGAAAAATTACTGTAGCCAGCCTGTAGCTTTATCTTCTCAGGGGAGGCTAACAGTATACAATATAATATATCTATATCTATAGTTTCTATTAAAATGTTAAAATAATGATGTCATTATTAAGATAAATCCTTTGTTAAGAAAAATCAAAAATAAAAAGAAAAAAATCTAGGTCACTTAGATGATGTTATTAATCCTAAATATTTTATAATTAAAAAATTGTATTTATAGTAACTAACTTGATGATGTCATTAAAATAATTAATTATTTTAAATAAAATTATTAACATGTTAATTTTATAATATATAAAGCATTATGTACAATTTTATGATAAAATATTTGAAGGAATATGTACAACCTTATGGTAAAACACTACCATGACCATATGTACAATATTTGAAACATATATATACAATTTTATGATAAAACATCTCATTAACACATGTATAAACTTTAAAGCATATTGTACAGCCTTCAAATAATAATTGTATTTTAATTTTTTTTAAATAAAATTAAAGAGACATTTGTTATTATTAATAATTATTATTATGAATATAAATACTCAATTTTAGAGCAAACTTTATTATTATTATATTATTATTATTCAAACTGGGTCATCTTTACGGGATTAATTACGTTACATATGTATGCGAAATACATGTCCCAATAAAATGTTGTAATGTAGCTTTTATGACAAAAAATAATAATTGTGATGAAAATTAGAACAAGGGGTGAGAGAATAAATGTAGTTCATTTATACTGACCAAGTTTCTTAGTCGGAATCTATGGTTCCACGGGTTATTAAACTAAATGACTTTAGCATTTACATTCACTTAATACCTAAAACATATCATTAAACTGTTTTGTTTAAACAAACCCGTGATTTCACGGGTCATTTCACTAGTTATCCTATATATATATCTAAAATATTTCGTTAATATGGTTATATATATAATCATAGCGTATTTATATTTATATTTATATTTATTTTATTATAGTTAATCATCAAATTATATGATATATCTGTTAAAAAAAATTTCCCAAACGGTTGAAATTTTATTGAAAAAAATAGCTAAAGGAGATAGGAAAAAAAAAACAAATACAACAAGTACATTACAAATAATTAGAAAGAAGAAAGGGGAGATTATAACCAAATGTTTCAATTACACTTCTCACGGAATCGAGCGTTGATCTAATTGTAGCTTGTCGACACTATGTTGTCGATCACATGACATCTCCTGAAAGATGAATCGTTAAAGATAATATTGTTTCGCAATACCCAAATATTCCAGAGTACTGTATATGTGACTAACATGACAATGAGCCGATCGTATCGATTAATAGGAGCCCCATCGATCGATTCCCACAAATCCTGCCAACGACACCAATGAGGGAAAATCACGCCCAACCACTGATCAATCTTCGACCATATCCGACTTGTATCACAATTTATAGAGAGATGGTTGATGTCTTCACTTTTTTTAGTGCATAAACAGCAGCCCGTTTCATCTAGATAAACCTCAAGCCATTAAATTAACTCTAGATGCAAGACGATCAAACTTCAAGCACCAACTGAAAATATTAACTTTGATTGGGACTTGCGAACACCAGGTAGTTGAAGATACGAACGGAGCCACATCATGATTATCTATAAGTTTAACCTTGGAAACACGAAGGATGTCACCATCCCAGACCCATTTATCCGGATCAGACGAGAGACTGATGCCGTTGAAAATAGAGTTGAGCGCATGCAAGTGTTCAAACTCAATTCCATATCGTGGCTCAACAAAGATCCCATGAATTATTAGCAAATCGAGCAAGCCACCACACTCTCAGAATTAGAGTCTAGTGACATCAGCTAGGAAAACGAGAGGCAAGAGCGATGCCATTATACCACGGGTCGAGCCAGAATTTGGCTTCCTGGTCATTGCCAAGCTGAATGCGCTGCAAAGAGGCATCGATAGAATAGTATCTGTGAATGTAAAGCAAGGCCATATTTATAAATTATTAAACTCTGTCGGATACCTCTTAGATTACCCTTACGCCTAACGACACGTAAAAACTTGATCAATCTGAACGTATAAGCAATTATAAGGATGATAGGAATGGAAAAGGGTCTATTACTATCAAAACTATGTTGAAAGTGTAACTTTGAGTTTTTTTAAGCATCCGAATTGCTTTTTGTATTGACTGTGCTTGATACTCAGGCAGGTATGGAGCGGCACAATGGTTTGAATTGAAGTCAACTCAACTTTTGAAAGTCAAATAACGTTTTTGATATACATATTTGATCCATTTGTAATTTATTTGCAAAATGCAAGTTCACATTTATGTATTGTTAGGAAGAGAGGATCGCCTGGACGTTGGGAGATACAAATTTGAGAAAAAATAACTCTATTACTCACAAGAATAGATTACACGAGTATTTACAAAACTCTAAAAAAAAACTCTCAAACTCACACACACTCTCAAGGTTGTGATTACACTTCTCTGAGTGATTTTGGGATGATTTACAATTGAAGTTTCAACCTCTATTTATACTAAAACTTTGGTGGCGGTGGAATGGTGTGAACGAGGAAGGTGTTGTGTAAACGGAGATGGTGGGCGGCCGTCATCGTGTTCATCTTTGCTTCTTCAACATGGTGTTCAAAGAAGGCTACTTTGAACATCTAGAAGGTGAGCTTCTAGATTGTAGGCTGGAAACTTTCAATTCTCCCCCTCCAGCCGAATCCACGAACATTCCAGTTATGTCTCTGCATAACTCCAACTTCTCTCGAGTCACCACCTTTGTTATCATATCCGCAGGATTCTCCTTTGTATGGATCTTCACTAGTCTCAACAGTTGTCGATCAATTACCTCGCGTATCCAATGATAGCGAATATCAATATGTTTTGTACGGGAATGGTACATGGAGTTCTTGCTCAAATCTAGAGCACTCTGACTGTCACAATGTACCTTGTACTCCTTTTGCTTGATTCCAAATTCTTGGAGATAACGCTTTAACCACAACATTTCTTTTCCAACTTCTGCGGCAGCAATATACTCTGCTTCAGTTGTGGATAATGCAACACACTTCTGTAGTCTTGACTGCCATGAAACAGCTCCTCCTGCAAAAGTGTAAATGAATCTCGAAGTAGATTTCCTACTATCAGGATCTCCGGCCATATCCGCATCTGTATAGCCTTCCAAGATTGGATCAGCTCCCCCGTAACAAAGACATAGATTCTTTGTACCCTTAAGATATCTGAGAATCCATTTTACTGCATTCCAATGCTCTTTCCCGGGGTTGGAGAGAAAACGACTCACCGTTCCCACTGCATGAGCAATATCGGGCCTTGTACACACCATTGCATACATCAAACTTCCAACTGCTGAAGAATATGGTACTGAAGACATCTCCCCGATCTCTTCCTTGGATGAGGGACATGATCTCTTACTTAACTTGAAATGGTTGGCTAATGGAATGCTAACAGGTTTGGCATTGTTCATATTGAACCGTTCAAGCACTCGTTCAATATACTTCTCCTGAGATAGCCATAACCTTCTATTCTTTCTATCTCGTGTAGTCTGCATTCCCAAAATTTGTTGAGCCTGTCCTAAGTCTTTCATGTCAAAAGACTTCGAGAGTTCCTTCTTTAGCTGGTTGATCTTCGTTGCGTCTTTCCCTACGATCAAAATATCGTCTACATATAGTAGAAGAGCAACGAAATCTCCTTCAGAAAACTTCTGAATGTAGACACACTCATCTGCTGTAGTTTTATTGTACCCTTGACTCACCATGTGAAATGTCCCGTTCTTATTGATTAAAAACGTTCCATATTAATTGATTTCGTTGCGAGGTTTTGACCTCTATATGAGACGTTTTTCAAAGACTGCATTCATTTTTAAACAAACCATAACCTTTATTTCATCAATAAAGGTTTAAAAAGCTTTACGTAGATTATCAAATAATGATAATCTAAAATATCCTGTTTACACACGACCATTACATAATGGTTTACAATACAAATATGTTACAACAAAATAAGTTTCTTGAATGCAGTTTTTACACAATATCATACAAGCATGGACTCCAAATCTTGTCCTTATTTAAGTATGCGACAGCGGAAGCTCTTAATAATCATCTGAGAATAAACATGCTTAAAACGTCAACAAAAATGTTGGTGAGTTATAGGTTTAACCTATATATATCAAATCGTAATAATAGACCACAAGATTTCATATTTCAATACACATCCCATACATAGAGATAAAAATCATTCATATGGTGAACACCTGGTAACCGACAATAACAAGATGCATATATAAGAATATCCCCATCATTCCGGGACACCCTTCGGATATGATATAAATTTCGAAGTACTAAAGCATCCGGTACTTTGGATGGGGTTTGTTAGGCCCAATAGATCTATCTTTAGGATTCGCGTCAATTAGGGTGTCTGTTCCCTAATTCTTAGATTACCAGACTTAATAAAAAGGGGCATATTCGATTTCGATAATTCAACCATAGAATGTAGTTTCACGTACTTGTGTCTATTTTGTAAATCATTTATAAAACCTGCATGTATTCTCATCCCAAAAATATTAGATTTTAAAAGTGGGACTATAACTCACTTTCACAGATTTTTACTTCGTCGGGAAGTAAGACTTGGCCACTGGTTGATTCACGAACCTATAACAATATATACATATATATCAAAGTATGTTCAAAATATATTTACAACACTTTTAATATATTTTGATGTTTTAAGTTTATTAAGTCAGCTGTCCTCGTTAGTAACCTACAACTAGTTGTCCACAGTTAGATGTACAGAAATAAATCGATAAATATTATCTTGAATCAATCCACGACCCAGTGTATACGTATCTCAGTATTGATCACAACTCAAACTATATATATTTTGGAATCAACCTCAACCCTGTATAGCTAACTCCAACATTCACATATAGAGTGTCTATGGTTGTTCCGAAATATATATAGATGTGTCGACATGATAGGTCGAAACATTGTATACGTGTCTATGGTATCTCAAGATTACATAATATATAATACAAGTTGATTAAGTTATGTTTGGAATAGATTTGTTACCAATTTTCACGTAGCTAAAATGAGAAAAATTATCCAATCTTGTTTTACCCATAACTTCTTCATTTTAAATCCGTTTTGAGTGAATCAAATTGCTATGGTTTCATATTGAACTCTATTTTATGAATCTAAACAAAAAAAGTATAGGTTTCTAGTCGAAAAAATAAGTTACAAGTCATTTTTGTAAAGGTAGTCATTTCAGTCGAAAGAACGACGTCTAGATGACCATTTTAGAAAACATACTTCCACTTTGAGTTTAACCATAATTTTTGGATATAGTTTCATGTTCATAATAAAAATCATTTTCTCAGAATAACAACTTTTAAATCAAAGTTTATCATAGTTTTTAATTAACTAACCCAAAACAGCCCGCGGTGTTACTACGACGGCGTAAATCCGGTTTTACGGTGTTTTTCGTGTTTTCAGGTTTTAAATCATTAAGTTAGCATATCATATAGATATAGAACATGTGTTTAGTTGATTTTAAAAGTCAAGTTAGAAGGATTAACTTTTGTTTGCGAACAAGTTTAGAATTAACTAAACTATGTTCTAGTGATTACAAGTTTAAACCTTCGAATAAGATAGCTTTATATGTATGAATCGAATGATGTTATGAACATCATTACTACCTTAAGTTCCTTGGATGAACCTACTGGAAAAGAAAAAAATGGATCTAGCTTCAATGGATCCTTGGATGGCTCAAAGTTCTTGAAGCAAAATCATGACACGAAAACAAGTTCAAGTAAGATCATCACTTGAAATAAGATTGTTATAGTTATAGAAATTGAACCAAAGTTTGAATATGATTATTACCTTGTATTAGAATGATAACCTACTGTAAGAAACAAAGATTTCTTGAGGTTGGATGATCACCTTACAAGATTGGAAGTGAGCTAGCAAACTTGAAAGTATTCTTGATTTTATGAAACTAGAACTTTTGGAATTTATGAAGAACACTTAGAACTTGAAGATAGAACTTGAGAGAGATCAATTAGATGAAGAAAATTGAAGAATGAAAGTGTTTGTATATGTTTTTGGTCGTTGGTGTATGGATTAGATATAAAGGATATGTAATTTTGTTTTCATGTAAATAAGTCATGAATGATTACTCATATTTTTGTAATCTTATGAGATATTTCATGCTAGTTGCCAAATGATGGTTCCCACATGTGTTAGGTGACTCACATGGGCTGCTAAGATCTGATCATTGGAGTGTATATACCAATAGTACATACATCTAAAAGCTGTGTATTGTACGAGTACGAATACGGGTGCATACGAGTAGAATTGTTGATGAAACTGAACGAGAATGTAATTGTAAGCATTTTTGTTAAGTAGAAGTATTTTGATAAGTGTATTGAAGTCTTTCAAAAGTGTATAAATACATATTAAAACACTACATGTATATACATTTTAACTGAGTCGTTAAGTCATCGTTAGTCGTTACATGTAAGTGTTGTTTTGAAACCTTTAGGTTAACGATCTTGTTAAATGTTGTTAACCCAATGTTTATAATATCAAAAGAGATTTTAAATTATTATATTATCATGATATTATGATGTACGAATATCTCTTAATATGATATATATACATTAAATGTCGTTACAACGATAAACGTTACATATATGTCTCGTTTCAAAATCATTAAGTTAGTAGTCTTGTTTTTACATATGTAGTTCATTGTTAATATAATTAATGATATGTTTACTTATCATAATATCATGTTAACTATATATATAACCATATATATGTCATCATATAGTTTTTTTACAAGTTTTAACGTTCGTGAATCACCGGTCAACTTGGGTGGTCAATTGTCTATATGAAACCTATTTCAATTAATCAAGTCTTAACAAGTTTGATTGCTTAACATGTTGGAAACATTTAATCATGTAAACATCAATCTCAATTAATGTATATAAACATGGAAAAGTTCAGGTCACTACAGTACCTACCCGTTAAATAAATTTCGTCCCGAAATTTTAAGCTGTTGAAGGTGTTGACGAATCTTCTGGAAATAGATGCGGGTATTTCTTCTTCATCTGATCTTCACGCTCCCAGGTGAACTCGGGTCCTCTACGAGCATTCCATCGAACCTTAACAATTGGTATCTTGTTTTGCTTAAGTCTTTTAACCTCACGATCCATTATTTCGACGGGTTCTTCGATGAATTGGAGTTTTTCGTTGATTTGGATTTCATCTAACGGAATAGTGAGATCTTCTTTAGCAAAACATTTCTTCAAATTCGAGACGTGGAAAGTGTTATGTACAGCCGCGAGTTGTTGAGGTAACTCAAGTCGGTAAGCTACTGGTCCGACACGATCAATAATCTTGAATGGTCCAATATACCTTGGATTTAATTTCCCTCGTTTACCAAATCGAACAACGCCTTTCCAAGGTGAAACTTTAAGCATGACCATCTCTCCAATTTCAAATTCTATATCTTTTCTTTTAATGTCAGCGTAGCTCTTTTGTCGACTTTGGGCGGTTTTCAACCGTTGTTGAATTTGGATGATCTTCTCGGTAGTTTCTTGTATAATCTCCGGACCCGTAATCTGTCTATCCCCCACCTCACTCCAACAAATCGGAGACCTGCACTTTCTACCATAAAGTGCTTCAAACGGCGCCATCTCAATGCTTGAATGGTAGCTGTTGTTGTAGGAAAATTCTGCTAACGGTAGATGTCGATCCCAACTTTTTCTGAAATCAATAACACATGCTCGTAGCATGTCTTCAAGCGTTTGTATCGTCCTTTCGCTCTACCCATCAGTTTGTGGATGATAGGCAGTACTCATGTCCAGACGAGTTCCTAATGCTTGCTGTAATGTCTGCCAGAATCTTGAAATAAATCTGCCATCCCTATCAGAGATAATAGAGATTGGTATTCCATGTCTGGAGATGACTTCCTTCAAATACAGTCGTGCTAACTTCTCCATCTTGTCATCTTCTCTTATTGGTAGGAAGTGTGCTGATTTGGTGAGACGATCAACTATTACCCAAATAGTATCAAAACCACTTGCAGTCCTTGGCAATTTAGTGATGAAATCCATGGTAATGTTTTCCCATTTCCATTCCGGGATTTCGGGTTGTTGAAGTAGACCTGATGGTTTCTGATGCTCAGCTTTGACCTTAGAACACGTCAAACATTCTCTTACGTATTTAGCAACATCGGCTTTCATACCCGGCCACCAAAAATGTTTCTTGAGATCCTTGTACATCTTCCCCGTTCCAGGATGTATTGAGTATCTGGTTTTATGAGCTTCTCTAAGTACCATTTCTCTCATATCTCCAAATTTTGGTACCCAAATCCTTTCAGCCCTATACCGGGTTCCGTCTTTCCGAATATTAAGATGCTTCTCCGATCCTTTGGGTATTTCATCCTTTAAATTTCCCTCTTTTAAAACTCCTTGTTGCGCCTCCTTTATTTGAGTAGTAATGTTATTATGAATCATTATATTCATAGATTTTACTCGAATGGGTTCTCTATCCTTCCTGCTCAAGGCATCGGCTACCACATTTGCCTTCCCCGGGTGGTAACGAATCTCAAAATCGTAATCATTCAATAATTCAATCCACCTACGCTGCCTCATATTCAGTTGTTTCTGATTAAATATGTGTTGAAGACTTTTGTGGTCGGTATATATAATACTTTTGACCCCATATAAGTAGTGCCTCCAAGTCTTTAATGCAAAAACAACCGCGCCTAATTCCAAATCATGCGTCGTATAATTTTGTTCGTGAATCTTCAATTGTCTAGACGCATAAGCAATCACCTTCGTTCGTTGCATTAATACACAACCGAGACCTTGCTTTGATGCATCACAATAAATCACAAAATCATCATTCCCTTCAGGCAATGACAATATAGGTGCCGTAGTTAGCTTTTTCTTCAATAACTGAAACGCTTTCTCTTGTTCATCATTCCATTCAAATTTCTTCCCTTTATGCGTTAATGCAGTCAAGGGTTTTGCTATTCTGGAAAAGTCTTGGATGAACCTTCTGTAGTAACCAGCTAGTCCTAAAAACTGGCGTATGTGTTTCGGAGTTTTCGGGGTTTCCCACTTTTCAACAGTTTCTATCTTTGCCGGATCCACCTTAATACCTTCTTTGTTCACTATGTGACCGAGGAATTGAACTTCTTCCAACCAAAATGCACACTTTGAAAACTTAGCGTACAATTCTTCCTTCCTCAATACTTCTAACACCTTTCTCAAATGTTCACCGTGTTCTTGGTCATTCTTTGAGTAAATAAGTATGTCATCAATGAAAACAATGACAAACTTGTCAAGGTATGGTCCACACACTCGGTTCATAAGGTCCATGAACACAGCTGGTGCATTAGTTAAACCAAACGGCATGACCATAAACTCGTAATGACCGTAACGTGTTCTGAAAGCAGTCTTTGGAATATCATCTTCTTTCACCCGCATTTGATGATACCCGGAACGTAAGTCAATCTTTGAATAAACAGACGAGCCTTGTAGTTGATCAAATAAGTCGTCGATTCTCGGTAGTGGGTAGCGGTTCTTGATGGTAAGTTTGTTCAACTCTCGGTAGTCGATACACAACCTGAATGTACCATCTTTCTTCTTGACAAACAAAACAGGAGCTCCCCACGGTGATGTGCTTGGTCGAATGAAACCACGCTCTAAAAGTTCTTGTAATTGGCTTTGCAGTTCTTTCATCTCGCTGGGTGCGAGTCTGTAAGGAGCACGAGCTATTGGTGCAGCTCCTGGTACAAGATCTATTTGAAATTCAACGGATCGATGTGGGGGTAATCCCGGTAATTCTTTCGGAAATACATCGGGAAATTCTTTTGCAATGGGAACATCATTGATGCTCTTTTCTTCAGTTTGTACTTTCTCGACGTGTGCTAGAACAGCATAGCAACCTTTTCTTATTAGTTTTTGTGCCTTCAAATTACTAATAAGATGTAGCTTCGTGTTGCCCTTTTCTCCGTACACCATTAAGGGTTTTCCTTTTTCTCGTATAATGCGAATTGCATTTTTGTAACAAACGATCTCCGCTTTCACTTCTTTCAACCAGTCCATACCGATTATCACATCAAAACTCCCTAACTCTACTGGTATCAAATCAATCTTAAATGTTTCGCTAACCAGTTTAATTTCTCGATTCCGACATATATTATCTGCTGAAATTAATTTACCATTTGCTAATTCGAGTAAAAATTTACTATCCAAAGGCGTCAATGGACAACTTAATTTAGCACAAAAATCTCTACTCATATAGCTTCTATCCGCACCCGAATCAAATAAAACGTAAGCAGATTTATTGTCAATAAGAAACGTACCCGTAACAAGCTCCGGGTCTTCCTGTGCCTCTACCGCATTAATATTGAAAACTCTTCCACGGCCTTGTCCATTCGTGTTCTCCTGGTTCGGGCAATTTCTAATAATGTGGCCTGGTTTTCCACATTTATAACAAACTATATTGGCATAACTTGCTCCGACACTACTTGCTCCGCCATTACTCGTTCCGACACCATTTGTTCCTTTCGTTCTATTAACCCCTGGTCCGTAGACCTCACACTTCGCCGCGCTATGACCATTTCTTTTACACTTGTTGCAAAATTTGGTGCAGAACCCCGAGTGATTCTTTTCACACCTTTGGCATAGTTGCTTCTGATTGTTGTTGTTGTTGCGGTTATTATTGTTGTTGGGATGATTGTTGTAGTTGCTGTTGTTGTTGTTGTTGTTGTTGTTGTTGGGCCGTTTGTTGTAGTTGCGATTGATGTTGCGATTGTTGGGATAATTGTTGCGATTATTGTTGTAATTGCTGTTGTTGTTGTATTGGTGATTCTTATCACCGTTTTCCTCCCACTTTCTTTTGACTTGCTTCACATTGGCCTCTTCAGCAGTCTGTTCTTTAATTCTTTCTTCAATCTGGTTCACTAGTTTGTGAGCCATTCTACATGCCTGTTGTATGGAGGCGGGCTCGTGTGAACTTATATCTTCTTGGATTCTTTCCGGTAATCCTTTCACAAACGCGTCGATCTTCTCTTCGTCATCTTCGAATGCTCCCGGACACAATAGGCACAATTCTGTGAATCGTCTTTCGTACGTGGTAATATCAAATCCTTGGGTTCGTAACCCTCTAAGTTCTGTCTTGAGCTTATTGACCTCGGTTCTGGGACGGTACTTCTCGTTCATCAAGTGCTTGAATGCTGACCACGGTAGTGCGTACGCATCATCTTGTCCCACTTGCTCTAGATAGGTATTCCACCATGTTAATGCAGAACCTGTGAAGGTATGCGTAGCGTACTTCACTTTGTCCTCTTCAGTACACTTACTTATGGCAAACACCGATTCAACCTTCTCGGTCCACCGTTTCAATCCGATCGGTCCTTCGGTTCCATCAAATTCCAAAGGTTTGCAGGCAGTGAATTCTTTGTAGGTGCATCCTACACGATTTCCTGTACTGCTAGATCCAAGGTTATTGTTGGTATGTAGCGCAGCCTGTACTGCGGCTATGTTTGAAGCTAGAAAAGTACGGAATTCCTCTTCATTCATATTCACGGTGTGTCGAGTAGTCGGTGCCATTTCCTTCAAAATAGTTAAATGGAACAAGTTAATCATACAGAATATTAAGAGTAGTTAATAGTATTTCGTAGCATAATATGAACTCATTTATAAAAGCTTTTTCTTCATATTAGCATTTTATAAGTTTAAATTCGGGTAGTACCTACCCGTTAAGTTCATACTTAGTAGCTAATATACAATTCAACTACTACAATTCTATATGAAAAACTGATTGTAATAATATTTCGCGTTCAAACTTTTATACAATATTTTACAAACTTACAATACCGCTTATTTTACATAAAGCATGAAATATAGCACACAATAACTTTGATACAAGATAGTTGTGAAGACAATTCTAGCTAGTACACAAGTCGTTCGGCAAAGGCAATAAAGACACGTAATTCATACGTCCAGAAACAAGTCATGCATTCTGGTTTTACTAGGACTACTTCCCATCCTTGGTCTTGTGCAACATAACCGTTATGGCCGTTGATAAGACAGCGTGTTGTAACGTCATCAAAGGGACGAGGGTTACGTAATGTCCAACAGTCCCGTAATAATCTAAAAACCTCATTTCTTACCCCAATTACCGACTCCGTCACTTGTGGAAACGTTTTGTTTAATAGTTGTAGCCCGATGTTCTTGTTCTCACTTTGGTGAGAAGCGAACATTACTAATCCGTAAGCATAACATGCTTCTTTATGTTGCATGTTAGCCGCTTTTTCTAAATCACGAAGTCCAATATTCGGATATATTGAGTCAAAATAATTTCTTAACCCGTTGCGTAAAATAGCATTTGGGTTCCCCGCAATATATGCGTCAAAGTAAACACATCGTAATTTATGGGTTTCCCAATGTGATATCCCCCATCTTTCAAACGAAAGTCTCTTATAAACCAAGACATTCTTGGAACGTTCTTCGAATGTCTTACAAACTGATCTCGCCTTAAATAGTTGTGCCGAAGAATTCTGGCCGACTCTAGACAAGATTTCATCAATCATGTCTCCGGGTAGGTCTCTTAAAATATTGGGTTGTCTATCCATTTTGTGTTTTTAAACTGTAAAATAGACAAGAGTTAGATTCATAAAAAAAAATACTTATTAATACAAGCAATTTTTACATATATCATAAAGCATAAGAACACTATATTCCATATATTACACCACACGAATACAACTATCTTATTCCGACTCGCTCGTTTCTTCTTCTTCGATTTTGGTTCGTTTTGCCAAGTTTCTAGGGATATATGATGTTCCCCTAATACGAGCCGTCGTTGTCCACATTGGTTTAGAAAAACCTGGTGGTTTAGAGGTTCCCGGGTCATTGTTACAACTTAGGGACTTCGGGGGTTGACGATACATATAAAGTTCATCGGGGTTGGAATTAGATTTCTCTATTTTTATGCCCTTTCCCTTATTATTTTCTTTTGCCTTTTTAAATTCAGTTGGGGTAATTTCTATAACATCATCGGAATTCTCGTCGGAATCCGATTCATCGGAGAATTGGTAATCCTCCCAATATTTTGCTTCCTTGGCGGAAACACCATTGACCATAATTAACTTTGGTCGGTTGGTTGAGGATTTTCTTTTACTTAACCGTTTTATTATTTCCCCCACCGGTTCTATTTCTTCATCCGGTTCCGATTCTTCTTCCGGTTCCGATTCTTCTTCCGGTTCCGACTCTTCTTCCGGTTCCTCTTCGGGAACTTGTGAATCAGTCCACAAATCATTCCAATTTACATTTGACTCTTCATTATTATTAGGTGAGTCAATGGGACTTGTTCTAGAGGTAGACATCTATCACATAATATCAAACACGTTAAGAGATTAATATATCACATAATATTCATATGTTAAAAATATATAGTTTCCAACAAAAATGTTAAGCAATCATTTTTAAAGAAAACACGGTCGAAGTCCAGACTCACTAATGCATCCTAACAAACTCGATAAGACACACTAATGCAAATTTTCTGGTTCTCTAAGACCAACGCTCGGATACCAACTGAAATGTCCCGTTCTTATTGATTAAAAACGTTCCATATTAATTGATTTCGTTGCGAGGTTTTGACCTCTATATGAGACGTTTTTCAAAGACTGCATTCATTTTTAAACAAACCATAACCTTTATTTCATCAATAAAGGTTTAAAAAGCTTTACGTAGATTATCAAATAATGATAATCTAAAATATCCTGTTTACACACGACCATTACATAATGGTTTACAATACAAATATGTTACAACAAAATAAGTTTCTTGAATGCAGTTTTTACACAATATCATACAAGCATGGACTCCAAATCTTGTCCTTATTTAAGTATGCGACAGCGGAAGCTCTTAATAATCATCTGAGAATAAACATGCTTAAAACGTCAACAAAAATGTTGGTGAGTTATAGGTTTAACCTATATATATCAAATCGTAATAATAGACCACAAGATTTCATATTTCAATACACATCCCATACATAGAGATAAAAATCATTCATATGGTGAACACCTGGTAACCGACAATAACAAGATGCATATATAAGAATATCCCCATCATTCCGGGACACCCTTCGGATATGATATAAATTTCGAAGTACTAAAGCATCCGGTACTTTGGATGGGGTTTGTTAGGCCCAATAGATCTATCTTTAGGATTCGCGTCAATTAGGGTGTCTGTTCCCTAATTCTTAGATTACCAGACTTAATAAAAAGGGGCATATTCGATTTCGATAATTCAACCATAGAATGTAGTTTCACGTACTTGTGTCTATTTTGTAAATCATTTATAAAACCTGCATGTATTCTCATCCCAAAAATATTAGATTTTAAAAGTGGGACTATAACTCACTTTCACAGATTTTTACTTCGTCGGGAAGTAAGACTTGGCCACTGGTTGATTCACGAACCTATAACAATATATACATATATATCAAAGTATGTTCAAAATATATTTACAACACTTTTAATATATTTTGATGTTTTAAGTTTATTAAGTCAGCTGTCCTCGTTAGTAACCTACAACTAGTTGTCCACAGTTAGATGTACAGAAATAAATCGATAAATATTATCTTGAATCAATCCACGACCCAGTGTATACGTATCTCAGTATTGATCACAACTCAAACTATATATATTTTGGAATCAACCTCAACCCTGTATAGCTAACTCCAACATTCACATATAGAGTGTCTATGGTTGTTCCGAAATATATATAGATGTGTCGACATGATAGGTCGAAACATTGTATACGTGTCTATGGTATCTCAAGATTACATAATATATAATACAAGTTGATTAAGTTATGTTTGGAATAGATTTGTTACCAATTTTCACGTAGCTAAAATGAGAAAAATTATCCAATCTTGTTTTACCCATAACTTCTTCATTTTAAATCCGTTTTGAGTGAATCAAATTGCTATGGTTTCATATTGAACTCTATTTTATGAATCTAAACAAAAAAAGTATAGGTTTCTAGTCGAAAAAATAAGTTACAAGTCATTTTTGTAAAGGTAGTCATTTCAGTCGAAAGAACGACGTCTAGATGACCATTTTAGAAAACATACTTCCACTTTGAGTTTAACCATAATTTTTGGATATAGTTTCATGTTCATAATAAAAATCATTTTCTCAGAATAACAACTTTTAAATCAAAGTTTATCATAGTTTTTAATTAACTAACCCAAAACAGCCCGCGGTGTTACTACGACGGCGTAAATCCGGTTTTACGGTGTTTTTCGTGTTTTCAGGTTTTAAATCATTAAGTTAGCATATCATATAGATATAGAACATGTGTTTAGTTGATTTTAAAAGTCAAGTTAGAAGGATTAACTTTTGTTTGCGAACAAGTTTAGAATTAACTAAACTATGTTCTAGTGATTACAAGTTTAAACCTTCGAATAAGATAGCTTTATATGTATGAATCGAATGATGTTATGAACATCATTACTACCTTAAGTTCCTTGGATGAACCTACTGGAAAAGAAAAAAATGGATCTAGCTTCAATGGATCCTTGGATGGCTCAAAGTTCTTGAAGCAAAATCATGACACGAAAACAAGTTCAAGTAAGATCATCACTTGAAATAAGATTGTTATAGTTATAGAAATTGAACCAAAGTTTGAATATGATTATTACCTTGTATTAGAATGATAACCTACTGTAAGAAACAAAGATTTCTTGAGGTTGGATGATCACCTTACAAGATTGGAAGTGAGCTAGCAAACTTGAAAGTATTCTTGATTTTATGAAACTAGAACTTTTGGAATTTATGAAGAACACTTAGAACTTGAAGATAGAACTTGAGAGAGATCAATTAGATGAAGAAAATTGAAGAATGAAAGTGTTTGTATATGTTTTTGGTCGTTGGTGTATGGATTAGATATAAAGGATATGTAATTTTGTTTTCATGTAAATAAGTCATGAATGATTACTCATATTTTTGTAATCTTATGAGATATTTCATGCTAGTTGCCAAATGATGGTTCCCACATGTGTTAGGTGACTCACATGGGCTGCTAAGATCTGATCATTGGAGTGTATATACCAATAGTACATACATCTAAAAGCTGTGTATTGTACGAGTACGAATACGGGTGCATACGAGTAGAATTGTTGATGAAACTGAACGAGAATGTAATTGTAAGCATTTTTGTTAAGTAGAAGTATTTTGATAAGTGTATTGAAGTCTTTCAAAAGTGTATAAATACATATTAAAACACTACATGTATATACATTTTAACTGAGTCGTTAAGTCATCGTTAGTCGTTACATGTAAGTGTTGTTTTGAAACCTTTAGGTTAACGATCTTGTTAAATGTTGTTAACCCAATGTTTATAATATCAAAAGAGATTTTAAATTATTATATTATCATGATATTATGATGTACGAATATCTCTTAATATGATATATATACATTAAATGTCGTTACAACGATAAACGTTACATATATGTCTCGTTTCAAAATCATTAAGTTAGTAGTCTTGTTTTTACATATGTAGTTCATTGTTAATATAATTAATGATATGTTTACTTATCATAATATCATGTTAACTATATATATAACCATATATATGTCATCATATAGTTTTTTTACAAGTTTTAACGTTCGTGAATCACCGGTCAACTTGGGTGGTCAATTGTCTATATGAAACCTATTTCAATTAATCAAGTCTTAACAAGTTTGATTGCTTAACATGTTGGAAACATTTAATCATGTAAACATCAATCTCAATTAATGTATATAAACATGGAAAAGTTCAGGTCACTACACCATGCACGAGTCAAACTTCTTGTACCACTGCCTAGGTGCCTGCTTCAAACCATATAAACTTTTCTTCAGCTTGCATACGAGGTTATCTCCTGAAACCTCAAAACCTTCCGGCTGCTCCATGTAAATTTCTTCATGTAAATCTCCATGAAGAAAAGCCGTCTTTACATCCATCTGTTCAAGCTCCAAGTTCATACTTGCGACCAATCCAAGTATGACTCTAATTGAAGTCATCTTGACTACTGGTGAAAATGTCTCGTCAAAATCAATCCCTTTCTTCTGTTGGAATCCTTTGACTACAAGCCGTGCTTTGTATTTCACCACTTTTCCACTACCATCCTTTTTCAGCTTGAACACCCATTTGTTTTTCAGTGCCTTCTTCCCGCGTGGAAGTTCTACAATCTCATAAGTTTGATTTTTCTGCAGAGAATCCATCTCATCCTGCATTGCGAGCAACCATTTTTCTTTATCCTTATGAGTTACTGCTTCATGAAAACTCTCTGGTTTTCCATCTTCAGTAAGTAGAAGGTACTCGGATTCTGGATATCTACTCGATGAAATCCGACCTCGTTCAGATCTACGAACTTCTGGAACATTGTGAGGAGATCTACCATCATCTTGACCTTGTGATGGTCCTGGAATGTCTGGCAGATGGGGTTGTGGCTCCCCCTGCTCAGCACCGTCATTTTCCTCATTATCTTCTAGTTCCGGTATTTCATCTTGCACTGTATATTCATTTCTCATGAATGATTCCGTTGTTGCCTCTGGCACCTGAGCAGCAACATTTGATTTCTGAGATATTATGGGCTTTTCAATATCTTCTATTGTCTGGCTTTCATGGAACACCACGTCCCTACTTCTGATCACCTTTTTCTCCTTTGGATCCCATAATCTGTATCCAAATTCTTCATCTCCATAGCCTATGAATATGCATGGAGTGGTCCTTGCATCCAGCTTCTGCCTGAGCTCCTTGGATACATGTGCGTACGCCAAACATCCAAATACTCTTAAGTGAGAGTATGATGGATCCTTTCCAGACCAAAGTTTCTCCGGAACTTCAAAATTCAGTGGTACTGATGGAGATCGGTTGATCAAGTAACATGCGGCTCTGACTGCTTCTCCCCAGAATGGCTTTGGCAGCTTAGCCATACTGAGCATGATCCGAACACGTTCCATGATTGTTCGGTTCATTCTTTCTGCTATACCGTTATGTTGAGGGGTACGTGGAACTGTCTTCTCATGTCGGATGCCATATGATCTGCAGTAGGCATCGAACTGCCTGGAAGAGTATTCACCTCCATTGTCGGATCGAAGACACTTTAACTTCTTTCCGGTCTCACGTTGTACCATGACATGGAACTGTTTGAAGTAATCGAAAACCTGGTCCTTCGTCCGCAAGAAATATACCCACACCTTTCGAGAAGTATCATCGATAAACGTCAGAAAGTATCGGCTGCCGCCAATTGATTCAACCTCCAAGGGACCGCAAACATCAGAGTGTACCAGACTGAGTAACTCTGATCTTCTCGTTAAAGATGAATTAAACGAGACTCTATGTTGCTAACCAAACAGACAATGATTGCAAGGATCTAGTGCAGCGTCCTTGTCTACATTGATAAGCTTCTTCATTATTAGGGTAGAAAACCCTTTCTCACTCATGTGACCGAGTCTCTGGTGCCATAAATTTTGTGAAGCCTCCTTTTCTGCAACATTAATGCTGTCTGTGCAGATCTTCACATGAGTCTTGTACAGTGTGCCACAAATATGTCCTCGAGCGACTATCATAGCGCCTCTTGACAATTTCCATGTGCCTCTACTGAAATGACTATCATAGCCTTGTTTGTCTAGAGCTACCCCAGAAAGTAAATTCAGCCGAAGATCTGGCACATGGCGGACATCCTTCAAAGTGATTGTGCTCTCGGAACTTGTCTTTATCTTGACATCACCAATTCCGACAATCTCGGCAGAACTGGAATTTCCCATCTTCACAGCTCCAAAGTCACCAGCTTTGTATGTTGTGAAGTATTCTTTGTATGGAGTCACGTGGTAGGAAGCTGCAGTATCTACCACCCATTCCGTGTCTTCTCGTGAGACGTGGAGGCATATCTCATCATGGGTTGAACAATAAGCTACATCACCAGTTATAGTAACTAATGTTTCTCCACCCTTGTTCTTCGACTGCGAACTGCTTTGACCTTGTTCCTCTTTCAATCTATAGCAGTTCTTCTTCATATGTCCCTCTAATCCACAATGATGGCATTTATATGTTGGTTTTCTGCCATCAGTTGACCTGCCCCTGCTCTTGCTTCTGCCTCTCCATTTATTTTTACTACTCATTAGCTGTCTCCCCCGATTCTCTGTGACAAAGGCATGGGTCTGATCTATGCCCATGTCCTTTCTCCTTGCCTCTTCACTGAATAGGGCATCCTTGACCATTGACATGGTAAGTTTGCCATTCGGGGCTGAGTTGCTGAGTGTTACTACCAGCGTTTCCCGACTATCGGGAAGAGAACTAAGTAGCAATAGTGCCTGAACTTCATCGCCAGACGGCATCTCTACATACGATAACTGGTTGACCAAGCTCTGAAACTCACTGGTATGCTCGACAACTGAAGTTCCACTTTTGAGCTTCATGTTGACTAAACGCCTCATCAGCAGGGCTTTATTCCGAGCAGTCTTGGCCTGGTACATGTCCTCCAACTTTTTCTAGAGGACATATGCGTCTGTCTCTTGTGCAACATGGTGGAAGACACTATGATCAATCCATTGACGGATCTGACCAATAGTTTTTCGGTTAGATTTCTTCCACTCTTTCTCTTTGGCAGAATCAGGGTTTATACCCTTCAATTCATTAGGATCGAACAAATCCTTACAGCTGAGGAGATCTTCTATCCGAGGTTTCCACAGCGTATAGTTTGTGGCTGTGAGCATAATCATAGCTCCGGAAGATGATGTTGACTCTTCTGTGGACATTATCACCTTAAAAATAATTTTTCAACACAAACGGGGTTGAATTGTAGAAAACAGAGATCACCGTTACGTCCGGAACGGTTGAAAATGGTGGAATAGACACTTCGCGGCTTAAATTCCACTTATGGGGCAAAATTATAATTTTCTAAACTTTCAGGGACCAAAAATGAATTTCTAAAAATTTCAGGGACCAAATTGTAAAATTTCATAATTGCTTACAGGAACTTGCTACAGTACCGCCAGCTGCTACAGTGAATTGCTACAGTGATCGTTTTCTCCGGCGAATATTCCGGCACCGGTCGTCTTCTCCGGCGAGATTCCGGCAAGTTGACCAAACTTTGACCGCGTTTTCTGGGCTCGTTATAACTCCGTTTAAGTCGCCATTTTTTGCGTTGGACTCGGTTCGACGAGACGAATCCAATGGTACACTCAAAATTGGATTTTGAGGAAACTTTAGAAGACCCAAAAACTCAACCAACGTCTCTAACCAAGCTCTGATACCACTTGTTAGGAAGAGAGGATCGCCTGGACGTTGGGAGATACAAATTTGAGAGAAAATAACTCTATTACTCACAAGAATAGATTACACGAGTATTTATAAAACTCTAAAAAAAAACTCTCAAACTCACACACACTCTCAAGGTTGTGATTACACTTCTCTGAGTGATTTTGGGATGATTTACAATTGAAGTTTCAACCTCTATTTATACTAAAACTTTGGTGACGGTGGAATGGTGTGAACGAGGAAGGTGTCGTGTGAACGGAGATGGTGGGCGGCCGTCATCGTGTTCATCTTTGCTTCTTCAACATGGTGTTCAAAGAAGACTACTTTGAACATCTAGAAGGTGAGCTTCTAGATTGTAGGCTGGAAACTTTCATGTATGTACATGTATGGTTATGTGAATTGTACATTAAAGTGCATATTGAAACCAATTACATACACATTTAGAAATATGTTGGATAATTTAATAATATGCATCAAGCATCATTAGATAAAATAACATTTTAAATTCTTTTATGTTATAATTCCCAAATTCGCGAGTTATAAATTAGTTATTGATATAGTTGACGTCATATTTTAGGAAAAAATATTAGCGCTTATATATTTAGTAGTTTTCAATTCCAACGGAGTATATACATTATTAACTATGTGATTTATTATTAAAAGCAAATGTAAAATTTATTGTTTATTTTTTTAATAATATATACTAATATATAATATAATATATATATATATATATATATATATATATATATATATATATATAATAATAATAATAATAATAATTGAAATTGGGTTTGATGGACCTATTTTTAAATTTAATTAAATGAATGGTTGGGAGATGACATCATCAATTAGTGATTGTGACTAGCAAGACACATCTATAGAATTGCATACGAATGTGCCAAGTAAGCAAAAATAACATCACTAATTCTATAAGATGGTATATATTTTATTTCAATACTGGATCAAATAATACGTTTGTCAATTGTGTTTGCAATGGTATCATGTCTCAGTGTGGAAAGGCCCGCGATTAGTTGCTAAGCAATCCGGGTTCAAATCCTGGGGGTGGAAGGTTTTCTCTCCAATTTTCTGCGATTAGTTGCCAAGCAACCCAGGTCCCGCGATTAGTTGCCAAGCAATCCGGGTTCAAATCCCGGGGGTGGAAGGTTTTCTCTCCAATTTTCTGCGATTAGTTGCCAAGCAACCCAGGTCCCGCGATTAGTTGCCAAGCAACCCGGGTAGGAGTTTCCTTCTAGCGTGTGTGGGTGCAAATGATGAGAGTCGTTGAAATAAATGATCCGCTAAAAAAAAAAAAAAATACGTTTGTCGTGAAATAACTAGAACCATTTTCTTCGATGACCCTTTATGTAAAATTGTAAGCTGATCATGTTCACTGTCAAAAGGATAATAGCTTTCAAAGACGAGAAAGCGAAAATAGCATTAAACCGTTAAAAGGGAGAAGAAAACTGTGGAAGGATGCAATCATTGTGCTGTTTTTGTTAATTACAACAAGACAGGGTGTGAGAAAGTAAGATGTAGGCACTTATAACTATTATAACTATCAGATGCACATCCTACTTCCATAAATGGAGTTGTTTAAGTGTCATTTATTTTAAAGAGTAGATGGTTACATCTCTTTTAGCATTCTTCATTACAAGTTTTTCATACATTTCTTAACAGTCCTACCACCATTGCTATTTTCTGCACCAATAAACAATACCTCGAAGACAAATCACTGCCTCAAACTTTCAACAATGTAGGAAGCATACAGATCCCTGCCATCATCAATTCAATATCAATCAATATTCAAGTAATAAGATATATAAAATGTGCAACAAACATATATAGATATATAACTATGCAAAATTTGGATTACTAATTCTCACATGGAATACTCAATAGCTTTGACTGCATCTTCAGCAGGGAGAAAGTCGTTCACTTTGACTGATTTGTTCTCGTTCTTTTTGTCTGCAACAATCAAATTAAGGGTATACAATGACCAAAAAAAAATAATATCAAACACATATCTAGTTTTTAAGCAAATGTATGTATGGATACAGTCCTCAAAGAAACGACGAATTTCAGCTAGACGGTGAGGAGGTAGTTCTTTGATGTCAGTGTAGTGCCTAAATTCTGGATCATCTGCACATACTGCTATGATCTTGTCATCCCCTTCACCCTGTTCAAACATTACATTTTCCAATATAAAGAATCAAACAAAGGATTGATGTACCAAATTTGTGTTTTTATCTAAATGTTTGTATTAGTAGATAATGAAATAATTAGATTAGTAAAATGGTATTCACCTGATCAATCATAGGCATCAAACCAATAGCACGTGCACGCAAGAAGGTGCCAGGCAGTACAGGTTCCTGTACAAGGGATTGAAAATGAAAATATACGATCAATTGGAGTGATTAAGTTGAACGATTAGATGCATTAAAATTACAAAAAATCATATTTTGGAATTTTTTATTACCTGCATTAATACCAAGACATCCATGGGATCACTGTCTTCACAAATGGTTCTTGGAATGAAACCATAGTTGTGTGGGTAAACCACTGATGAGTAGAGAATACGATCAACCTATTTTAGGGAATGTTATCAATCAACAATGCACCAGCAGATATATATAGATACTATAACAAACATACATATGATTGTCAAATTTGTTCACAAATCTTGATTATGCTAATAACTTATCATGTAGAACACAGCGTGATTAAAAGTGAGTAAAGAGATGTTTACCTTAATGAGGCCACTTGCCTTGTCAAGTTCATACTTAACTTTGCTGCCTTTCCCAATTTCAACCACCTGCCACAGATTAAACATCACTTGCATCAAACTATTATTTATATAAATTTCTCTCTTTTCAGAACATCCATTTTGAATGAAGTCGAAAAGCATACACAGTTGAAAACTTGAGGTGCACCAGGCCCTGCATTTAACACCACAAAAAGAACCTTTGAGGACAGAATCACGATCATTCGGAATCACTTTCTTAATCACACCAGATATCTTTCTCAACATTTGTCATAAACATTATCTATAAAGAATACAATGCTTCACTTTATGGCACAGTATTGGGAACAAAGGCAATATATACGGAGGATAAAAGACGTACCGATCTCCAAGTCATGCCAAGGATGAGCAGCAACGGATCTTCGTGACATGGAGTTGAGAATCCGTTCATTGAGGGTCGCACGATTTTTTCCAGAACTTTTTGCACTTCCTTGTCCATCATTAGCCATGTTTTTACCTTCAATTTAAGAGAATTCGTTTAGATCATACTAAAAGATACAACAACCACAAAGTAATTTACTACAAGACTTGTCAGCACAATTATACATGTGTTAAACAACTTCATTTATTGAGCAATTTCAAAACAGGAAAGCAATCAAACAACTTAATCAATAATATCTAAAACAAGGCCATAAGGTGTCAAGACAGTGAGTCAAAGTTTAATGGTAGATTTGTACTTTCAAATCTTCGTCGACCAAATATGTGCAGTTTGGGATCACCCAAGGGACTAAACTACCCACGCGATCATCCCACAGTTACATAACCCGCCCCAAACTGCTACCTTGAAAATCATCGATATTACGTTGCAATCTAAAGTACAAACAGTAGAAGGCATAACAGTTCTAATTAGGACACCGTAAACAAAATAATTCAAAATCAAAACACAAATTTTAAAATGGATATTTACAACTTAATGCAGTCTTATTTAATTTTTTTTTCAAAAAATCAACGAATACATGCACACAGTCACACACTGGAGTCACATTTTTAGTAACATTAACAGAATTATATCCAAACATCACATCACACGTCATCTAAACTGACGACGAAACAACGAAATCAGTATAATATAAAGCCCTAATTATTCAATCAGTATGCAATCAGTTTCACACGCATTGAATTAGAACACAAATCGATCTTACAAACACACACTAACAGCAAAATCGCTATCGAAGCAATGAATATGCAAATCTAATTGATGAATTCACTGATCGGTAAACAAAACAGTAAAGTAATCAGAGAATAATATCGTAAAATTAGTGAATAAACTTACAGATTAACAGCGAATGTGATTTGTGGAGAAAATAAAATGAAATGTGAGGAGAGGAGAGGAAAAAGGGTGGCCGTATAGTGGACGCGAAAGTGTGACCCTTTGACGCTTTTTGAAGACAAAAGAAAAGCAGACGGACTAATTAACCGTTGGATTAGTATAAATTATTATCGACGGTCGATGGTTATACACGTGTGTTATTCCGTCTTTTATCAGTTCCTTCACGCACACCCACGTATGCTAACGGAATCACGTTTTCTTGTGCGAATATTTTCAGAATAAAGTTAAAATGTTAATAAAAATTTACCCCGATGAAACCAAAAATACAACTAGTATACTCTAGCACAAATATACCATTTTAGAATGACAACTCCAACGGTTGTGAGTGGTATATAGAGGTGGTTATATTCGATGTGGAAGTCTCAGAATGCCTTGAATCATCATTTCTCTTTAAAAAAAATAGATAAATTTTGAATCTTTTTTTCGGAAAATGGACCTGCTTTATTTTTTGAATTCCACCACCCATCACCATCGTACCACCAATTTCAAATTTCTAACCCCTATTACAGCCACCTTCACACTTTAATCCCTCTCACTTTCTTCCATTAATTACGTTCCCAATGGTTCCAAGCCATCACACAAAACAAAGACAGTCTGTTGTTGATCAGTAGTTCCGGCCGTGAATAGTGGCAGCCGGTGGTGACTGACGGTGGTTCGGTATCGGAAAATTCTGAAAATTTCAGGGTCTGTTCAAATTTTGATTCCGAATTTAGTGGTGTTGGTGGTTTTGCCTGATTTTGGCTGGGTCGTGCTAGATCGGAAATTAAAGTTGACAGTGACCGGCCACTGTGGCGGCTTGTGGGAGCGCGTGTGGAGGTCGGCGTGGTTAAAAATTTCAGAGTTGATTTGGAATTTAGTTCCGCAGTTTGTGGTGTTTCTGATTTTGGCTAATTTGGACTAGATAAGTGGCAGTGGTTTTATGGGGTGGCGGTTTTGGTTGTTTTAACCCGATAAACTCGTTTCTGTGTGAAGGTTGCTGCAACCACATAACAATCTACAAGTTTTAGAGATGGGTGATTCCATTTTATTGAAAGATTGGAAGGGATTTCACATAATATGCTCGAAGACACTTTAGGTAAATCTACTGAATGTTGGGAGTTCTTCTCGGGTGAATACGGGTCCTCATAAGGGTGGCAAGAGCATTGGAGGTAAATCTGCTGAATGTGCAGGTTTGGGTTTGGATCGGTCTCCCTCGGTTACGCTATTTATAGACAAGGTTCAAGCGGCTTTAGATTCTCATGGTTTTTGCAGTCGCAAAAGAGCTCGTTGTTTTAGTTTAGGGGATGATGATGTGGTTTCGGAGAATTGAAAAATTGATAATGGGGTTTGTGGTTCGGATCGTGTTCCTAATTTTCTGGAGGTGAATGGTGTTTCTAATGTTCATCTGGTTTGCAATATGGTGGTGGAGGATGATGGTTGTCCTCGGGTCGATTTGGGTCAAAATAAACAGGGACTGGAGAAGGGTCGGGAGGCAGGTGTGGGTTTTGGGAGTCTTGATGGGACTGGGCCTGGTTTAATGGGCCTAGGTGAAGATAATACATCGGGTAAGGCTACTAGTTTTTTTAAGGAGGTGACGAAAGATCTTGAAGGGTGTATTAGAATGGAAGGTAAATTGCTTAATTCGAGGGCGCTTCCGAAACATATAGTGAGGAAGGGGTTTAAGGTTAAGAAAAGAGGTACTATGAAAGGTTAACGTTGAAGGTTTATGTAGTTTTTTGATTTCTTAGTTCTTTGATGTTAGCATGTTAGGTTACCTGCAGTGGTTGCTTAGTCTTGTGCGGTCCTCGTTGCCTCATTTTGTATCTTTGTTGGGGGTTTTTCATCTTTTTGATGAAGCTGGAGTTTTATAAAGTTAAAGTTTTTTGCCAAAAAAAAAAAAAAAGATAAATTTTGAATATGAAAAGAACTAATTAGCCACTTAAAACACAAACCACATGTCTCATATAATTAGTATAATTTTCTTAATAGGTGTTTCTGTGATAACCCGTTCTAATCCATCTGGACGAAGTCATCAACATTTGGTCCCATTGCGAGGTACAGTCCTAAGTATGCCATGAGCGACTCTATGTAATATCTTTAAAATGAGCAAATGCACAGCGGAAGATTTCTTTCATACCTGAGAATAAACATGCTTTAAAGTGTCAACCAAAAGGTTGGTGAGTTCATTTGTTTATCATAATCAATCGTTTGCATAATTTTAATAGACCACAAGATTTCATTTTCATAGTTAACTGCAGGAACACTCATCTGCAAAAATCATTCATATGGTGAACACCTGGTAACCGACATTAACAAATGCATATAGAATATCCCCAAATATACAGGTACACTCATCTGTATATAAAATCGAAGTACTAAAGCATCCATAACCTGGATGGGGTTTGTTAGGCCCATAGATCTATCTTCAGGATTCACGTCAATTAGGGGGTCTGTTCCCTAATTCTTAGGCTACCAAGCTAAAAGGGTGATATTCAATTTCGATAATTCAACCATAGAATGTAGTTTCGATTACTTGTGTCTATTTCGTAAAACATTTATAAAAGCAGCGCATGTATTCTCAGTCCCAAAAATATATATTGCAAAAGCATTTAAAAATGAAGCAAATGAAACTCACGATACTGTATTTTGTAGTAAAAATACATATGACGACATTGAACAATGCAGGGTTGACCTCGGATTCACGAACCTATATTATTTGTATATATATATTAAAACATATAATCGTAACGGAACAAATTATTAATTTTATCTTTATATATTGTATATTTAATTTGTGTATTTTTTCCAAAATGATTAATGTCTATATAGTTATTTTAATATGTCCATATTTATATACATTATTGTTTAGTGTTATATTAAAAAAAATATCAATAGTTTGCTATATGTAAGTATTTAAATAAATAATATTAATAAATTTGATATATATGGTTATGTGAAATATTAATATAATAATTATAGTATATGTAATAAGTATATTTTATGTGCAAATTATTTATCTGTTTAAAATGATAGTTTCGATAATAATAATGATTTACTAATAATATTAATAATAACTTTATTAATAATAATACTAATAATGATATTGTTAATAATGATACTTATACTTATAGTAATAATAATAGAAATCTTATTAATAATGATAATATTAATAATCATATTACTTAACAATAGTACTTATTTTGATAATAATATTAGTAATAACATTAATAATAATAATAATAATCATAATTGCAACTAGGGTTATGATAATAATAATAATAATAAATGGTAACTAATACTTATATTAGTAATAATAACAGTAATAACTAATATTCATAATACTTAATAATAATAATACTAATAGTAATAAAAATTCTAATACTTAGTGATAATAATAAAAATAACAATAATAATAATAATAATAATAATAATAATAATAATAAAAATAAATAAAAAATTGGTGTTGAAAACTACCTCATAAAGCTTGTATTAAAAAATGTCCCGACCCGGGCTCGAACCCGTGACCTCTCGTTTAACAACTTCCTCCCAAACCAATGAAGCACCCGTAAGTTCTCGTTTTAATTCGCTTGTTTAATTACTTAATATATACAAAACGGTTTTCATCTAAATATTTATCACCATTAAAAGAAAACGGTGAAGCCCAATTCAATATTTAATTTAACAGCCCAACTTCTCCATCTTTTAAAGCCCATAATCACAACCGATCCAAAATCATTTGTGGGTTTGTTTAATTTACGGCCTGCAACATAAAATCAAGGTATTCTTGGGTGGTGGGTTTCGAACTGCAACAGGAGACAGAAGTAGCGGCAGGAATGTCACGATAATCGTCATTTATTATTATTGTCGTTGTAACCTCTCACCATTATTGTAACAACATCACGATCATCATCTTCTAATCTGTGACGATCGCTCCAAATCCATATGGACGAACACGTCATTCATCGATTTCATTGCGAGGTATTTGACCTCTATATGATACGTTTTGTAAACATTGCATTCTTTTGAAAAGGCACACCATAAATGAATATTTAAATCAAAGGTTTTCGACATCTGATGATTTCTACATATAGACAATCACCGTAAATAATAGTTTACAATAGTACTTCCGTTGACAATGCAGTCAAAATAAGATACATGGTGATGATTTGGTGAATGCAACGTTTCCTTGAAAAATATGTCATGTACGACTCCATGCACATAGCTTGTCTAACATATAAGCAAACAGCGGAAGACTTCTAGGAAACCTGAGAATAAACATGCTAACAAGTGTCAACACAAAGGTTGGTGAGTTCATAGTTTTAGTGTTTCGCATAATCTGTATATAAAAGTGGATCACAAGATTTCAGTTGTTTCATCCAGAAACATTTACCAAAAGTTTGTCAATAGATTCTACGTAACAGAGCACCCTGGTAACTAAGCTTTAACGTTATAATGATAAATACCCCATTCGTTTTAATACACGCAAACCAACATGTGCTAAACTCAAATAATACACGTCCGTTAAAAGGCTAGCGCTCTAGCTCGGACAGGGATGTCAAGCCCTATGGATCTATATACTGTTATTCGCGCCCACCAATCCATATCCTATGTACTGGCAGCTACTAGTTACCAAAGCTAAGGGATTTTCGGTTCAAACTCAGCGTAGAATTAAGTATGTACTTGTATCCATTGCGTTTAAAATAAATTGCATGTATTCTCAGCCCAAAAATATATATTGCAAAAGCAATTAAAAAGGGAGCAATGAAACTCACCTTAGCAGCATATAAAGTTGTTTACCAAAATGTGACCGAAACACGGATTACCAATTAATCGTAGATCTCAACCTAGAGAACATATGTTGGTCAACAAATGTCTATTAAGCTAGGTCAGGTTATAGTGTATCACAATCCTAATGCTCGAGATCGACATATAATAGTTATCCAAAGTCGTTTCAAAAAGTCAATTTTGACAATAGTTCAACAAAACGAGACGTGCCTTATATAAGGATTCATTTACTCGGTTGGTAATATTTAAAAGTTCACTTTTATCAGTCTCGTAAACAAGTTATTTAAATCTTAATTGCAGATTCAACAGCAATTTCAATTAACTTCAATCATAATTCAGTTGATCATATCTTTTAATCCGTTCATCGAAACTATTCGATATCTAAATGAAAAGTTATTGATTTTTCGCCAGCTTTCCAAAAACATGTATATCATGTACCTTTTACCAGTAACATATGTATTTAATTAGTGATTCATTATAAACTGTTTAACGACGAAATTTAGCATACAAGCATATATAAATATATATACTCGAGCACTAGACATGGATACATAATTAATATATAAAAGATAAGATATGAGTGCTTACGTATCAGTATTGAGATTCAATATTGTAGGAAAGTACGTAGACGTAACGGAGATGATAAACACTAGGTTTGATTCACAAATATACCCCCGAACATTACCCATAACCTCCTTGGCAATAACCCATGATTTTCTTAGCTCTATCCCGCTTGAAAACCATTTGAAAGTGACATGCTCATAACCTCGTCGTAGTATTTTATGTATAATACTAATTAATAATATTAATAATAATAAGATTAATAATAATATTAATCTTAATAATAATAATAATAATAATAATAATAATAAATAAAATAAATACGGAGTAATATATGATTAGAGAAAGAAGTGTGTGAAAACTGAGCCTAAAGTCGAGCAATTTATAGAACCTTTTCTGAAAAAGTACCTCATGCGATCGCATGGGATTTGTGCTTCAAGGCCATGCGATCGCATGGTACCCTGGGACAGCTCACGAATTTTTAACTTCTTGTTTGTCGACATAATTTTATATTGTATATATAATATATTTAATTTATATAATTAATTATATATTATATTAAATTCACATGCATAGTTGACTTGTAATTTTTGTTCTGATAAGTCGTACGTCATCACTCGACTTATGTCCCGGTTCCGGTTTTTCAAATGTCCTTTCGTACGCTGAGAAAACTTGCATTTTACGTTTCGTGTCACGTACCTTTGTCAAAATATAGCCTTAAATTATCCCTAAACTATACCACTCAAAGTATATCTTAAACTTTCGAGTATTTTGGTCATTTACTTCTATAAATCATCGTCTCGCTATTTGTTAATATATATAATAACAATTCGTTTTTATGACCAAGTTAATATTATATTTTATCGTATTGTTAAATATATATTTTCAATATTAATAAACACATTTTAAAATACATATCGCAAGTTATTCATATATCTAATTCCAACAGTTAATATTCCTTATTATTGTATGTGTCCAAATTACGTTATTTAAACAAACACTTTACCATTTATTCCGAATACTGTTAAGAATGAATGATTTCCCAAATCAATGTGGACCTCACAACAGAGACCCGTAATAATATCATAATCCTTAAGGGACTCATTAAATATCTTTTAATTCAATCGTTTGGCATAATCTTTTAATTCCGTAGTTGAATATATCAATCAGATAATCAAACCAATAAGTTTAATACACAGTATCATTTACTTAACATTTTGTTATGTTTTCAAGTTATAGTATATGTACCTATTTACATATAATTGTTCGCGAATCGTTGAGAACAATCGAAGGGTAATTGAATAATTCAAAATTTTGAGATTCAACTTCATAGACTTTGCTTATCGTGTCGGAAACGTTAAAGATTAAGTTTAAATTTGGTCAGAAATTTCCGGGTCATCACAGTACCTCCCCGTTAAAGAAATTTCATCCCGAAATTTGAGTGAGGTCGTCATTGCTAACAATAAAAATGTTTTCATGACGAATATGAGTTGATAAATAGAATTTTTATTACCGTTGAATAATATGGATAAAACAATCCAATTACTCGAAGCATATGAGAGAATTTATCGTAAAATAGTGAATTGAAGGAATAGAGATTCGCCTTAACTGTTGACATAGTAACGATTGATTTCCGGAATTTAAGGAATAGAAAATTTTCATTATCTAAATAAGATTTGATTCTTCGGAATTTGCGGAAATTAGGATTTTCTTTGATTAAATGCGTAATCTGCCTCGATTGCTATGTCTGATATTTTGCTATAAATTAAACACTTTCGTTTCATTATTTTCACCACTCCTACATCTTCTTCTTCATTTCATATTTCCAAAAGATTTTGAAATGCTTCATCCAGTTCTGATTCTTGATATACTCCTAACTTTCATATCTGTCACTCTTCTTTTTCATCTACCACCAGAGGAAGTTATTTTCTTCTACCATTACCTTGGGGTTATAGTGTTTTTCATTCTCCCGTATCTTTATATTGATATACGCATTGATATACACGGTTTGTAATTTCGGGGTTGTTATAAGGCTTTATATTTTTCATTATATTTCGGAGCTTCATGCTTTCGTTTTCTCTTCCCGACTTTAAGTCAAGCGAATAATGGTCCAGAATTCGTAGGTATGGATTTTGAAATGAACATAGTTAATGTTCTAAGAAGGGAATTGTAATGGCACGATCTTGATTTATCAAATTACCAGAATATCCCGAAAAGACCGAATCATCAAGAAATATATTTTCTTGATATATTTAGAGATTATATAGAATGAAAGAGTTATCTAACATGGTTCATGATGAGGGTGGGATCTGTGAACCTTTATCACGTTCCATTAAAAACTCAGCATGACTTACTGTAATATAATCACGTTGATCAAGTGTCATTATATTATACTAATTCATGCTTCAGTTCCCAACACTACTTCAAAACATTCATATTTTAAACTTGAAGGTTTCAGAATTTAGAAACTTGATGTTTTAGCAGAGGTATACGAAATAGTTTATATTTTACTAGGAAAAACTATTAAATACGATACAATTTTACACAAGATATTTATTTATTTATAGAATGGATATACTTAAACCTTGCTACAACACTTATAGGCAGTGTACCTAATCGTACAGTAGTGTAGTTTTTAGTAAGTCCGGTTCGTTCCACAGGGAAATCTTTAAACAAAGCTTAACGCTATATTAGTTTACTTTTATAAAAATACAAATATATATATAAGTAATATTATTATTATAAAGGGGGGTTTTTACCGTTTAATGACCGGTTTGTCGATTTTAAAACTTTAGTCGCAGTTAAAACCTAATGCAAAATATAAAATAAATACAAGACTTAAATTAAAGCGTAAAGTAAATAACGATAATGAAATTGCGGATAATAAAAGTGCGATAAAATAAAATTGCGATAATTAAAAAGTACGATAATTAAAAGTGCGATTAAATAACAATAAATAAAAGTGCGATAATTAGAAGTGCAATTAAATATAAAATAAAGGAAATTAAATATGAAATAAAAGAATTATGCTTATTTAAACTTCCGTAATCATGATGTTTGACGTGTTGATTTTAGTTTTATGCCCATGGGTTAATTGTCCTTTGTCCTGGATTATTTAATATGTCCGTCTGGTTTTTGTCCATAACAGTCCATCAGTCATAAATATAAAGTGCGAGTGTCCTCGTCAAATTATTATTATACCCGAAGTTAAATATTCCAACTAATTGGGGATTCGAATTGTAACAAGGTTTTAATACTTTGTTTAATGAATACACCAGGTTATCAACTGCGTGTAAACCAAGGTTTTACTACTTTGTTAACAATTACACCAATTACCCTTGAATGTAATTTCACCCCTGTTTTAATTATTCTAGTGGCTATTAATCCATTCCCGTGTCCGGTTAAATGAACGATTATTCGTACATATAAATACCCCGCCCATCGTGTTCGATCGAGTGTATATGGTAATTTATAGGGATGCCCAATTGTAAATCTTTATATTAACATTAACAAACTATCATTTAGTTAAACAAATATAAAGCCCATTAATAGCCCATAGTCTAATTTCCACAAGTGTCGTTCTTTTGTCCAAACCCCAATTATGGTACAAAGCCCAATTACCCAATTTTAGTAATTAGCCCAACATCATGATTACTTCGTTTTAAATAAGCATAATAATAACTTAGCTACGAGACATTAATATAAAAAGGTTGAACATAACTTACAATGATTAAAAATAGCGTAGCGTTACACGGACAGAATTTCGACTTACACCCTTACAACATTCGCTAACATACCCTTATTATTAGAATTATAATTATAATTAAAATTAAAATATAAATTATATATATATATTTTACGTATATATGAGAGAAGAGAGATGGATTAATTGCGATCAGAATTCGGTTGCTTTTATAGGAAAAGTCGAAATTTGGGGCTCCGCGACTCGCGGTGAAATCCTCTTCAAACTCCGCGAGTCGCGGAGAATGAATTTACAGCTCAGTCCTTGGAGTCTTTCTCTGCCGACGGTTTTTATTTATAAATATAATATATATATAATTAATATAATTAATTATATATTATATTATATTTATATACATAGTTAACTTGTAATTTTTAGTCCGTTGCGTCGAGCGTTAAGAGTTGACTCTGGTCCCGGTTCCGGATTTTCGAACGTCCTTGCGTACAATTTAATATCTTGTACTTTGCGTTTTGAATCTTGTACTCTTGTAATTTCGAGACGTTTCTTATCAATAATTGGAACCTTTTTGATTGTCTTTTGTACTTTTGAGTTTTTTGGTCGTTTGCATCTTCAATTCGTCGAATCTGTCTTTTGTCTTCACCTTTTATTATTTAAACGAATATCACTTGTAAATAGAACAATTGCAACTAAAAGCTTGTCTTTCTTGAGGAATAATGCTATGAAATATATGTTCGTTTTTAGCATTATCAAATATTCCCACACTTGAGCGTTGCTTGTCCTCAAGCAATATCGTCTTGAAATACTAGAATCACTTCTTTATTCTTCACACTTTGTACATCAGTGATTTCTATACGGCGGTATAAATAATGGTAGTAACGATATGGTTTACAGTCCCACATGACTATAAAAATTTAGATCCATTAAGGAAATTGGATCTTTATGAAAACATTTGATCTTTTGAAATCTAGTTTTTACCCTAGATAAGTTTTCCGGAATAACCCTTTACCGATGTTTGCAAAATATTTTTGTGGGTTTGGTGGGTTTCAGATTTGAAAATTTTAGCTCAAACTTGCGGTTTTGTGTCACCCACTTGCTAACCTTGTATTTGGAAAGCAACACGTCCAGTTTACTTGTCCCGTATATTACCTTTCGGTAAACTACCGTCCGGTTGAAAGGAAAGCGTTGAACAAGCAACTGTTAAGGCAATGTCTCCTGACATGCTTTTAATTATGGTCTATAACGTGTCGGACGCAATTACTATCCTTGGTAGGAGCAATAGTAAAGCTCACCCTTATAATTTTTCGGTATGGCACAAGGTCCTGTCTTTGACCACTATGCAACCACCGTTCTTACGGTTGACACCCGATTTAGTTCAGGTGACCTAATGAATTCCAGGTGAATTCCTAGGATTTTACGTTCAATGGTAATGAACGCATTGAAAATAGGGTTTTCAGAAAACAAATCGGTTTATAATTTTGATCAAAATATTTTCTCGTTCAAGCTCGAGTTTAGATATCATTGAATTCCATGAGTTTGTAATTCTCAATCTTTAAGGTCAATCTCAAGGATTGAGTGATATCAGTCTTAAAAGCTGATTTTTAATCTTTAAGGAGATTATCCTTTCTGGGGATCTGATTCATTAGTCTTGTCCAGCTAATTTGCATGGTGCCCCCCCCATTGTACGAGATAAATCCTTCTCATGGTTAGGATAAATCTGACCACTTGGCGACCCTGTTTAATGCTGAGGTCCGTGGATTTCCTGCTGATTTTAGTGATGACTTTTCTAGATTTTTCGTCAACCTACAGCTGGTCTGGACGACAACTTCATGACCTAAATCAAGAAGCGCGTTTCTTTTTCGGAAGACTTTACTTCCTTTTAATGATGGAATTGATTCATCGTGTAGATCCATCTCTTCTTTTATTTCATCGGGTAAAACAGTTTAGTTTAGTCCAAAGCAAAAGTATTTTCAGTTATTTGTTACAGATATATGTGACATATGTTTAAGATAACTTGGTAAATTTTCCCACACTTGGCTTTTATTTTCCTTTTTATCGTCCTCTATTCCATTTTAAATGAATTTTAACATTTTAGTTTGTTTCTCAATTTATGTCCTTTCCGAGGTAACAATAATTTCGGTGTTAAAACCTAGTTTTATCGTTCATAAATATGTATAAACATGATTTTGAGTTCATTTAATTGAAAATTTTGAAAAATTTTACTAGAATTGGGTAGTCAGTATATAAGACTAGGGCTGTTCTTTTTTTATCAGAGAGCACTAGATTCTAATACAACTACTGCTTTACTAGTATTTTTAATGGTAACCAAGTGTATAAAGTAAAAAAATTTAAAATCCGAAAGAATTTAACCCCTTCTCACACTTAAGATCTTGCAATGCCCTCATTTGCAAGAAATCAGTAACAATTTAAATTATTGAGGGTGATTTGTGTGAAAATGATTAAATTTTACCAAAGTTTCCAAATATATTGGCGTTTGTTTGCTGAATGATAAATGGTGCACATCATTTGTTCATTCCGTCTTGTTGTTATTTCACATATATTTTGCATCTTGTCGTCAAAATTAGTTGCTTTTGCTGAACTTAATGCCAGTCTTTGAAAATGCGTTGTTTTACCCTATTGTGTACATAAGATAAACTGCAAACATATATACATATTTTTGAAGTTTGGTATATTACCCCACATTCAAAAATTATTAAAATCTAAGAATAAAAGTTAGATAATTATAAAAATGATTACAATATTAACAAAAGTATTAAACGTATCAATAATTACAAATTACAAAATAAAAAAAATAATAAGTAAACTAAGGATGATATTGGTACCAATAGGGGTTCCAGGCATAACCATAGGTGCTATAGAATGCTTCGGCAGGGTCATACGTAGGATATGGTGGCTGCATCTCTATAGACCAAGGAGGGAAGATGGGTTTCGGTGTAGGAATATAGTTTCTACCTATATGTTGGCAATGAGCTATGATTTGGTTCTGATGAACTTGCCAATCTTCAAATGCTCTCTGTCTAGCATTTTCGTATTCCTGAGAAGCTATAAACCTATGCATTTCTTGCATCTCATTCCCCCCTCCTACATTACCTTGCTGTTGGTTTCTCTCCACCTGTGGATGTCTACCATGGTATCGTACTGCGGCGTTATTTCGCCTCTTCAAAACTTTCGCACCATGGTATACATTTAAACCTATAGTATCGCGGGGTTCTGGTTCTTCTACTAATAATCCCCCCCGACTTATATCCACACCGAGATATTCACCAATCAAAGTAATAAAAATACCACCTCCTATTATGCTATGCGGTCGCATCCCCCGAACCATAGCTGATAAATAATAACCCACACAATACGGTATACTTACAGCGCTTTGTGGGTCTCGAATACACATATGGTAAAACAAATCTTGTTCATTTACCTTTTCCTTGTTTTTACCCCTTTGTGTAATCGAATTAGCTAAAAACCTATGTATCACTCTTAATTCGGCTCTATCTATATCCAAATAAGAGTAATTTCCCCCTTTGAAACGGTGATGGCTTGTCATTTGACTCCACACACCGTGTGTATCAAAATTTTCATCTATCTTTCTACCGTTTAGTATCAATCCTCTACAATCGGCAGATGCTAACTCCTCAGGCGTATATATACGTAAAGCCTGAGCCATGTCCAGTAAAGACATGTGGCGCATCGAACCGCCTAACAAAAATCTAATAAAAGAACGATCGGTTAAACTAGCTACCCGATCATTCAACTCTATACTACATAACAATTCTTCACACCATACTTTATATACAGGTCTACGTATGGTGAATAAATGTACCCAGTCATTAAAAGAAGAATTACCATACCTCTGTACAAGTAATTCCCTAATTGGCCCGGCCAATTCTACAGCTTCTAAGGGTCCCCATTCTATGACCCTCGGTACCTCAACAACCTTAGAATGAAGAGTATGCAAACCCCTTTGATATTTTGGATAATCTATCCAAAGTCTGTCAAATCTCAGGTTCGGGTGCAACTCTTCCAAGTGCATATCGGAAAAGGTCATGACTGGATGAGGTATATCCTGCTTGTAGTAGTTATCCACCTCCTGTTGTTCCAAATTCTCAGCAGGAGCATTGCGGGCTTGGGATGAAGATTCACCCCTTTCATTCTGCAAAACATATCAAACACAATTTTTGTGCATCCAAATATGCATTAGTGTCAGCAAAATCATCAATCAAAATAATTACAATGACATTATCAATTTATATCAAACTTAAGCTCATTTTCACATTTTTATCAAATCTACACTTTTTCAAATAAGCATATACGAAAATGTTCGCCAAGTTCATAAGCATTCAACTCAAATAACATTTCAAAATAATCATTACTAGCAATTAAACAAGTCTCAAATGGCATTATCTTTCAAAAATCAAGTTCATGAATTTTAGACTTGAAAAAGTCCACTTTAATTCTCAAAATCATGTTTAGGCTCAAAGTTTGGATCATTTAACTACCTAAACATGTTACATTACTCAATTTAGCAATAATTCACGACAAAAATCGGCCATAACCTGTTTATATCAAAAAGCCCCAAATTTGCTCAAGAACACAAACCCTAGATTACTCAAAATTTGAAGTTTAAGGCTTCTAATCATGTTAACTAGCATCAATCTAGGTTATACAAGCATAATACATAAACAATTTAAGCATAATTACACTAAAAAGCATCAAAATCAAATTGGGAAAAAAAATGGCTCAAGAACACTAATTTCGGATTAAATGGTGTTTAGGTGTAGAAATTTACCGTTTTTCTTGAGTAATTCTTAGATAGCATCCTTCGCAACATGATTTTAGCAAAAAATTTGGTGATTAACGGTTAAAAATTGTGTTTTTGGGGGTGTTTTTGGGTGGTTTTTCGGAGTGTTTTTCGCTGTTATTTTTGAGTTGGGGGTTGGACTGATCAGTTCTTGCGGGTATATTTTTTTTTCTGTAATTGGTCCTCCCGCGACTCGCGGGGATTAAACCTCCAAACTCCGCGAGTCGCGGAGTTTGGTATTTTTTTTTTCTTTTTTTTTTTATAATCATTAACTTATTAAAACAATTAAGTAATTAATTTTAAAATTTTGTTTCCCTTGTTATTTAGGACGAGGTCGTTTCGGATCGATGTCCTAGTCCGTCCCTCGACAAAATTTTAAAATTTGTCTTTTTGTAGCGATTGTTTTAAAAGATAAGATTTTTGGGTTTTTTCAATGTTTTTGGCATACTCTAATTCAATAAGATTAAAAATAATGATAATAAAAGTTCTCGTCCCTCCCTCGGGTAAAGCAATTTCGGTTCAAAGACCTAGTCTTCAACTTACGACGAATTTTAAAAATCATATTCTTAACTTAATGAGATAAAGTAAATTTTTGTTTTTAAATTCACACAACTTAAATATAAAATTCAAAATTAATATTAAAAATTCACACCAAACTTAAAATTTGAAATGCATAAAATTAAAAATTCATATTTTAAAAATTAAAAATTCACACCAATCTTAATTTAAAAATTCATATTATAAATTCATACCAAACTTATATTAATTTTTCAAATATATACAATTTTAAATATATTGTTTTTACAAAGTTTACAATATTAATTTAAGATTTAAATATTAATTTTAAAAACATGGTAAAAATAAAATTAAAAATCTTTTTGTCTTTTTATCCCACTTTAATCAATCAAATATTATCAAAAATATGCGCCCCTCTTTTCGGTAAAGTAATTTCGGTTCCAAGACCTAATTTAACTCATGACGAATTTTTGAAATATTTTGGGTTGATTGTTTAAAGATATTTATACCTTAAGAATAAACGTTAAATTTCGCAGTGATGTAATAAATTTTTGAATGATATCAATAATTTCGTTCGCCAAACCTAATTTTATTTAATACCAATTTAATACTTTTTAGCGAACAAATTAGCGTTTATTATCAAAAGGTTAAAAATAAAAATAAAAATAAAAACTGTACAGACATACCTGTGGAATAGATTTCTTAGTTATATGATCTATCCCATTCATAAGATAGTCGGTTTAATTGATTTTCCATGGCTACATAGGCGTAACCTCGAGCATTCAGTGTCTTTTCTTCTAAACATATGAACGGTCCGTCTCTGCATAAAGTAACAAATTCGGTATTTGAATAGGTTTGATTATTTGAACATTTACCTCCATGTGACCATTTTCCGCATTTGTGACATCGTTCTAGGTGTCGTGCTCTTCTTTTCGCTGCGGATTTTGATTTTCCTTTACCAAATTGTAACTTATTATCTTCGCATCTGGATTCTTTTCTAACTCCGTCCATTCTTTCTCTGATTACTGATACTATTTCACTTGGGAGTATGTCATTATTACGTTTAGTGATCAAAGCGTGTAGCATTAGACCATGGTTTAGTTCACAGGCAGTCTTCATTTTGTAAAAACCTAAAAAAAATAAAAATTCAGAATGGGGGGAGAAGACTAGTTCTTTAGGGTCTGCTAGGGAAAGACCATTCGGGTTCCATTTTCGAGAACTACACGAAAACAGACAATCTAACTCTAACAGAAATACATATTATCCTTTAAAGACTTGATTCTCCCCACACTTAGTTAGCTGTGGTGTCGAAATTGTGATTAACTTCGTTGTCGACTTCCATCGGACCATGTATGTAATGTTTAACTCTGTGACCATTAACTTTAAATTCAATCCCATTTGAATTTATCAATTCTATCGTTCCGTATGGGAAAACTCTTTTGACTATGAATGGTCCAGACCATCTTGATTTCAATTTTCCAGGAAATAGCTTGAATCGTGAATTGAAAAGAAGAACTTTGTCTCCTTCTTTAAATTCTTTTGAACTTCTGATTCTTTTATCATGCCATTTCTTCGTTCTTTCTTTATAGATTAACGAATTTTCGTATGCTTCATGTCTTAATTCTTCTAATTCGTTTAGTTGACTTAATCGTAGACGTCCAGCTTCATGTAAATCAAGATTACATGTTTTCAAAGCCCAAAATGCTTTGTGCTCAATTTCTACTGGAAGATGACATGCTTTTCCATAAACAAGTCTAAAAGGTGTGGTTCCAATTGGAGTTTTGTAGGCTGTTCTAAAAGCCCAGAGTGCATCCTCCAATTTAATGGACCATTCCTTCGGATTTGATCCTACGGTTTTCTCTAAAATACGTTTTAAAGCTCGGTTGGTATTTTTAACTTGTCCACTTGTTTGTGGATGATATGCGGTGGAGATTTTATGAGTTACTCCATATCTTTTAAGAACTTTCTCAAGTTGATTATTACAGAAATGAGTACCCCGATCACTTATTAAAGCTTTCGGTGTTCCAAACCTTGCAAAAAGACGTTTTAAAAAGTTGACTACAACTCGTGCATCGTTAGTTGGGAGAGCTTGTGCTTCCGCCCATTTAGATACATAATCAATGGCTACGAGTATATATATATTATTATGAGATTTTGGAAATGGACCCATAAAGTCAATACCCCAAATGTCAAATACTTCACATACTTGGATGACATTTTGTGGCATTTCATCACGTTGATTTATTTTTCCGGCCCTTTGACATGCATCACAGGATTTGCAAAGAAGGTGTGCGTCTTTGTAAATTGTAGGCCAATAGAATCCAGCTTCATAAACTTTTCTTGCTGTTAGTTGAGGCCCATAATGCCCTCCTGTTGGTCCTGTGTGACAATGGTTTAAAATTTTACTAGCTTCATCTCCAAATACACATCGGCGTATTATTCCATCGGGACAACTTTTAAACAGATGTGGATCTTCCCAGAAATAGTGTTTTATATCACTGACGAATTTCTTTCGTCTTTGGTACGATAATCCTTTTTCAAGGAATCCACAAACTAAGTAGTTTGCATAATCTGCAAACCATGGAATTTCTTTATAATCTATCTTCAATAGATATTCATCAGGAAAGTTGTCTTGTATGGCCGATTCATTTAGAACTTCTAACTCAGGATTTTCTAGACGAGAAAGATGATCAGCGGCGAGATTTTCTGCTCCTCTTTTATCTCGGATTTCAATATCAAACTCTTGTAAGAGTAAGATCCAACGGATTAATCTTGGTTTAGCATCTTGTTTTGAAAATAGGTATCTAAGAGCAGAATGGTCGGTATAGACCACCGTTTTTGCTAGAACGAGATATGATCGAAATTTGTCAAAAGCAAAGACAATAGCAAGGAGTTCTTTTTCAGTAGTTGTATAGTTCGTTTGTGCTCCTTGTAATGTCTTACTAGCATAATATATAGGTTGAAATCGTTTTTCAATCCTTTGTCCTAAAACGGCTCCCATTGCAAAATCACTTGCATCGCACATTAGTTCAAATGGTAGATTCCAATTTGGTGTTATCATGATCGGTGCATTAGTGAGTTTTTCTTTAAGAATATTAAAAGATTTGATACACTCATCTGAAAAGATGAATGGAGCATCCTTTTCTAGGAGTTTATTCATAGGAGTGGCAATTTTAGAAAAATCTTTTATGAAACGTCGGTAAAAACCGGCATGCCCTAGAAAACTCCTAACTCCTCTAATATTGGTGGGATGTGGAAGTTTAGCAATTACATCTACTTTAGCTCTATCCACTTCAATTCCTTCTTTTGAAATTTTATGTCCAAGAACGATGCCTTCTTTAACCATGAAATGGCATTTCTCCCAATTAAGTACTAGATTTGATTGTTCGCATCTAATTAGCATTCGTTCCAGATTAACTAGACATGATTTAAATGTATCACCGAAGACTGAAAAGTCATCCATGAATACTTCCATGCATTCTTCTATCATGTCGTGAAAAATCGCCATCATACACCTTTGAAAGGTTGCAGGGGCGTTACAAAGTCCAAATGGCATGCGTTTGTAAGCAAAAGTACCATAAGGGCACGTGAATGTGGTTTTCTCTTGATCTTCGGGTGCTATTGGAATTTGAAAATATCCGGAAAATCCATCTAGAAAACAATAGTAACTATTTCCGGCTAATCTTTCCAACATTTGATCTATGAAAGGTAAGGGAAAGTGATCTTTTCTGGTGGCGTCATTTAATTTTCTATAATCAATACATACACGCCATCCTGTTACAGTCCTAGTAGGAATAAGCTCATTTTTCTCATTTGTAATGACAGTCATGCCACCCTTCTTCGGCACGCATTGAACTGGGCTTACCCATGGACTATCAGAAATTGGATATATCAAACCTGCATCTAGCAGTTTAATAATCTCTTTCTTAACTACATCTTGCATATTAGGATTTAGTCTTCGTTGGCGTTGCACATACGTTTTATGACCTTCCTCCATAAGGATTTTATGTGTGCAATACGAAGGACTTATTCCTTTAATATCATGAATCTTCCATGCAATGGCTGGTTTATGAGCTTTCAACACAGAAATGAGTTGTGATTTCTCATTTTCAGTAAGAGAAGACGATATTATTACAGGTAATTCAGATTCACCATGTAAATAAGCGTATTCCAAATGGTTTGGAAGTGGCTTTAACTCTAATTTCGGAGGTTCTTTTATCGATGATTTGTATCGATATCTGTCTTCTTCTTTTAGCATTTGAATTTCTTCTGTTGTTGGTTCATATCCATTAGCTATAAGTGTAGCTAACATTTCAGCTTCATCAATTGGTTCATTACCTTCTCCTAAAGAACATTCTCCTGTTCCTTGTAATTCTGGAAATTCTTTTAATAATTCTGCATGTGCATCTATAGTTTGAATATAATAACATGTATCATCTGCAGATTGTGGTTGTTGCATTGCTCTATCAACTGAAAAGGTAACACTCTCATCCTCTATACTTAGGGTCAGTTTCTTACCGAACACGTCTATCATTGCTTTAGCCGTGTTTAAGAATGGTCTTCCTAATATGAGAGGAACTTGAGAATCTTCTTCCATGTCCAAAACAACAAAATCTACTGGAAATACTAAAGTACCAACTTTAACTAGCATGTTCTCCATTATCCCTCTAGGATATTTTATTGATCTATCGGCTAGTTGTATGCTTATTCTGGTTGGTTTCAATTCTCCAAGGTCTAGTTTAGTGTATAGTGAATACGGCATTAGATTTATACTAGCACCTAAGTCTGCCAATGCTTCTATTGAACTAAGACTACCCAGAAAACATGGAATTGTGAAACTTCCTGGATCAGATAGTTTTTCTGGTATCTTATTCAACAGCACTGCTGAACAATTAGCATTCATAGTAACAGCCGAGAGTTCTTCCATTTTCTTTCTATTTGAGATTAGATCTTTCAAGAATTTAGCATATCTTGGCATTCCTGAAATCACATCAATGAAAGGAAGATTTACATTTATCTGTTTAAACATATCCAAGAATTTGGATTGCTCGGCTTCAAGTTTCTCTTTCTTCATTTTACTCGGGTAAGGAAGTGGTGGTTGGTATGGTTTAACATAAGGTTTATCCTTAACTGTGTTATCTTCATTAACCTTTTCAACTACCGGTTCTTTTTCCTTATCTTGATCAGGTTGTGGTTCTTGTGGAGTAGGAATAGCTTCATCAGAAGTTACAGGTATTTCAGGTGGTTTAAGTGTTGTACCACTTCTTGTGGTAATGGCTTTAGCTGTTTCATTCCGGGGGTTAGCATTTGTATCACTAGGTAAACTTCCCGGTTTTCTTTCACCTATTAACCTTGCTAGGTTACTCACTTCTTGTTCCAGATTTTGAATAGAAGCTTGTTGATTTCTAAATGCTTGAGCATTTTGTTCATTGGTTTGTTTCTGAGATGTGAAAAATTGCGTTTGAGTTTCAACTAGCTTCGTCATCATATCTTCTAAATTCGGCTTTTTATCATCGGTTTGTTGTGGTGGTTTGTTTTGAAAATTAGGTCTTTGCTGATTATAATTATTATTGGATAATTGTTGATTGCTAGGACCTTGTTGGTTATTGTATGGAATATTTCAGTTATAATTCTGGTTTTGATTGTAAATCAGTCTTGGCGGTTGATAATTATTCTGATAATTATTTCCAGGCCTTTGGTTTATGTATGAAATATTCTCTCTTTGTTCCATTGTTAATTCAATACTGAGACAATCTTTTGTCAAATGTGGTCCTCCACACTACTCACAACTAATTCATATTGAGTGAATATCCTTAGTCATCTTTTCCATTCGTCTCTCCACAGCATCTATCTTTGCGGAAATGGAATCTAAGTCATGGCTAGAATCGGCTCTAGCTGCTTTAGATGATCTAATGATATCTTTTTCTTGGTGCCACTCATGTGAGTGGGAAGCAGTGTTATCAATAATTTTGTAAGCATCAGTTTCGGTTTTCTTCATAATAGAACCACCAGCTGCTATATCTATGTCTTTCCTTGTAGTGATGTCGCATCCTTGGTAGAATATTTGTACTATTTGACAGGTGTCTAAACCATGTTGCGGACATCCTCTTAATAACTTTCCATATCTAGTCCACGCCTCATATAGAGTTTCATTTGGTTTCTGTGTAAACGTAACAATTTCTGCTTGAAGTCTTACGGCTTTAGATGCAGGAAAGAATTGTTTAAGAAATTTGTCAACTAAAACATCCCATGTATCGATCGCCCCTTCAGGTAACGATTCCAACCAATCTTTGGCTTCTCCCTTTAAAGTCCAGGGAAATAACATGAGATATATCTGTTCATCCTCCACTTCTCGGATTTTAAATAGTGTGGAGATCCTATTAAAGGTACGTAGATGTTCATTTGGATCTTCCTTCGGCGCACCACTAAATTGGCATTGATTAGTCACCATGTGTAGAATTTGTCCTTTGATTTCATAATCTGGTGCATTAATGTCTGGATGAGTAATTGCGTGACCTTGGCCAGTGCGTTTAGCTCTCATTCGGTCTTCCATACTTAATGGTTCCAGATTCTTCATAATTGAATTTGTTGAATCGGTATCACTAGATGATTCTGATTTAATGGTTCGTTCCTCAACAATCTCTGTTTGAATGATTGGTGGTTCCGGAGGAAAGTTTAGTGGTTCAGGATCTATGAACCGTTCCTGAATATTTTCCGGATTCTCAATTGTGAGGTCGGGTTCAAAAAATGGATTATCGGAAATTCGAACTGAAGTACTTGGTCGACTGGATGATGATTCTAAAGAAAAATCAACGGCAGTTATATTTGCTAAATGTCTTGATCTAGTTACAGGTGGTGAACGTACAAAAGGTGATGAACGTCTTGCTCGGTGCATTCACTGAATATCCTATTAGTTTTAAAAAGGAAAGAAAAATTATAATAAGTTATCCAACCAATAGACTTTTCTGATTTTGCCCACGTTTCGAATAGCCAAAAGATGCAGCAGAGGGGCAGGATTCGTTTGGTCTCAATATAATTGAGGACTGTTTGGCTCCAATAACCCGGTCCACGTACAAATCCAACTATTACTACGAACCAGAAAATTTTGATGTCTATCAATTTAACCACTTAAAATAAATTTTCGTAATTTTAAGAAATTTAGATAAGAAGTAGAATAAAAATCTATGTCCTAAAAACTAGAATAGCGAGAAATAAGAAAGAAAAAGAGTTCGTCGAAAAAGAAAAATGGTTGAAAAATAAAAGGTGACGGAAAAATAAAAGAAACTTATAAAAACTTAAAAATACTTGACTAACCTAACCTTATTACTACAACTAACTTAAAATTATAATCGCAAATTGAAATTACTAATTGGAATGATAATTGGTACATAGTAAAAGGTGTCTAAAAATATTAAAGCTTACAGGAAAAACTAAATCCCAAATGGAAATAACTTAAAAAGAAACTAAAACTTAAAAAGGCGTCGCAAAATTCTAAAGCACCTAAATCTTAGTCTAAAGAAAAAGCACTTAAGGAATTCTACGGCAAAGCATAAAAATCTAGGAGTAAAAATAACTATAGCAAAAACTAAGTTTAAAATTAAATATGAGCTAAAAATACAAATATTACGCTAAAACGATTAAAAAGGGACAAAATATAAAAATATACAAAAAGTTGTAAAAAGTACAATTTTTATAAAAATATTATTTTTATATTATTTATTTTATTAAACTATTAATTTTACAATTTAATTAAACTAATTAATACTAAATACATAAATTAAATAAAAAGTAAAAGTTAAAATAAAACTAATAATAATAATAATAATAATTAGGGTTAAATAATAATAATAATTAATAATTACCCGTAATTAATGCTGAATTAGGGTTTTGTCGCCTGTCAGATATTCTCCGCGAGTTGCGGTATTTAAAACTTCAAACCCCGCGAGTCGCGGGGTTCCAGAATTCAGCTGACAGGTTATATCTTCAACGCGTTTTTCTTTATTTATTTATTTATCTTATTTTCTGTTTTTAATTTTTTCTGTTTATATAAAAAAAAAATAATATGTGTATAAATAAAACTTATATTTAAAACTTAAATAAAAATAGAATCACTTTATAATTTTATAAATAAAAATCTTAAAACTAGATTTATATATATTTTTTTTATATTTTTTTTTATATATGTTTTTAAATAAAAACAAAATACTTAAATAAAACTTATGTTTTTATAAACTAAAATAAAAATAAAGAAACTTATAAAACTTTTAACAAACTCTTAAAAATATATAAATTTTTGTTTTTCTTTTTATATTTTCGAATATTTAAAACGTATTTTTACAAAAGCGACTTTTAATAAAAATAAAATAAAAATCTTTTTTTTTTATATATATTAGCGTTCCGCTTCCGCCTTTTAAGAGATAATCCCCGGCAGCGGCGCCAAAAAATACTTGATGTTTTAGCAGAGGTATACGAAATAGTTTATATTTTACTAGGAAAAACTATTAAATACGATACAATTTTACACAAGATATTTATTTATTTATAGAATGGATATACTTAAACCTTGCTACAACACTTATAGGCAGTGTACCTAATCGTACAGTAGTGTAGTTTTTAGTAAGTCCGGTTCGTTCCACAGGGAAATCTTTAAACAAAGCTTAACGCTATATTAGTTTACTTTTATAAAAATACAAATATATATATAAGTAATATTATTATTATAAAGGGGGGTTTTTACCGTTTAATGACCGGTTTGTCGATTTTAAAACTTTAGTCGCAGTTAAAACCTAATGCAAAATATAAAATAAATACAAGACTTAAATTAAAGTGTAAAGTAAATAACGATAATGAAATTGCGAATAATAAAAGTGCAATAAAATAAAATTGCGATAATTAAAAAGTACGATAATTAAAAGTGAGATTAAATAACAATAAATAAAAGTGCGATAATTAGAAGTGCAATTAAATATAAAATAAAGGAAATTAAATATGAAATAAAAGAATTATGCTTATTTAAACTTCCGTAATCATGATGTTTGACGTGTTGATTTTAGTTTTATGCCCATGGGTTAATTGTCCTTTGTCCTGAATTATTTAATATGTCCGTCTGGTTTTTGTCCATAACAGTCCATCAGTCATAAATATAAAGTGCGAGTGTCCTCGTCAAATTATTATTATACCCGAAGTTAAATATTCCAACTAATTGGGGATTCGAATTGTAACAAGGTTTTAATACTTTGTTTAATGAATACACCAGGTTATCAACTGCGTGTAAACCAAGGTTTTACTACTTTGTTAACAATTACACCAATTACCCTTGAATGTAATTTCACCCCTGTTTTAATTATTCTAGTGGCTATTAATCCATTCCCGTGTCCGGTTAAATGAACGATTATTCGTACATATAAATACCCTGCCCATCGTGTCCGATCGAGTGTATATGGTAATTTATAGGGACGCCCAATTGTAAATCTTTATATTAACATTAACAAACTATCATTTAGTTAAACAAATATAAAGCCCATTAATAGCCCATAGTCTAATTTCCACAAGTGTCATTCTTTTGTCCAAACTCCAATTATGGTACAAAGCCCAATTACCCAATTTTAGTAATTAGCCCAACATCATGATTACTTCGTTTTAAATAAGCATAATAATAACTTAGCTACGAGACATTAATATAAAAAGGTTGAACATAACTTACAATGATTAAAAATAGCGTAGCGTTACACGGACAGAATTTCGACTTACACCCTTACAACATTCGCTAACATACCCTTATTATTAGAATTATAATTAAAATTAAAATTAAAATATAAATTATATATATATATTTTACGTATATATGAGAGAAGAGAGATGGATTAATTGCGATCAGAATTCGGTTGCTTTTATAGGAAAAGTCGAAATTTGGGGCTCCGCGACTCGCGGTGAAATCCTCTTCAAACTCCGCGAGTCGCGGAGAATGAATTTACAGCTCAGTCCTTGGAGTCTTTCTCTGCCGACGGTTTTTATTTATAAATATAATATATATATAATTAATATAATTAATTATATATTATATTATATTTATATACATAGTTAACTTGTAATTTTTAGTCCGTTACGTCGAGCGTTAAGAGTTGACTCTGGTCCCGGTTCCGGATTTTCGAACGTCCTTGCGTACAATTTAATATCTTGTACTTTGCGTTTTGAATCTTGTACTCTTGTAATTTCGAGACGTTTCTTATCAATAATTGGAACCTTTTTGATTGTCTTTTGTACTTTTGAGCTTTTTGGTCATTTGCGTCTTCAATTCGTCGAATCTGTCTTTTGTCTTCACCTTTTATTATTTAAACGAATATCACTTGTAAATAGAACAATTGCAACTAAAAGCTTGTCTTTCTTGAGGAATAATGCTATGAAATATATGTTCGTTTTTAGCATTATCAAAACTAAAATAGTTTCTTTTATGATGTAATACAGATAGCGCGAAGAGATGAATGATTTAAGATAAGAATAGTTATGAAGATATCTCCAGAAATATCGAGGATATTTATAATGAAAGATACGATGATATCTTAGAATTTCTAATATCAGAGGATGATGCAGAAAATCTGTCTGTGAAGGTTTAGAATGAGGAGTAAGGTGTTTGCTAACGATTTTAGCAGACATTGAATCATTTGGATCCTTTGAAGGTAGATTTCGTCCTTGTGATTTGTCCACAGCCTCCTTCATAGTTTGCTCAATCCGTTTTCCAGTTTCAAACCTTCTCTTTTTCTCAGATTTACCACCATACTATTCTTTATCATCAAACTTTTGACTGTTAAGGTCGTTTACAGTTTTTGCTGCTTCATCAGCATTGTTCCAATTTCAGAGAACTAGTTCATAGTTTGGGAAGTTTTTCAGAAACTTCACATTCGGAGTAAATAAGTCTAGGAGATAGACATTATATGTTTATATATAACTGTTGGCATAGAATTGCTGCGAAATTCGAAATACTGATTGCTAATTCCCGGTAGTTGGTATGGCAATTATCGTTAGAAGATGTAGATGAGTACATGATAGGGTTTCAATGAGTATAAGGATTTTTTGGAAGGTCAAGGATCAATGAAGTTGTTGGTAAATTTACTGCTAATGTGGTGGAACATAAAAGGTTCCCCAGTAACAAGAACGTATATATCAAGATTACAATAAGGCTTAATCTGAAAAGTTGAAGTTGACTGGTTGAAAGTGTGGTAAAACTGGATACTTTGAAAAGGAATTGCAAGGTTATTTTTGGTTAAAATAATACCAAAGGATCTTTCTCAGTTTTGAAGTCAAAGTATAGCTTTGAAAGATGTAGAGATCTAAGAATGATTTCACCGGTTCAGAGTTATGACTTAGATTCTGATCCGTCAATATCAGAATATGTAATTGAATTTGTATGAAAACGATTGTATATCGTTGTGAGCATTGTTAATAATTTTTGAATCAAAGTTGAAGAATGTACAGTGTAACATATTAATTGTGACCTTATATATTTCCCGAGTATTACCTACCCGTTAAAGATTTCACAAGTAATATTTTGTATAAAAGAATTTTTCATTACAGTCTTTATGAAAATATCTTTATGTATATTTTCTTCGGATGTAATTCGGATCATAGTAAGCTCATTTGATTTTTGGCTTGAATTAGAAATGAATAATCTCTAAAACATTAGAGATTACATAATCTTCGCGGAGTATTTCACTAATGAAATCAATACTTCATTATTTATTCTTTTTCCTTGGTGAAGGATGTTGATTGCTCGGGGAATTTTTGTGAACCTTACAAGGTACATATGATATTTTCTGGAACGTTTCAAATACATCGAAAATGAAAATGTAAAATCAATTATGTAATTGAATAATACACTTGGTTTGTTAGGAATGGAATCTATTAATTTGAAACAGAGATTGTAGTTAACGATGGCTAAGTTGTTAACGAAAGATGTACCTTATATCATATTAGTAATATGAATTAACTGAGTAATATTTACCCTTTTTCAATTCATACATAATAGCTTAGTACGAAAAGATTTATGATGGTTTTAAAATTTATATATATATATATAAGATATACATATAAATTCTTTAGAGGAATTAAGTTATTACTTCATAACTCATTGATACAATATACTCGTTGTTGTCTCGTAATGATGTCCACAGTGCTTTCTTGAACTGGCAGAGCTTGTGATGTTAGAGGCGATGTTGACAGTACTGACTGTGCTGGTGAGGCTAAGGGTACTATTGATACTGTTGGTAAAGTAAGTCTAGCTTGTACCTTACGCACAATTCTTGTCAGGGTTTCTATTCTTCCTTCTATCATTTCTATTCATCTGATTTACGGTTAGAACAGGGATAAATAATCTCTAAGATTTTAGAGATTACCTAATCGCCGTAGAATATTTCTCCGATGAAGTTATGAATCAGTACTTCATCATTTATTATTGTTGGTACTCCTTGGTACCTATGGTCAGTATGATGTTGATATCTGAGGTACAGATTGTGATGTTGAGGCGTGTGATAGGGATGTTATTGTTGGTGGTGGTAATGATACTGTTGGTGTTGATGATGGTGGTACCGGTTATGCTGCTGGTGCTGTTGCTGGTGTTCGTAACCCTTGCACCATATTCTCCAAAGCCACTACCCGAGCACGAAGCTCGTTGACTTCTTCTACTACCCCCGGATGATTGGCGGTTCGGACAAGCGGATGAATAAGATTTACAATATTGGATATTACGTAGTCGTTGCGAGCTATTCTGAAACTGAGGGTGAAAATGGTGTTACGAACGGGTTCGCCGGTAAGTGCTTCAGGTTCTTCACCAAAAGGTGAATGTGGTGGATGGAAGGGATCGCCTTCTTCCTGTCTCCACTGATTAAGTAGATTACAAACTCATCCTCAATTCATCCAGAATAGATGATGGCTAATTGGTTAATTCATTCCGGTTACGCTGCTTTCGGAACTCGAGTGGAAATCCATATCGAAATAGCTTTCGAAATCTGAGGAATTCGAACTAGATGCAGAATTCATCTTACACGGTTTGGATAAAGGATTTTTGATATGAAATGATTTTTGGATATCGGATGATATTCTAATTACATAGAATACCTATATATAATACAAGGGATCCGTAAATTACGGAGGAACTTTCGAAAGCTGTCAGGCAAAGTTTACTGTAATAGATAAGCCAAGATATGAATTTTGTCTATACTCTATCTATGCAATCAATGCAATAAGACGCGTTTAGACTTAAGATGATAGACAGGTAATTTCCGACAAGAAATGATAAGCAAAACTTTTGACATGCAGACACAGTCGAAGTCTAGACTTACGAATGCATCCTAAGAACTATCAGTTAGACACACTAATGCAAGACCTGGTTCACTAGGACCAACGCTCTGATACCAACTGTGACGATCGCTCCAAATCCATATGGACGAACACGTCATTCATCGATTTCATTGCGAGGTATTTGACCTCTATATGATACGTTTTGTAAACATTGCATTCTTTTGAAAAGGCACACCATAAATGAATATTTAAATCAAAGGTTTTCGACATCTGATGATTTCTACATATAGATAATCACCGTAAATAATATTTTACAATAGTACTTCCGTTGACAATGCAGTCAAAATAAGATACATGGTGATGATTTGGTGAATGCAACGTTTCCTTGAAAAATATGCCATGTACGACTCCATGCACATAGCTTGTCTAACATATAAGCAAACGGCAGAAGATTTCTAGGAAACCTGAGAATAAACATGCTAACAAGGGTCAACACAAAGGTTGGTGAGTTCATAGTTTTAGTGTTTCGCATAATCTGTATATAAAAGTGGATCACAAGATTTCAGTTGTTTCATCCAGAAACGTTTGTCAAAAGTTTGTCAATAGATTCTACGTAACAGAGCACCCTGGTAACTAAGCTTTAACATTATAATGATAAATACCCCATTCGTTTTAATACACGCAAACCAACGTGTCCTAAACTCAAATAATACACGTCCGTTAAAAGGCTGGCGCTCTAGCTCGGACGGGGATGTCAAGCCCTATGGATCCATATACTGTTATTCGCGCCCACCAGTCCATATCCTATGTACTGGCAGCTACTAGTTACCAAAGCTAAGGGATTTTCGGTTCAAACTCAGTGTAGAATTAAGTATGTACTTGTATCCATTGCGTTTAAAATAAATTACATGTATTCTCAGCCCAAAAATATATATTGCAAAAGCAATTAAAAAGGGAGCAATGAAACTCACCTTAGCAGCATATAAAGTTGTTCACTAAAATGTGACCGAAACACGGATTACCAATTAATCGTAGATCTCAACCTAGAGAACATATGTTGGTCAATAAATGTCTATTAAGCTAGGTCAGGTCATAGTGTATCACAATCCTAATGCTCGAGATCGACATATAATAGTTATCCAAAGTCGTTTCAAAAAGTCAATTTTGACAATAGTTCAACAAAACGAGACGTGCCTTATATAAGGATTCATTTACTCGGTTGGTAATATTTAAAAGTTCACTTTATCAGTCTCGTAAACAAGTTATTTAAATCTTAATTGCAGATTCAACAGCAATTTCAATTAACGTCAATCATAATTCAGTTGATCATATCTTTTAATCCGTTCATCGAAACTATTCGATATCTAAATGAAAAGTTATTGATTTTTCGCGAGCTTTCCAAAAACATGTATATCATATACCTTTTATGTGATGACCCAGAAATTTCTGATCAAATTTAAACTTAATCTTTGTATGATTAACATTTCCGACACGATAAGCAAAGTCTGTAAAACTGAATCTCAAAATTTTTGAACTACTTTTATATATTTAAATACCCTTCGGTTGTTTTTGACGATTCGCGAACAATTATATGTAAATATATACATATATACTATAACTTGAAAAGGTAACAATGTATTAATTGTTTGATACCGTACATTAAACTTATTGGTTTAAATATCTATTTGAAAATATATGATAAGTTGAAATATTTATTATTAAATTTTATGTGTATTTAAAAACTGATTTATGTATATTAAAAAGATATATACATATATATAATTTCAAGTTATTTAGTAAACGATAGTAACATTCGTTTATTGATTCGATTGATATTTAGATAAGTTAACTAAAGCGTTTAAGATGAACCAGTAAAACACTAATTTGCTACAGTATATTTAGATAAGTTGACTTTGCTACAGTAACTTTGCTACAGTAAAACACTATTTCAAAATGAAAATGTATGTATTATATATATATATATATATATATATATATATATATATATATATATATATATATATATATATATATTAACAAATAGCGAGACGATGATTTATAGAAGTAAATGACCAAAACACTCAAATGTATAAGTTATACCTCGAGTGGTATGGTTTAGGGATAATTTAAGACTATATTTTAACAAAGGTACGAGTCACGAAACGTAAAAAGCGAGTTTTCTAAGTGTACGAAAATGCGTTCGATAAACCGGAACCGGGACATAAGTCGAGTAACAACGTACGACTTATCAGAACAAAAATTACAAGTCAACTATGCATGTGAATTTAATATAATATATAATTAATTATATAAATTAAATATATTATATAATATTATATAATATTATGTCGACAAGCTAAATGTTAAAAGATCGTGAGCTGGAAATCTTGCCCATGCGATCGCATGGCACCATATTGCTAGCCAAGTCTATATAAAAGCTCGACTTCGGTTCTGTTTTCTCACACACATATACGATACATCTTATATTTATATTATTATTATTATTATTATTATTATTATTATTATTATTATTATTATTATTATTTATTATTATTAAGATTAATGTTATTATTAATCTAATTATTATTAGTAATATTATTAGTATTATACATAAAATACTACGATGAGGTCATGAGCGTGTCACTTTCAAAATGGTTTTATGAGCGGGATAAAGCTAAGAAAATTATGGGTTATTGCCAAGGAGGTTATGAGTAATGTTTGGGGGTATATTTGTGAATCAAACCTAGTGTTTATCATCTCCGTTACATCTACGTACCTTCCTACAATATTAAATCACAATATTGATATGTAAGCATTTATATCTTATCTATTATATATTAATAGTGTATCCATGTCTAGTGCTCGAGTATATATATTTATACATGCTCGTATGCTAAATTTCGTCGTTAAACAATTATGATGAATCACGAAGTAAATACATATATTACTGATAAAAGGTATATGATATGCATGTTTTCGGAAAGCTGGCGAAAAATCAATAACTTTTCATTTAGATATCAAATAGTTTCGATGAACGAATTAAAAGATATAATCAACTGAATTATGATTGACGTTAATTGTAATTGCTTTTGAATCTAAGATTTAAACAACTTGATTACGAGATTGATAAAATGGATTTTAAATATTATCAGCCGAGTAAATGAATCCTTATATAAGATACATCTCGTTTTGTTGAACTAGTGACAAAATTGACTTTTTGAAACGACTTTGGATAACTTTTGTATATCGATATCGAGCATTAGGATTGTGATACACTATGACCAGACCTAGCTTGATAGACATTTATTGACCAACATATGTTCTCTAGGTTGAGATCTACGGTTATTTGGTAATCCGAGTTTCGGTCACATTTTGGTAAATGACTTTATATGCTGCTAAGGTGAGTTTCATTGATCCCTTTTTAATTGCTTTTGCAATATATATTTTTGGGCTGAGAATACATGCACTTTATTTTAAACGTAATGGATACAAGTACATACTAAATTCTACACTGAGTTTGAACCGAAAATCCCTTAGCTTTGGTAACTGTTAACTGCCAGTTATAAGAACTGGTGGGCGCGAGTAGTAGTATATGGATCCATAGGGCTTGATATCCCCGTCCGAGCTAGAGCACTAGCCTTTTAACGGATGTATTCTATTTGAGAAGCGTACACATTAGTTTACGTGTATTATTAAGATGATTATACAAAGGGTACAAATTATATATACGTTAAAGTTTAGTTACCAGGGTGCTCAATTTCGTAGAATATTTTGATAAACGTTTCTGGATGAAACAACTGAAATCTTGTGATCCACCTTTATATACAGATTATACGAAACATTAAAACTATGAACTCACCAACCTTTGTGTTGACACTTGTTAGCATGTTTATTCTCAGGTTCCCTAGAAGTCTTCCGCTGTTTGATTATATGTTACACAAGCTATGTGCATAGAGTCTTACATGGCATATTTTTTCAAGGAAACGTTGCATTCACCAAATCATCACCATGTATCTTATTTTGACTGCATTGTCAACGGAAGTACTATTGTAAACTATTATTTATGGTGATTGTCTATATATAGAAATCATCAGATGTCGAAAACCTTTGATTTAAATATTCATTTATGGTGTGCCTTTTCAAAAGAATGCAATATTTACAAAACGTATCATATAGAGGTCAAATACCTCGCAATGAAATCGATGAATGACGTGTTCGTCCATATGGATTTGGAGCGATCGTCACATTTTACCAGTAATATATGTATTTAATTAGTGATTCATTATAAACTGTTTAACGACAAAATTTAGCATACAAGCATATATAAATATATATACTCGAGCACTAGACATGGATACATAATTAATATATAAAAGATAAGATATGAGTGCTTACGTATCAGTATTGAGATTCAATATTGTAGGAAAGTACGTAGACGTAACGGAGATGATAAACACTAGGTTTGATTCACAAATATACCCCCGAACATTACCCATAACCTCCTTGGCAATAACCCATAATTTCCTTAGCTCTATCCCGCTTAAAAACCATTTGAAAGTGACATGCTCATAACCTCGTCGTAGTATTTTATGTATAATACTAATTAATAATATTAATAATAATAAGATTAATAATAATATTAATCTTAATAATAATAATAATAATAATAATAATAATAATAATAATAATAATAATAATAATAATAATAAATAAATAAAATAAATACGGAGTAATATATGATTAGAGAAAGAAGTGTGTGAAAACTGAGCCTAAAGTCGAGCAATTTATAGAACCTTTTCTGAAAAAGTACCCCATGCGATCGCATGGGATTTGTGCTTCAAGGCCATGCGATCGCATGGTACCCTGGGACAGCTCACAAATTTTTAACTTCTTGTTTGTTGACATAATTTTATATTATATATATAATATATTTAATTTATATAATTAATTATATATTATATTAAATTCACATGCATAGTTGACTTGTAATTATTGTTCTGATAAGTCGTACGTCATCACTCGACTTATGTCCCGGTTCCAGTTTTTCAAATGTCCTTTCGTACGCTGAGAAAACTTGCATTTTACGTTTCGTGTCACGTACCTTTGTCAAAATATAGCCTTAAATTATCCCTAAACTATACCACTCAAAGTATATCTTAAACTTTCGAGTATTTTGGTCATTTACTTCTATAAATAATCGTCTCGCTATTTGTTAATATATATATATATAATAACAATTCGTTTTTATGACCAAGTTAATATTATATTTTATCGTATTGTTAAATATATATTTTCAATATTAATAAACACATTTTAAAATACATATCGCAAGTTATTCATATATCTAATTCCAACAGTTAATATTCCTTATTATTGTATGTGTCCAAATTACGTTATTTAAACAAACACTTTACCATTTATTCCGAATACTGTTAAGAATGAATGATTTCCCAAATCAACGTGGGCCTCACAACAGAGACCCGTAATAATATCATAATCCTTAAGGGACTCATTAAATATCTTTTAATTCAATCGTTTGGCATAATCTTTTAATTCCGTAGTTGAATATATCAATCAGATAATCAAATCAATAAGTTTAATGCACATTATCATTTACTTAACATTTTGTTATGTTTTCAAGTTATAGTATATGTACCTATTTACATATAATTGTTCGCGAATCGTTGAGAACAATCGAAGGGTAATTGAATAATTCAAAATTTTGAGATTCAACTTCATAGACTTTGCTTATCGTGTCGGAAACGTTAAAGATTAAGTTTAAATTTGGTCAGAAATTTTCGGGTCATCACATAATCCCTTGTCGTTATCAAAAAAGAGAAGCAACAGCTGCAGCAAGTATGGGTGTTGGACAGAAATAGTTAAATGAAAAAAAAATGATGATGATGATGATGATGGTGGTGGTTTTGCGGTGGTGGGTTCGATTATGTTTGATGAAGGTGATGACTGTGTGACCTGTTCGAGTAGCAACACAACAGGTTACAGGTGAGTGGTTTACGATGGAGTGGTGCTCGATGGTGTTCTCGGTGGTTGTGGTCTATAATGGATTATGGTGATCTTCAAAGGTGATGATGGCGGTTTCATTAAGAAGGAAGAGAAGGTGATTGGTGATTGTCACAGAAACGCAAAGTTAGAGAGAGAGATGGGAAGATGGGAGATGGGTATTGTGGTTTGGTTTTAGTCCTCGTCACATCCAAATAAAAGAGACGGCACAGTAGCCTGGTTAGATTAGGAAGTGGGTTCGAGATCGTCTTCTAGGATTTGGCATTAGAGTGATTGAAGACTGTAATTGCATAAGGGTCGGTATAGATTAATTTAAAACGGTTTTCTTTTCTTATACTGCAACATTATGTTAATTGCCGAAGACGATGATGATGCCGGAGATGACATGATATCAGTGACGGATAGGGGATCACTTGGTAGCTTAATGGATAAAATATTATCACAGAGATTGTAGTGTGTGGGCTTTTCTTCATTGTCATGGAAACGGTGTTCGATGGTGGCCGTGGTGGCGGTTGTAGGTGGTTGTAGAAGGTGAAGGATGGCGATTGTGATAGTTCGAATGGCCGGTAGTGGTTGGCTGTGAAGTGGGGAAGAAGAAGAAACACAAGTTGGTGTGTGTGGGTGTTGTCACATATGGGTATACATATATATATCAAGTTAGTGGAAATAAAAAAAATGAGTTTGTTATTTTAGTCGTATGTACACAGTGAGCAACATATATCTCCAAATTGTTTGTTGGAGAAAGAAAAGCAACGTGGAAAGGTGATTAGACAGAAAACAGAACTTATGCAAACAAGTGGATATATGTGTCGATGGTAGAGTGTATGTATATGTATATTACATATATATACACATATTTATACACATATTTATATATATATATATATATATATATATATATATATATATATATATATATATATATATATATATATATATATATATAAATATTTTGTAAGCTCAAATCAGAATAATAATAATGATATAATAATAATTATAATATAATTTAAAATTTAAAACGTGTGAATTGTTAGTCATTGTTTACTATTTCATTCCCGGACTGAAATTCGTACTCCGTTCATAATCAGTGGCGGATAAAAGTATACAGAAAAATTTCAAAATTTTAAATTAAATATAGTTATTTATTTTGGTCATTATGGTATAAAATTCGATCATTAATTTATTAAATAAAAATTACATCAACTGTCCCTCTCATTTATGGGTGAAATATAAAAAGTGTTCAAACTTATCAAATATTTCCTAAATACATTTTTTAATAAGCCTAAAATTTATAGAACTCATTTTCGTATCACCGTTTATTTTAAAATCACATAAGTTCGTTTATAACTTGTTTATTATCAATCGAATGATAATTAAGTGTTACTATCATTTTCCAAATAAATTCGAAACTATATATATATATATATATATATATATATATATATATATATATATATATATATATATATATATATATATATATATATAGTTTTGAAACTATTCAATACACTTTATTTATATATATAGATATATAGATACTTTTTAAATAATAATCATTATAATATCTTATTTTTATTTTACTTTACATAGTAAATTCTAATGATTGAATCATATAACATTTCAATTAATATATATTAAATATGTACATATCTATTTACAAATAATTGTTCGTGAATCGTTCGGGAGTAGTCAAAGGTCAAATGATATTATGAATATAGTTTACAAATTTTATTACTCAACATTACAGACTTTGCTCATCATGTCGAAACCATATAAAGATTAAGTTTAAATTTGATCGAAAATTTCCAGGTGTCACAGTTTCCTTTAAAATGTTTAACATTTCACCTAAAATTTTTTTTGTATATCGCCTAAATATCTAATTTTTACAAGAAACATGACACTTCTTTTTATTTTTGCTTAAATGGTACTACATCATTTCTCCATACTCGATGTATTTTGAGTTTCGTGACAACTATAGAGTGTTGGTGATTTTAGTGTGATCCAACATAAGGTTTTAGGTTATTGGATTACTTGGTTGAGAGTGAAAGTGATTGCTTGATACTCTACACGAATTCGGAAAATGTGGAGTACACATTAGTAAAGAGTTAGAACAATCATGTGTATAGTTGAATTAGGATGAAAAACTTAGAAATATCAAGATCTAGTTATAAGCCGCGCCATGGCTATGAGAGCCGTGCCGCAGCTCAAAGGGTGAAATTGATTCCGAGAGAAAAAGCAAAGTTGGATATTTGGCTCAGTGTTAAGCCGCGGCGCGATTTAAAGCATGAAAACTGAACTGGTGCCTTTTTTGACCCAAAAGGCATGTTGATCCAAAACAATGCTTATGATTTCCTGATCATAGTGTGACGGTTTTGGGCATCAAAAACACATGATTTAACATCAAATAAAGTGGTGTTGGTACCCAAGAGATGTACCATTTCATTATGGTTACATATGAAAGGTTGTGACTCTTCATTCACACTTTTTGGTCAACTATAAATAGAATGCTTATTCATTTGAGAGAAGGTTCCAAATTTTTTCCTTCTCTCACACTCTCATCATACTAACAAACATTTCCTACATTATACTTTTCAAGAACAACTTTTCTTGGTCTAGAAATGATCGTTGAACTAGTCTTATCCCAATATTGATATCGTGCAACCCAAGACCAATAGGTGTGAAATAATCTATTAACAAAGTGATTCACGATTCTAATTTCAGTTGGGTAACATTATCCTATTGGATAATCCACATTTCCTAACATAGAGTTATACGAATATCTCCTTTTCAAGAGTTTTATTTTCTCCACACAAATAGTAGTATTAATTTGACAATAACCCTAATGTTGAATTCTTGAACTATACACAACTTTATACATAGTCCAATTACTAATTTGTTATTACGAATTGAATTCCTAGTAATCATAGACACTGTTGTAAAACACCCGATTACTCGCCGATTAATCCCCGATTATTCATTTCTAAGAGGAATCCGTTTCGATTTTCCAAAATCCGTTTAATAAATCTGTCAATGTAGATTGACGGGTCAAAATCGAATTTGGTAATCAAAGTCGGTCAAAGTCAAAGTTGATCAAAATTTCAACATGAATTTAAACTAGAACTTTAGAGTTTTTGAAAAAAATGAACAATTTTAGACAATTACGTTA